>NC_058133.1:322514156-322681226 GCF_016433145.1 Gracilinanus agilis | reverse complement strand
TATATAGAGAGAGAGAGAGAGAGAGAGAGAGAGAGAGAGAGAGAGAGAGAGAGAGTTGCTCTTTTTGTGAGGAAAAGATTTGGAAATTGAGGAGATGCCCATCAATCGAGGAATGGCTGAACAAATTGTGGTACATGTTGGTAATGGAATATTACTGTGCTATAAGAAATGATAAATGAGATAATTTTCCAGAAAAAGCTTGAAAGATCTGCTTGAAGTGATGCAGAGTGAGATAAGCAGAAAGAGGAGGACATATATTGTACAATGATCAATTGTGAAAACTTTTCTATGCATAGCAATGCAATGATCTAGGGCAATTATGAAGAACTTATGATGGAGAATGCTATACACTGCAGAGAAAGAATTGAGTCAGATGAATGCAGATCAAAGAATACTATCTTTCACATCAGCATATTTACAGTTTTATTTTGGGGCTTTGGTTTTACATGTGTACTTTTACAATGACCAATATGGAAGTATGTTTTGCATGATAATACATGCATGGTCCAGATCAAATTGCTTACCTGCTCTGAGTGGGGGGAGTGAAGGGAAGGAAGGAGATGGTTTGGATCTTACAATTTGAAAATATGTGTTGAAAATTATCATTACATGTAATTGAGAAAATAAAACATCTTTAAATTTAAGAAAAGACTGTCTTGCACATAGCAAGTATGTAACAAAATTGTATTGATTTATTATTTATAGAAATCAGTATAAAATCTATCAAAATGCATTCATGTAGATCAAAAAGGTACCAAGTCCTCTGCTAGGGACTGAATATACAAAGACAAGGAAAGATAATAATGACATATAGAAATACATGTAACATTTATAAAATGAATGCTCAATATTTACGGAAGAAAAGGTATTACTTTAAAAAACAGAAAGGTTCAAGGGAAAAGTAATTTAGCCTTCAAGGATCCAAGACAACTCCAAGGGGCTTATGATGAAAAAGGCTATCTATTGTCATAGAAGGAACTGACAGTCTGAATGCAGATTGAAGCACACACAATTTTTCACTTTATTTCTTTCATGATTTTTTTCTTCTATAAGCAATATGTGCCGTCTTTCACAACATGATAAACAAAGAAATGTGTATTGTTATGTGCAGAAATGAGTAGCCATATTTCTGGGGGTGCAAGCTGGCACTTGACACTTTAGAACACAGAACCTGGCAGAGCACCTAGGCTGTGTGCCAGCGTGTCAGTTAAGGACAGGGTATAAAAGGGGTCCTCAAACCCCTGGGGACGTCACTCTTCTCTGACTCACCTGCAGGGTCAGGAAGGAAAGAGGGATTGAGCACCAGGGTGGTTTGGGGCATTTCTGTTAGGCAGGTAGGAACCAATTCAATTATAAGCCAGATATTCTATATTTCCTTGGCATGGACAACATCCTTACATACCAGCTAGAGAGAACAGCTACAACCAAGAACATTTGCAACTGACCCAGGGGCTTCCCAGCCTCTGGGCTCAGCAACAAGCTACAGAGTTGGGATTTGCCCTCAAAGCTCTCTCATTTCTCTTCTCCTAGGGAACATCAACTATGTTTCAAGATTAATTGACATCAACAAATTAGGCAAGATTTTAGGATACCCTCACCCATCTACCTGTTCTTACCTTCCCTCAGTTACTTACAAATAAACCCTGGTTAACCTTGAGCCTAAACGGTCTTGGAGCCTTGCTTACCTACCATCAACCATCCTTTAATAGCAGTTAGATCCTCATTACAGCTTAGTTCAACAGGCCATTCCAAGCCAGTTATCCATTTCCAATTCGAGGTTTCAGGAAGTTTTAATCTGCTTCCTGAAAACATTTTTAACTGTCTTGGCTGGATTGGTTCCAAGCCCTGGGCCTATTAGCAGAGAATCTTGGGCTTAAAGGGGAGCTGACCCAGCTGCTGTGGGAGGTTATCTAACTCTCATACAGCCTTGGTTTGGGACTCCCTTCCTTTCATATTTCATCATCAACATCTGCCTAGGTCCATTGACTGCTTCTAATAGTATCTACATTACAGTTACATTACAGTATCACATGATAGCATGTGTATAACATATATAACATTACTGTCATCTCAAGAAGGGGGAGTCAAGGGAGGAAGAGAGCATGGATCCCAAAATGTCATAAAATAATAAAAACTGTGTACATGAAATTGGGGAAAATATAATAATGAAAGAAACATGCTAAGAATACAGAGAGAAAGAGGAAAAAATGTACCCCTTTCATCAAGCTTACATTCTATTGTGAGATAACAATACAAGTTAAAAAAATGGTAATTTGACCTAAAGGCAGAAACTTTTTATAAACACCAAAAACACAGTTCTGATGACTAACACTCTCATTATTTTCTCAGTATGTTCAAAATCCCATCATGATTTATTCAGCAGTACAGTTCATCAGTGTTTTCTTGATTTTTTTTCAGTGACTGACTCCTGCCCTCAATGCATTGTTAATGTAATTTTGTTAATGGTTACTATCTTTCATATTATTAATACTATTTCATCATCTGTTGTAGGTAACAGTGTCAGGGTCATGGAAATTACTGAGATTAAAATTAAGACCATTATGTCACACTATTCATCTTCCTACAGTAAATGAAAATATAATAATCATCATTTCATCATTTCATGCACCTATTATGAATAAATGTGTTCTAGTAATTCTTTAATAACTCTGATTTCATTCATGTGGGGACCATCCACCACAGATGCATGTCACTAACTATCCATGCCTGAATGGATGAATGTCATAAGCTACGATAGCCAAAAAACTATGACTTCTGTTGGCTGAGCCTGTAGTAATGATTGCAAACTCACTGGACCTCAAACAAGAGATGTATAGATAGCAAATTCAGGTGTTTCACTGAAATGACAAAAATATTATAACACAACTCAAAAATAATGTGTAATTATCATTGTGAATTATTGAGATGGGAAACTACCTTTAACCAAATAAATGCTTAATAAATAGAAGGGATCTTAGAGATTAATTAGTCCAATCTCCTCATTTGTTGATGAAGTAATTGAGACCCAGAGAATAAAATTACTTTCCCCAAACCACACAGTACCTCATTGGCAGAGATAAAGCTAAAACTGGGGCTTTCTGACTCTAGACCAAGTTTTTCTCTCCAGTGCAAGATATTGCCCTTTTCAGTATTTTCTCTGAAGGAATAATAAAAATAACAAGGCATTTAGCTAGTACTCCAAAGTTTACAAAGAATTTTATGAATATTTTATCAATTGACCCTCACAATAATCTTGAAAGGTAGGTGCTATTATTACTCTTGTTTTATAGATAAGGAAATTAAGGCAGATATGATTTGCCTATGGTCATATAGCTAGTAAACATCTGTTGCTTCATTTGAACTCAATTCTTCCTGACTTCAGGTCCAACACTCTATCCAATGCACCAACTACTTTCTTCATGATTCATTTGCAAGAATAATCATCCTTCTATTTTTAATTATAGATCTTCAACTTCACTGGTCATATCTTTTTGATATTGAAATTTTTAGTCAAAGTGCTTCTGTGACATTAAGTAGAGACAAAATGTCAATTTTTTCAATATTTTGTTAGTGTGGAACTTTAAAAAATTATTTCAATCAAACCGGTCCACGAATAAACATAAACATTCACATGCATAGGTACCGAAAGTCAGTATGCTATAGTAGAAAGAAAAATGAACTAAAAGTCAAGAGACCTCGAGGCTCTTACCATTTCTAACATAATTCATGTGTGACTTTAACTTCTATAAACTTCAGTTTCTTCATCTGCAAAATAAAGGTGTTGGATTAGATGATTTCTTGGGTTGCTTCCAATGCTAAATATCTATAATTCACATCAATCAGCATGTTTCTATAACAGGATCATATAATTTATTTTTCCTAGCATCTCTTAATTGACCTATTAATATAGATCTAAGGCAAGGAGAAGCAAGTTTAATTAATTAGAGTCAATATTAATGTAGGTCAAATATTATATGAGCTGACAAATAATTGAAAGAAATTTCTATTGTTTTTCTTGATCATCTATTGCATGTCATGGACAGTATTAAGAACAGGGAAATCCAATACTCTTCTCTTCCTCAGTATATTCATCGAACTTTCCAGGAAAAAAAAAGGAATGCTTAACTTTTCATGCCAACTTTGTTGAGAAGAAAGAGCACAGAGTCAAGGAGGTTTAAAAATTTGCCATTAATCACTTCATAATCACTGACAAAAACAGTCAAAATACACAGACACTTCTAACAACACCAAGAAGTCATTGCCCACTCAAGTTTAAACTTAGGTCTTATTTTACACTGCTCCCTTGGAAGTACTACTGTTGTAACTGGGTGAATTTTTCAGTAGAACTCAGTATATTTTTTATTGTTTCCAACTTAAATATTTAAAATGAGATTAAAGTAAACCATTTGTTGGGACAGGGTCTCAACATTGTATTCCAGTTGTTGTTTCTTTTATTTTTTCATGTAAATTTATTCAGATATTGACTGCCAAATAGTAGCATGAAAGAGGATGCCCAGTATCAAATAAGTTACCTCTTCATGTATAACTTGGCCAGTCTAGTGTTATTCCAGTACGGAAGATATGTTGGGTTTCATCTGACCCTACCACTTGTTCTCCAAAGGCAGTCTCAAAGTGGTGAGCTCAAGAAAATTTTTAAGCCAAAAATTCAACCCTAGAATGAACTTGGTTTTTTAAAAAACTTTTAAAGGATTTGGCCTATCTGTATCAACTAGTTTTCATTTTTTTTCTTGTCTCTATGCTACTGGAACATTGAACTAAAACTGGAAGATGGTAAGAATAACTCTGCCAATAATGAAGTCTAATGCTAACCAAACTAGAGCTATATGCTACTGACCAGTTTAAGTGATTTTTTTCGTATGCTTTTTGCTCTCTTATTATCACAAATATTAGGAAAGAATATGATTCAATTCATCAAGCACTTAAAAATGTCTAAACTTTACCCCAGGGATATAAAAATAGCAGGGAACAAATCACTGTCCTCAAAACACTTACATTATCTTAAAACGTCCTAAGAAATTGGGATAAATTAAAATTTTACATCTTTCTTTAACAAGATTATAAAGTTCCAAATCTTCATGTCAATTTAGCAAACATAAATTAGTAAAAGACAGTTTGTCATAAAGCTGTGGTCTCAAAATTATCAAGAATCATTTAGAAAGAATTCCAAGAAGTAGAATGAACTGCTATTGTGTGCATCACTCTGATGACATCATTTCAAAGTTTAGACCCTGTCAACAGTTTCCCTTTGTCCTTACTGTCATCTTGAGAAATGCACTGTTCTTTGAGTATCCTTAGAGCATCTAAAACAGAGGTTTTTAACCAGGGCATGCAAACTTAAATATATGGATATTTCAGTATAACTGGTTTCCTTTGTAACTCAATGTATTTTATTTTAAACATTTAAAACATTTTTCTGAGAAGTGAAATAGGTAAATAATAAATACTGGGGTTAGTAGAAGGGAGAAGGGGATGAAGGAGGAATGAAGAGGTAAAGTGGGTTAACTGCCTGACCCACAATAACACACTGGGAAATCTCATCCACCCCCAAAAACACAGGACTTGGGGAATGAGTGGTGACAGTTGAGACCAACTGTCCTCCAGACCAACTCTTCCAAGGATTCTTATTAAACTATAGTGGGCCCTCTGGGTTCTGGAGAAGGAATAAAAGGAAGTTATTAAACACAGTTTAAAGATGATAAAGAAAGGGAAGGATTGTGGGAGAGGTTTTGACTAATCTAAAAATGAGAACCAAACCAACAGTCAGTTCAGAATGGAGTTTGGCTAACTTCTCTCTGGATATGGCACAGACAGATAGACTGACTGGCTGGACACAGAGGTGGCTGTTAAAAGGCTTCTAGAGACAAGGGTATTCTCACACCACAGCAGATACTGATCCAAGTTGAATCCTGGATGATATACATACTGGAACAAATCCTTGGTCAGCTTTTAAATCCACAGTACTAGGGAGATAGGCTCCCTGCACTTGGTCCACCCAAGAGCAATGATTTCACCTTTCCTCAACCTAGACACTTGCTTGATGTTAACACCCAAGAACTCCAAAGGGCTTCAGGTAACATATAGATGACAGGATCCCAGCTCCCAAGCTCCTTCCTCTAGCCTTGGCAGTTCCAACCAAAAACTCTTTCTGTCCATCTCTTCCAGCAAAGTTCATGTGTCCTTCTCTCTGTGCATTATTATTTCCTCTCTATCTATTTTCATGCCCTAACTTATATTTACCTATAACAGAAGACATTAATAGGCTTTATAAAACTGCCAAAAAATACATGAAACAAAAATGTTTAAGAACCAGCGTTCTAATATTTCCTTTCCTAATCAATGCATTCATTGGTTCTAGCAAGGAAGCATCAGATAATGTTCTTCCATTCTCTTCCTAGGTCAGGGGAGAGGTAAGGTTGAGAGACGGACAATAGATCTTTTGTAGAATCTATGATTTCCAAATATTTTGGATGAGAAAGGAAAAGTTGAACAGATGTTTCAAAAGCAATTCTAATGGAAAGAATAAACTTACTAAGTTCAAATCTGGCCTCAGTCACTAGCTGTGTGAGTCCTGTCAAATCTTTTAACCTTGTTTGCCTATTTCCTTATCTATAAATTGAGCCAGAGAAGAAAATGGCAAACCACTTGTATCTTTGCCAAGAAAACTTCCAATGAGGCCACAGATAGTTGAATACGATTGAAATGACTGAACAACAATAAGTTGCAGAGAGTTTTAAGGAAGTAGACAAAATAAGCTTGTCTCAATCTTGTGCTCTCAGAACAATAATACTACCTTCTCCAAAAAAGGAAAGGAAAGGCAGGAATCTTTAATTGGTGGAATAGAACAATTTTATGGTGCCCACTTTCTGAGGCCAAATCTATCAACATATCCCCAATACTATTGCTGTTTGCTCAAGGTGCCCATTTTGACCCATGTTCTTCCATTCTCTTAATATACCACGTCAAAGGCAAGAATAGGGTTCCTGTATTTAGCCAAATTCTTGAGTCAAGCAGCATCACTTTCCAGATCCTGAAATTTTAATATTAACATAGTTACAGATAAATTACTATGATGGACAGTGAGCCAAAGTAAAGCTGCATTCCCAAAGTTCTGTTACAGAAGATTTGAGAGAAGCGTAAATGGTTTGCTTAGGGCAGTGATGGCGAACCTTTTAGAGGGGCAGGTGATATCCTCAGGTGTGCATGGATAGGGGAAGGGGAGCATCCCAATCCCACATCCCTCTGACTCTCTAGTAAAGAACTCTGGTGAACTATATGCTGAGACAATGGTGGGTGTGGTCACAGAGGGGGCTCTAAGGGACCCCTCTGGTACATGTGCCATAGTTTCACCACCACAGGCTTAAGGTGACAGATGTTGGAAGTGTTTGTCAATTATGATATTGCATTGATGTTACCATGATTATTCTTTTAAGGAAATGGCTATTGCCCCCTGTAAAATCTAAGTGTATAGATATAGCTAGATTGTTTAAACATTGCCATTGAGTGGGGAAAGCAAACCAATAAGAACATCTGGCTATCTCTTGTCCTCATATCCTAGGTTGCTTACATATTTGAGGGTTGGAAGTCACTCTTTTAGGTAAGTTCTGGAATTCCAATCAGAAGGACCTGAGTCCCAGTCCTGCTTTGGACACTATTTGTGTAATCTTGTGCAAATTGTTCACTTCTCTCAGACTGTTTCCTCATTTATAAAATGGGGATAATGAAGGCACACACTTGACAGAATGGATGTGAGAATCAAATGAAACAGTTTAAAACATTTAAATGTTAAAAGGCCATTTAGGTGCACATTATTGTTAGCATCATATTATTTGCTTGTCAAGGAGTTATTCCTCAATTCAGCCTCATTATTTAGAATGTTATTATGCAAGTTATACTGGGTGAGGATTTGTTTCTTAGCTGCTGTGAAAGTGGACAGACCTTGGAACTTGCTTACAATTCTCCTAAATCAGCTCAGTTGAGCCAAATTACACAATCCTTTATCTAGCTATTTATCTATCTATTCTTTGACCAGAGCCATCACCTTGGTAATCTGAAAATTCTTGAGGCTTGAAATTTGAATATATAGTGTGTGATTGGGCAATATAGCATGCTAATTTTAAAAATGATTTGAGATCCTATTTACAAATCATTTCAATCATATATACAAGAAGTATTTAAAATATTAAGAATATCATCAAGAACCTTTTGATCCCAATGATCACCCATGTTTTCTTCTTCACAGTTTGTTGATTTCTCATATAGTTTAAGACTATGTTATGGTACATGATGTCAACAGAATTTGAGAGCACAAAGATTAGATTTTATCCGCATGCCTATCCTACAAACCTCCTCTTCTTTAAAAGGGAAGGGAGAAAACTATGTAAAGTTTCTGAAAACTCAAAATGCAAATTTCAAAACAAAGAAGAAAGTAAATTTCAAATCAACTGATTTGTTGTTTCTTTGCTTTAAGAATCAAAAACTTTGTTCAGCCTCAGTAATCTTTATTTTAATTAGTTGACAGCACAGTTCAAAACTTTCTAAATATGTACTTTTCTTTTTTTTTTAATAAACCTTTACCTTTCGTCTTAGAATCAATACTGTGTATTGGTTTCAAGGCAGAAGAGTGGCAAGGGCCAGGCAATGAGGGTTCAGTGACTTGCCCAGGGTCACACAGTTAGGAAGTATCTGAGGCCATATTTGAAACTAGGACCTCCTGTCTCTAGGTCTGGCTCTCAAACCACTGAACCACTCAGCTGCCCCCTAATTATGTACTTTTCTAATGATTCCAGGCTTACTAAATGGTTCTTACTGCAGCACTAGGACATGGCATAACCCTCTTGATCTCTGGAATAGTTTCCTGACCCAAACCAGAAATCATATTGGCTGATGTAAATGATGACACATTTAAATTTTGTAAATTATGTATGGCATTATCTGTATGGCATATGTAAATTATGAGTCATACTTCTTTCAGGGTCCTAGGAATAACCTTATTTTGGTGGGATTGTATCCCCAAATATTACGTATACCACTTTAGCTCCTAAGTAACCACTAGTATGGTTACATTTTCACAAAATGAGTCACGGTAACATTATTGACCTTTAAACAAAAAGACATTAAATGACAAGACAAAATCAAGAATAACCTTATCCTCACGATTATTCAATATAAAGTTAAATGCATGAATAATCAAAATACCCCAGGGCATATTCTCTCACCAATGCACTCATTGCCAATTCCATGTGGGAAGAAAATTGGGAACAAACATAAAAAAAAATACCTAGTAGGCAAATGAATGGAGAAATTCAGATACTCAGCGCAACTCACATTAGTACAAAATTTTGGACTGAAGGTCTTTTGTCCTTTCAGAAACAATCTGTACCAAATGAATCCACATCTTTGTTAGTGGATCCCCATCAACCTACTGAGTAAAATTGTCCCCCTCATCCCCAAACTCTTGAGCTGAGGAAGCAGTGTCAATATCTTTTAGCTCAAAGTTACCCTTAACAGGGAACTGAGAAATGTTATACTACCCTTTACCATCTCTCATTTCCATATTCAATCTGTTGGCAACACCTGACAATTTTATCTTTACAACATCTCTCAAATATGCCCCCTTCTCTCCTCTGACACTGCTACCTCTCTAGAGGTGGCATACCTGGAAAATTGCAATAGTTTACTGGTAGGTCTGCCTGCCTCAAGTCTTTCCCCATGCCAATCCACACAACATTCAGCCAGCAAAATGATTTTTCCTAAAGCCTGACTACCTCCCCATCTATGTCTGTCTACATCATTCCCCAAAACCTACTCAATAAATTCCACAATCAAATACAAAGTCCTCTTTTTGGTTTTCAAAGATTTTTATAATCCAGTCCTCTCCTACCTTTCCATTTTTTCTCACATCTTATATATGTTCTTTGATCCAATGATACTGTTCTCCTTGTTCCACAAACAAGACACTCCATTTTTCAGCTCTACTCACTTTCTCTGACTGTTCCTCAAACCCAGAATGTTCTCCCTCTTCAACTCTATCTACTGGCTTCCCTAGATCTTTTAAGACTCAAATAAAATCCTTTCATATATTGGAAACCTTTTCCAATCACTTTTAATTCTGGTTCCTTCACTCTTTATTGTTTCCCATTTATCTTGCAAAGAGCCCATTCATACATATTTATTTGCTTCCTGTGTACCATTAGATTATAGACTCCATGAGGATAGGGATTCTTCCTTTTTTTCCCTTCTTTTTTTTTTTTTTTGTATTCCCAGTGTATATCATAATTCCTGACACATAGTAGATGCTTAGCAAATGCTTATTGGCAAATGGATTGTACATTATCAACCCGGCCAAAGAAATTGCAGCACTCCTTGAGTTGACTATTTTGGAAATGCAGACAATCCTGGCTGGGTCCTCACAATGATTCTTCCTTGTTTCATCAGCTCTCATTCAGTCAAACTTCTTCCAATAGCAAAGCAAAGCTCAAAATAAAACAAATATTTCTGTACTCTATTTTTCCCTCTCAAACTAGAGGGTATTAGAGTACAGGTAGGGTTAACCCATTCTCTGGCTTTAACTGGAACTAGCAGACAAAAACACAACAATAATACAATTTGGCTCTCTTACAATGAGTTTACTAATGGATTTCCAATACTTCTCCAGCCAATCAGAACAGCTTCTTCCAATCAGTAGTTACTCAGAGGAATCAAGCTTTATTGTCAGCTTTATGGACAGAGTGCTAGGCCTGAAGTCAAGTTAGGAAGACCTCAGATGTGAACTATTGTAATCCTGGGCAAGTCACTTAACATCTCTTTGTCTCAGTTCTCCTATTTGTAAAAGGGGGATAATAATAACACCTTCCTCACAGGGCTGGTAAAAGGCAATAATGAGATAAAAATTATAAAGTACTTAGCACAATGTGTGACATATAGCAAGAACTACATAAATGTTAGTTATCATTATTATATTATATTGCCTGTTCTTTTTTTTCTTCCCACTAAAATCTAGTAGTGAGTGTCTTATTCTTTTTCCTCATGAGGTAAAATTCAAGAAATCTACCTTTTTTCCGGTTTGAACTTACCAATATTTGATCTCCCCTTCATCTCTGTGCAATTATTTGGTATACAATTTTGTTAGCTAAAATCTCTTACAAGCAGTCAAATACCAATGAGCTAATGGACTACAATGCCCAATAGCTATCTTTTAGTTTGTTCACTTAGATAGGTTGTCTCATCATATTGAACTGAATGGCTCTTCTCTGGTCTTCCTAACAACCTAAGTCTCTCTGAAATTTTATTCGAGATTATTTCTTCATGAGTTGATGTTATCCATTTTCCTTACATAAAAATCATTTTATAGCCCCTCAAGCAACCAATCTATTCACATAAAGACAACGCAGTAATTTCTATTATGAAAAGGATCAAATATTCATACTAACGCTAAATAACAGCAATTAAACATGGGATACTCTAATTTCAAACTTGATTAGTGGTTACTCATTTCCTTAAATGAAAACTTGATTAGGGATTTAAAAAAAGAATTAGGAACTCTGTCTTAGACCCAAATGATTTACATATTTTAGATTCAAAGATTAATACTTTAATTGCCAATTCTATTTAGTTTTGATGAATTAATGCTTCATATATTTATTTTCTAATCTATAGCATAGTGGAAAAATACCTCGCATTTAAAAGATAGGAGTCTTAGTTATAATTTTGTCACTAACTGTGTGATTTGGGCCAAATTTCTTCACTCTATAACCTTCAGTTTCTTCATATATAAAATTATAAACCAGGTCTATATATAAGTATGAAGAATGTAATATACAACTATTATCTAGGATGATAATTATGACCTTGTAGAAAATTTCTTAAATAAATTTATAGCACCAGAATGTCAATGCACAATATTACAAAGACTTTAGAGCATGTTTCATGTAATATGGAAAATTATAAAAAATACTTGGGCTAAACTGTTCCCAGGCACTCAGGAAAGTTCAGATTGTTTGAAGGTCCTAATTGCTTTGAGAAAAAGATTTTGTCCAAGTTTGGGGGTGAGAGGTACAACAGAGGGATGCAAAGGGGTAAAATCTCTATTCAAGAAGATAGCTATATGGAACAGAGACTGAGAAGAAAGAAATCAAAGATGTACAAAAAAAAGAATTGTAGGTATACAAAACCCAAAAGTTGAGCAGTTGGTAAAGGAAAAATATTGTCAACAGGTCTTATTCCCCATTTCCCCAAAGGAAAATCAATCAAAAAGCATTTATTAACCATAAATAAATAAATGTGTGCCAGACATTGGAGTACATCCCAGCAATACAAAGGGAAAAATGATGAACATTTCTTGCTCTCAGGGAGAGAGGTGACTGTGGGTATGAATCCTATTCAACGTTTTATATCATTTAAAAATATTTATTCTACTTTGTTACTTGATGCTGCTAATAAAATAAGGTCATTAATAGCAATTTTTAGTCTAAGCCTATAAATTTTTAGCTCTAGAATGATATCAGAGATGATAGCTCATGAGAAATTTTCCCAATATTCATCGAGAGTAGAGTTCACAACAATTAAATTAGGTAGAATTTATGTATTTTATATGTATATTTTATGTATGTATATTCTAGAACATATCACTTAAATTGCCTTTGAATAAGAAGAGAGAAAATATAAAAGGTGATGAAACAATAGTCTTTACAAGACTGGAATCTGTTGTGGTTATCCTGGAGAACAACACCTAAGAAATATTGCTTAGGTCCCAAATAACACTCCCATATGCAAATCATTTGGATCTATGAAGAGTTCCTAAATATTTTTATGTCCCTAATTGAAGTTTATTTAAAGAAATGAGTAATCATTACTCAAGTTTGAAGCTAAAGTAATCTATATTCAATTGTTATTATCTAGCTTCAAGACGAACATTTGATATTTTTCATAATAGCAACTACTGCTTCATTTTTATGTAAATTGATTGGTTGCTTGAAAACCTAGAAAGTAATTTTTATGTAAGGAAAAAGGATAAAATCAACTCATGAGGAAAATTCTGAAACAAAATTTTAAAAGACAAAAGTTGTTAGGTTGCAAACCCTTTATTCCCCACAAAATGGTAATAAATTTTGTATTCTTCAGTATATTTTAATTAAACCAGTTTTAAGGAATTGGGGAAGAGATGGTCAATAAGTTGATAGAAGTAATATGAGGAAGGGAAGAGGTGGAAGAGGAGGAGGAGTTGTAATAGTAATAGTAGTAGTAGTAGTAGTAGTAGTAGTAGTGGTGGTGGTGGTGGTGGTGGTGGTGGTGGTGGTGGTGGTGGTGGTGGTGGTAGTTTGATAGTAATAGTAGTAGTGTAGTAACAAAAGTAGTAGTAATAGGAGTAGTGTAGTAGAAGTATTATAATAAGAGGAGGAGGAGTTTGAAAAGGGGTTTATATAGATTATCAGAGAGATTACCATCCTCCAAACGATTTCCTAACACTTTCTAAGTTGTTCAGTAACAGCGAAGGAGGTAGTGACACAGGAAGAACAATGGATTGCCATTACTGAAATGTCAAATCGATTTGAATTTTTGGTCCTTTTTAAACCATTCAATAAAATAGCAACATTGTTAAAACACAAACAAACAAACAAACAAACAAAAAAATCCTCCTGAAATATGAGACAATTGAAAGGAGGTATTCATTAATTCTTAATAAAATATTGTGGTAGGGATTGGGGGATTATTGGGTAGGATGAATTTGCTTGATTAATAAACGAGATTTACAAAACAAAGATAGTTAAGCCTAAACCTAAAGTAATTACGTTAAATTCAGAAATATATTTAGAGAGAAAATTAAGAACATGAATTAACCAAAAATATAGTAGACTTTAACTACTTAGAGGCTTGAAAAAGAATCTTATGACAAATTTGATAGTTGATCTAAAAGATAAAATAAAATAATCTCAAAGAATCATTTCAGATTCTGGAGACTCCAGGCTTGAAATTTGAGAAGCTTTGTTCCCCTCTGAAGAGGGCCTGAAGTGGCTTTTAAAGAACATCAGGCAATTCTTCTGTATCTAGTAATAGAAGTGTGTGAGGGGCAGCTGGGTAGCTCAGTGGATTGAGAGTCAGGCCTAGAGATGGGAGGTCCTAAGTTCAAATCCAGCCTCAGACACTTCCCAGCTGTGTGACCCTGGGTAAGTCACTTGACCCCCATTGCCCACCCTTACCACTCTTCCACCTAGGAGCCAATACACAGACGTTAAGGATTTTAAAAAAAAGTAAAATAGAAGTATGCGATTGGGAGCTAGCACCCAGTCACGTTAAACTGAATATATACTGTGATTGGTATCATGAGTGTGAGAAGGATGAAGGCCATGTAAAGGGGGGAGCAGGTGATGAGTTAATTCCTGTAACCCTAAACAAATAAGAGAACTGTAAATTAACCTTTCTCAATACAGTTTGCATTAGTGCCTCAGTTGCTTGGATTTGAACCATTGTATATTGTAAGTTGTTTCAATGTGGATGCCTATAGGGGTTCCAGAACATGAATAACTAAGGCTAAATAATGGTTAGTATGACTTAAGGCCTGAGAATGAATCATGGCTGAAGTAATTTCAGCATTTAAAGGAATATGGAAATGAAGCTCTGGTGAAGCTGATTGGTGACTTATCTGATTAGTATAATATTGAGAATCCCTGGTCATTATGGAGGCAGTTTGGCATGGGGGACCAAAAACAAACAAACAAACAAAAAACACTAAAATTGAAGTCCTAAGGAAGAGCTGGGTTTAAATTCCACCTCAGATTTTTGCTAGTTATATGATTCTTGGAAAGTCACTTAGCATCTCATAACCTTTTTTTCCTCATCTATAAAATGGGAATATGAAAAGCCAAACCATGCCTATAAACTATGGAATAACCTAACAAATTGTGGCATGTGAATATAATGAATTATATTCTGTAAAATGATGACTGTGGAAATATAGAACGACACACAAGATGGTGACTAGCAAAGTAGAAGGACACATATACACACACACAGAGATTATAACAATTCATATGGACAGAATGACAGCAAAACTCATACAAATGTAACTGAATGCCATAAAGTCATAACAACCAAACATGATGCTAAAAAAGAAAATACAAGAAGATATCCTACATGCATGTCTTTGCAGGAGTGAGAGACATGGTATGGAATACTGAATAAAAAAAATCAACACTTAAAAAAATGTTCATTAGCTATGCTGAACTTGTTTTCTTTCCTCTTTTAAAAATCTCTAATAAAGGATGGTTCTTTGGGAGGAAGGTAGAAGGGACCAAGTGAGAACTCTAGGTAATATTTAAAAGCAAATATAACAATACAATTTATTTTTATAAATAATAATTTCATGGGGTTATCATAAGGATCGGATGAGGTATATGTATAAAGGACTTTGCAAACTCTAAAGCATAGAGGAGACCAGCCAAGATGGCAGAGTAGGAAGAAACAATGGAGCCCATTCCTGAATGTACTGTCCCCTACACCATTCCCACACCTACACACAGCTATTCCATGCCTAAAAAAACACCAGCCCAAGTCCTAATTGGGAAATCTAAGGGAATAGAGCAATGACTTATTTTTCTAGTCCAGATTTATATAGGAAGAGAGGTCTATGAATGCTAAGGCCATGGTCTATCAAGGAGGGCACTGAGCCAAGCCTTCCAGCACAAGGATCAGCTTGAGGCCCTGGAATGAGCACTAGGATGAGATAAGATCTAAGATTCAGCACACAGAATGGTCATGCTATTCAGAGAGTAGAGATGACCGGGAACTGGCATATCTATTGTTTGTATTCCAGAGCTAAGTGGTAAAATCAGGGAAGGTTGGGAAGAGGAATTATTCCTAGGGGTACAGAGAACAGGACAAAGAGTGGTCATGGGCCTGAGATTGTATCTGGAGTGAGGAGAAGGAATAGAAGCAGAAATGCAGCTCTGATCCTTGAGCAAGGTCTCAGATCCAGCACCCAACTCAGTCTAAACTTTGCAACTGAATATGAAGGAAAGGGAATTCAGACCAAGGTGTTACATACAGGTCTGTCACTTTGAACCTTAAATGTTATCCAGCACAGAAGGTGATTGAGTTCAGTAGTGTTTTCCAGAGCTCCAACCAGGGGCAAATACACAGTTGTGTTGCCCTGACTCAAATGAATTAGAAACTAGCAAAATTTAGACCTTAAGGGCAATAATCAAGAATAACCCTGGATCAGAAAACTTTGAGTACACTGGAAACTTTCAGGTGCCCTTCCTGAGCTGCCTCTGAGATCCCTGAAGTATACCAAACTCAATACCCAAAGTAAGCAGTAGTAATACTGAAGAGAATACATAAAACAGGTCCAAGCAAGGTCCTCGTATTTGCTCCAGAAGAGCACAGAGCCTGGTATTAACACAGGTTCAATCCAAGAAGTAAAGCTTGAAGACTGAGAAAATAGAAAAAGAATTGCACCATAAAGATTAGTCCAGTGATAAAATACCCAATATGTAAACCCTGAAAAAGAGAATGACTCCATAATATCTCCAAGAGAAGGCTTCAAGAAAAACACAGAGCAGAGCGCAAATATCTCAGATATATAGCAGGAAATACGGTCAGACAGACAGCCACCGGCCAAACCAGAAACCAGTCAGCCAGGAAGAAGTGTCAATCCAACAGTTTGGTAGCCCAGAATTTAGGCAGCCCATTCCGAGAAACATAGGACCCATAACTGGAGAGCAAGCCAGGACAGGACCTGAGAAGCAAAATATGTGGAATCTTGAAGGAAGCCTACTACCACAGCAATCCATAATACCCTATTGGTGACTGCAGGATCATAAAAAGGGAGAGATGTGGAGGTTTTAATAGAAGGAAACCAAGAAGATGTCAAAGCCAACACCTAAGTCCAAACCACCAGAGAACAGTAAATAGGTCAGTTAGGTTGGAATGTCCTCTGACTCCAAATCCAGGACTATTTCCACTCTAGCATGTTTTCTCCCAATCCAGCCTGTAAGTAACTGACTGGAAATTCAGTGGCCCACTGGTCAGTCTTTTAAAGACATTTGCATAAAAAATTACTGCTCTCTAGGTTCATAAAGCCTCTTAAGGTCTCTGAATGAATTCTCCCTCCTTTTTCTATTATTCTGGATGGAAGACACTAAAGTCCAGGAAAAATTAAAAGCATAGATTGAAAGTTACAGAACCAGATTTAGCTAATAATAGTAGCAGGCATTTAAATAATACTTCAATGTTTTCAAAGTACTTTGGTCCCTACAATCCTGTGAAACAGATGTTATTATTAACCTCATGTTACAAATAAGGAAACTGAGGCCAAAAGACTAATCAACTTGCCTAGGGTCTCACAGCCAAAAAAGTAGATGAGGCAGGAATCAAACTTGGGTCTTTCTAAATCCAAGTCTAATGACCTATCTATTGTGTCACCTAGCTGCTGAGATTTAGACTGGTAAGGGAAGGGAAGGAGATCACATTTTCTTAACAATCTGGGCTATCTAAAAGTGGAAATTGTAGTCTTAGTGAGTTCCCCATTGAAAAAGATCTTTTTGTAGAAAATGAATGACTTTCTGTCAGTAATTTTGACAGGAATTCCTGTGAAGGGAAAAGAGTGGAAGGGGAAAACCAATCAATATATAAAGTATCTATTGTGTGCCAGTCACTGGTCATTGTGCTGAGATTTACAAATATTGTCTTTTTTGGTCATAGAATACACTAGATAACCCCTAGGGTCCCTTCCAGCTTAAGATTCCACGATTTAAATAAACGCCGAATTCCATACGTAAGTCTTGGACCAATTCCTGTAGGGTGAACTCACAGCCTTAGGATGAGGTTCCATGAGACTGAGCTGATGGTGGATGCCAGCAGCCTACCTGCCAGACTAAGGTTCTATGCTGGACCTCTGTTCAGCTGCCAAACCTCAGGCGTGGACTTGTTGATGAGAAATAATTAATTAAGTGCTCATTTGATGGTTAAAATATATATACTTGTATGTATATATACACATGCACACATATATGTGTATATATATATGTATATTATATATATGCTATGCAGAAGGTGACAGCAACTATTACAAAAATGAATAATATGGAAATAGATTTTGAGTGATAATACATTTATAACCCAGTGGAATATCTTGTCTGCTCTGGGAGGGGAAAGGAAAGAGGGGAAGGAGAGAACATGAATCATGTAACCATAGAAAAAATCTTTAAAAAATAAAATTATATTTAAAAAAAAGAAAGGGACAGCTAGATAGCTCAGTGGATTGAAAGCCAGACCTAGATTTGGGATGTTCCTAGTTCAAATCTGGCTTCAGATTCTTCTTAGCAGGGTGACCCTGGGCAAGTCACTAATCTCCCATTGCCTAACCTTTACCACTCTTCTTCCTTGGAACCAATACACAATATTAATTCTAAGATGGAAGGTGTGGGTTTAAAAAAGAAGACGAAAAGCTCTGCAGAGTGAGCAGGAGATTGTGTCAATGTCTGACCTATTTGCTGTTGTTCTATCCCTTTAGCTCTTGATTTTCTGAGTTCTCATTTGCTTCCTTTGGACTTGGAGTTTTCCTTCAACATGACCCATAATTAATGCATTAATTAATTATCATATGAATTAATAATAATAAACAGCAATGAATTATTAATTATTATCATATAGATTATTAATTTCTGTTTTTCTAACACTCTGTTGCTTCTTTATTATTACTGACTATTCTCTTTCAGAATCCTATATAAGCCCCAGAAGATAGATCAGCAACAGAGAACAATGATTCTGACACTGAGATGGCAGGTCGTCTTTCATATACCAGAACTCTCTCTACGCCCTCCCTAAACTCCTCTATACAAATACCCTGCCTTAAGACAAGTCCATAGAGAAAAATAGGAGCAGAATTCCCTAGAAAACTTCAAATCTTCCTAAAGGATGAATTTCTCCTTTTAGACATGTATATGGAAGATTTGTGAGTCAATGAGAGGGATTTCTCATGCTATCACCAAGTCACAGGGTCTTGACATCATAGGGTCTTGATGGCTGAAAGAGTTTTACCAGAGAGATGATTCATCTGATTAGCTTTGAGATACATAAGCTAAAAGCAAGTATATTTAAACTCACCGCACTTGACTTAAAACTCAATGCTTTTTCCAGTGTACCCCAGCTCTCTCCCAGCCCTTTGTTATTACTAAGTACACCAACATAGAATCTGTAATCAAGGCATTGTGGTAGCAGTTGCCTAGATGCTCTGAATTTATCCTAACTCTGCACCACTAGAATACTATGGACATACTCACTTTTGTTACCCCCAAGTGTGTCCCAGATAGCTTTTAAATTTACTCTCATAGCCTTAGTTTCTCAGTCCTCCCCAGGCTATATCCACCTAGGCTTTCATTTGTAACTGTAACATTGCTTATATTAGAAAGCTCATGGTACAGTGGGAAAATTATTGTTTTTTGAATATTCTGAATAGAATACTCTTAATACTCTGTTGAATGCTCTTCACCCCCTCCATCATTTAATTAATTAATTAATTAGTTTGGAATGTGTTTCCATGGTTACATGATTCATGTTCCTTCCCTCCTCTCCTCCCTTCCTCCTTCTGGTGCTGATGATCAATTCCACTGGGTTTTACATGTATCATTGTTCAAAACCTATTTCCATATTATTAATATTTGCAATAGAGTGATCATTTATAATCTACATCCCCAGTCATATCTCCATCAAACCATCTGATCAATCATTTGTTTTTCTTCTGTGTTTCTATTCCTACAGTTCTTTCTCTAGACGTGGATAGCATTCTTTCTCATAAGTCTCTCATCCTTGCTCTGCATCCTTGCATTGCTGGATTCATTATGTTCATTTTGTTCGATTGTGCCACAGTTATAAGTCTCTGGGTACAATGTTCTCCTGGTATTTGGAATTAAGCCAAAAGGGCTTTAAAATGCTGCCTGCCCTTTGATCAGCCATACTACTGCTGTGTTTGTACCCCAAAGAGATCATAGGGAAAAATGCATGTACAAAAATATTATAGCCACACTCTTGGTGGTGGCAAAAAATTGGAAAATGAGAGGGTGTCCATCGATTGAAGAATGGCTGAACAAATTGTAGTATCTGATGGTGATTGGAGAAATTCCAAGTTAACTGGAAAGACCTCCAGGAATTGATGCAGAATGAATGCTCTTTTGAATCTGTGTGAGCACGGACAAGAGAATTAACTTTTCTGCCTTCTCCCTGAAGTATTCCTATCTGTCAAATGGGGACTGGAGGGTGGGGGAAGATTTGGACAAAATGATCATAAAAATTCCATTTCAGCTCTTGATGTATGATCTTGTAGGCTGTCTGATCTTAAATGGAATAATAATTGTGACATTTGTGTGTCTGACACAAAAAATTGTCTGATAACAGTCATGTTGTCATTGAGTTGTTTCAATTGGGTCTGACTCTTTGTGAGCTCACCTGGGTCTTAACTTGGGTCTTAAGAGGGAGTTATTTTAATGACTCTTGATTGGCCCTGATTTTTTTTAAATACATGTAAAATTTTTATCATTTTTTTAAATTTTGAGTTTCAAATTCTCCCCCTCTCTGCCTGCCCCCTTCATTGAGAAGACAAGCAATTTGATATAGGTTATACATGTTCAGTCATGCAAAACATTTCTATATGAATCATGTTGTGAAAGGAAACAAGCACTCTCCCTCAAAAAAAAGAAAAGAAAAAGTTGGGTTTTTTAAGTATGTCTCAGTCTTCATTCAGACACCATCATGTCTTCTCTGAAGGTAGATGGCATTTTTAATCATGAATTCTTTGTAATTGTATTGTTGAAATAGCTAAGTCCTTCACAGTTGATTATCATACAATATTGCTATTGTTATGTACAATGTTATCTTGGTTCTGCTCACTCCACTTTGTGACAGTTCATCTAAATCTTCCTAGGATTTTCTGAAAGAATCTTTCTCATCACTTCTTATAGCACAATAATATTCCATCATATCCATGTACCACAGCCATGTCTCAATTGATACTGCTCTGCTTTATTGACATTATATGTTTGTAATAATATATCTTTATATGTTCCAATGCTAATACTTGGTACATGTCTGCCTCTCTATGCTCCAAAATATGATCATAAGCCACACAGGGTTTGGTGCCAAAAATCTTAAAGCTACTTCCTGTAAGATTCATAGGGTTATTCTTATGATTCATGATCCATGATTTAGAGAATTAATTCATTTATTCAATAATTTAACAATTATTCATGTGCCTATGAGGTGACTATGATGAATGAGGATCACACATTTAGAACTGATTCTGAGCTAGGCATTCTTTCTGATTGCTTTAATGATTTTATAAACGATGACATCAAATCTCAGACTTTGTCTTGCCAGATTTTTTTAAGTCATTGCAGAGAAGCCTGATACATTAAACTGTCATTCTCTGGAATCTTATTGAAAGCAATGGTATTAAAATGGAGAGAAGACAAAATCTGATGTGGGCCCAAGAATGCCATCATGGAGAAATTACAATCACTATTGATAACCTTGAAAATTATACTTTTTTACTAAGACTGACGTAAAAAGATATATTATCATATCTTGAACTAATCATTAATATCTTAATCCCTATAGAAGAGATGGTCTAGAACAGTGATGGCAAACCTTTTAGAGACTGCATGCCATGCCCCACTCCTCACCAAGTTCTGGATGCCCCACACCACCCAGGGGAGGGAGGAAATACTCCTATTGGGCTGCTGGACAAAGGGGTGAGTGAAGCGAAGAATGTCTTCTGCAAGTTTAGAGAGGGGAACTGTAGTGGACCATATACTCTGCTCCCCTCTAGCTCTGCCACCTGTGAGTCACCCACTTTATGCCAGATAGGGGAAGGAGAAAGGGCTCCCAATGGACTGCTGTGCAGAGGGATGGGTGACATGAACATCAGGCACCATGGAGAGGGGGAAGGAAGCAGCTCCAACTGAATCCCTCAGCCTTTCTAGCAATACACTCTGGTGGGGGTGGGGGTGTATGTGCCCTCAGAGAATGCCATGCATGCTATCTTTGGCATGTGTACACTAGGTTTGTCATCATGGGTCTAGAGTCACTTTAAACTGTAGAATTTTCTTTTGTTTTGCTTTGAGTATGGAAATATCAGAAAACTTTGTGATTAGCCATAGTGAGCAGTTTCATATTACAAATGATAGTCAATTAACTTCTGAATTTGAAGTATCAGCAGGGAAAGTGGTAGAGTGA
This sequence comes from Gracilinanus agilis, assembly GCF_016433145.1. Taxonomy (NCBI): domain Eukaryota; kingdom Metazoa; phylum Chordata; class Mammalia; order Didelphimorphia; family Didelphidae; genus Gracilinanus; species Gracilinanus agilis. The sequence continues at coordinate 322,658,981 of NC_058133.1, read as the reverse complement.
ATAATAATCACCTGCAGCAGGAAAAAATGTTTTACTATTAAAGAAACTGTTGCTCAGAATGGTTAAGTGACATGCAAAGTCATACAAACACCCTGGTCACACACACACACACACACACACACACACTTTTTCCTCATGGGAAACAATTTAGCCAGTGTCTTCAGAGGAAAGTGAACAGGTATTCTAAAGTCTCTTTCCCAGGTCCTGACTGACATCTCATGATCTTCTGCCTAAATATTAAATTTATTTTTCCCTAAAAGTATTATATTGCCTTTGCATACTCTCAGCTTTTCCTTCTGTGTTCACTCACATAGATCTTGTAGAACTTCCTATCATTTTTCCATGTTGGGTTAGCATTTTCAAATCCAGAGAAATCCAGATGTCTTCTAGGAACTTGAAGATTAAACTATTCATTCCCTTTCCAGAACCCTTGTGAATAAACAAGTAGATAAAACCAGTGTATGGTCTGGCAGAGTCCCTTTGCATACATCCCCATAAGTCTAGCTCTTTAGCATTAATATTTTATATTAGCATAATATAATCATAAAGCATTGGCAACTACAATATCAAAAGAATTGAAATTAAAAATAGCCCAAAAGATAATAGAGAAAGGCAATGGATGTCAGTAGGCTGTTGATTTTCAGTCACATGATAAATACTACACCTTTGACCCATTGCTTCATGGGCCCAATATTCAGTGGGGATGCAATGAAAGGATACACACAAGTTCCTTTGAGAAGTGGTTCCTCTCTACATTCATTTATCTAGAAATGTTACAAACTCACCTTTCTTTTCTAGCAATAGCACTGAAAGGGTCCTTAGAGTTACACATATATTTACAGGTATGTATAATCTATGGATATATACATCCTTAGAAGTAATTTAATCTAACATATATATATATATAATATACATCTATAAATAGAATAATATCTAAAGGGTTCATATCTATAAATAGAAGAAGAACAGACTTAGATTTAGATTATTAACTTATTCTATTTAGAGAATCTATATATGAGATACATATTCTATCTCCATAAATTTAGTAGTTGGACCAAATGTTCACATGGATGAATTAATGGGTTCTACAAGAAAAAAAAAAAGATAACCATCAAATTATGTCAAAATTTGTTGTATTGTTCCTATTAGGCTTTAAGTGGCTAACTCCCCTATTCTGTTCTAAGGGAAATCCTTCAAGGACATATGTGACTTTGCCTGTGTGGGTACTCCTGCCAGTGATGGATACAATTTGCAGCCCAGAGACATCTTGGTAGGCAGACTTTGTGGTTTACTGTGACTGGAAAAAAATTCTTCATCTAGTGACCAATATTCAGTGTCTGAGGCTTTCTGATATTAGGTAACATGGTCCTGGGATGAGGTAAATGGAAACTATAGACACAACAAGCTTGTAGACTTTGGAGAAACAAGGTCACATCTTGGCATGTGATATTTCCTAAGAGCTTTTGAGAAAGAGAGAGACTTTGAATGCTAAGGACAGAGAAAGAACCTAATGAGGAAAAAAAGATATGTGAAACAGAGAAACAAGAAAATAGAAACAGAGAAAAGCAAAGAGAAATACAGAGATAATGATGGAGAAATATGGATTTCATGCCCATCATAAAAAGAAAGTTTTAGCAATAAAATTGAGACTTAACAATATTTTTGGAAAAAAGATGAAAAGTGTAACACAAGGTGGCTAAAAGAAGCTTTTTGCTTCTGTAATTTCTAACAGTCACAAAAAGTCAGTTAAACATCTTAGAATTTTCAGAAAGTCAGTTAGAACTTGAAGCTATAAATAGAGGTGAAGTTCCAACTGACCGGGCTTTTGCCTTCTGGCTTTTGCTGTGGCTGGAGGCTTTTGCTTTGGCTTAACCTGTTGGCTTTGGCCTAATTGCTATGGCCTTGGCCTGTGCTTATTTTGTCTTGGGGAAATTTGGACCTATCTCATTTCTCTGGACCTCTCCCTGATCTCCCATCTCCATCCCTCCCCTTCCCTGAATTTTCTTTGGATCCTGGGTGGAAGGGAGGGCGTGGTGATTGGACATTGTGGGTTTAGTTTCTATATGCAAGTAGAGTATCCTCAAATAAATTACCCTTGGTTTTAATGATTTGATAAAGACTTTACTTAAAAGGCAGTCAAATCTTCCTGACTGGGAGAGCAGGCTCTCTCAGTCTAAACCTCTCTGCAACCCATCCCCCACCCTCACCCCTCTCCCTAACAGCAGTTAGAAAATCCTAAACCCTCCCCCCTTCTGACTGACCCTGGTATTAATAAATCCCCTTGTTACCTATTCAAACCCTCTGGTGAGTCATTGTATCGAAAATTAAGACAAGGGCTCAAGGGGAAGGAATCATTTTTCTTCTATTTCCTTGAGGGGAGCTGGGGGCATCCATCTTGGCAGGAAGTACCTCCCCCAGGCTTCCTCCAGCCATCAGTTTGACTGGTAGGGAGGGGCCCTCTCGACCCCTCCCTCAAGAGACTTTGAAACTAACAAGAGAAACCCTCCAGCCAAACCTAAACATTTCTTACTGGCCCTAGTTTCCTCCCTGTATTCTCTTTCTCAAACCTCTGGGAATAAACCTGCTTAAACTGCCCTCTCCTACATACCCCATTTCCTTTATCTCCTAAATACCTTCCCATATCTTCTTTCCTCCTCCAATCACCTTATAATCCGCTAATATCCACTTTATCCTTTCTCACACCCAAATTGAGTTCCTTGACCCACTCAGGTTATCATATTTACTTTTTGATAACAAAAGACAAAAGGATACCGAATTGCAATAATGAGCCATTATGTGAACTTCATCAAAAGGAAGACCCCAAAGCATGTAAAGATTCCAAACCATGTAGTAGTTTGTAGTAGTAGTAGCAGCAGCAGTAGTAGCAGTAATAGTAGTAATAGTGATAATCATTATTCACTTCTCCTCCTTCCTTCCTTCCTTCCTTCCTTTCTTCCTTCCTTCCTTCCTTCCTTCCTTTTCTTCTTCCTTCTTCTTCTTCTTCTTCTTCTTCTTCTTCTTCTTCTTCTTCTTCTTCTTCTTCTTCTTCTTCTTCTTCCTCTCTCTCCTCATGTAACAGATGAGGAAATTGAGATATAGAGACATTAAGTGGTGTGCTTGTATTCACACAGACAAATACCAGAAGCAGAATTTGAACTCTGGTCTTATTGACTCAGTCCAGCATTAATACTATTTTGCTTCTCAATAATAATGAATCAGTGATAAAATGAAAACACAGTTATCACAGAAAAAGCAAAGGCCTGGAACTAATCTGTTGTTAAAATCAAACAACTCCGCATATCATGGATATACTATTAGGAACAAAATGGCTTAGTGAGTCTCCAATATATCCTATCCATTCTTCAAAACTTCATTTTGGAAACCTCTAACAAAGTAGGAAAGTGGAATAAATTTGTCTTTCAAGACTTTCCCCCCCCCCCCCACTGACTGGGGAAATCAATTAAAGAAGCATAATTTCAACTTCCTTCCCTTATTCAGCAACATAGCACATGTCGAAGAAAAATATTAAGCCATCAAATGCAGGTAATTTATGACCAAATGAAGCCCATCAATGATTAACTAGGAAGATATTTGAGTAGTAATACTAGTAATAGCTCACCTTCATGTAGTGCCTTATTTTATGTAAAGATAATACTGGGTGATATTTCTGGGGGAAAGGCCATGGGGATATGTTGCAGCAGCAGTGCACAGTTTGGATCTTTGGACCAGACCTGGGATTCTATTGGTGTAGGGAGCTCCCAATGAGGAAATTCCATTTTTCAAAGAGGACAGGTAGCTGCTTTGCAACTTAGAGAAATCTTAGAGTTGTCTCAGGCACTGACAGGTTAAAGGGCTTTCCCAATATTCACATAATCAAGAGGCTTCAGAGGTAAGATTTAAACCTAGTTCTTCCTAATTCTGAGGCCAGGTCTCATGCACAAGGTATATAACGGGTACTTAATGAATGTTTGTTGAATTGTTCAATCCCTTAAGGGCAATGTGGTTGCTCCATGGATAGACTTGGAGGCAAAATGACCTGGAATTGAATCCAATTACACAAGTTTACTAGTCAGGTGACCCTGGGAAAGTCAAATAACTGCCATCTCCCTCAGTGGATAATAATGGCACCTACATCCAGGGTTGTTGCAAGTATCAAACAAAATGCCATTTGTAAAGCACTTTGCAAATTTTAAAGTTCTATATAAATGCTAACTGTAATCATTATTACACTTATTGATGGAGTTGGTCATTAGAAATAAGCCAGAGTTGAGTAGAGGAAAGAACAAGGAATCCTTGATCATAGCAACCGAGTCTGTGGGGAGCTAGAGAACAACAGTATGGGTCAAAGGAAGTTTTCCATCAAAGAAATCAAGCATTGTAGTGGAATACTTCACAAGAGCTGTGTAAAAGAGTTGTTCAAGAGCAGCAAATTGGCACAAAATTTAGAAAAGTAAGCAAAGAGAAACTGAGAAAGCAAAAGACTAACAAACAAGGGAAATAAAGAGCAAGGTCTAGGTCCTTTGGTTACAAGAATCATAAAGATAGATAGATAGATAGATAGATAGATAGATAGATAGATAGATAGANTACAAGAATCAGATAGATAGATAGATAGATAGATAGATAGATAGATAGATAGATAGATAGATAGATAGATAGATAGATAAAGATGTATATATCCTGGATGATTTTAGTTCAATTTTTAAATAATGGTACAACAAAGAGGGTATCAGCCTTGGATTTAGGAAGTCTCAAGTTCAAATTCTGCCTCTAACACGAAGTAAATGAAACTATGTTCAAGTCAAGTAACCTCTCTCTATAAAACACATGTAGTTGTAATGTTGGCCCACAGGCAGTGGAATTTTCACACCAAAAATTCTCAATATTAACAAAAACACAAAATCTTTCTCTCTATGTTTGTAGAATAAGATCATAGATTTAGAGAGCTAGAAGGACCATCATAAACCACCAAGTCCTAACTAACCAAAGTTCACAACAAGAGATGGATTTGAATACGGGTCCTCTCATAATTTTTTCCACTGTACCATATCACTTATATTGATAGCCAATTAGCTAAATATTTGACTAACAGAAAGAGAGAGCAGTAGGGGAGAGAATATATGCTTGCTCAAGGGTATTCCTTAATCTCACTGGGCCTCACTTTTCTCAACTGTAAAATAAAAGAATTGGACTAGGTGATTTCTAAAATCGTCTCCAGGTCTAAATCAGAAATCTTTTATGATCAATTGGTATAGATGGTAATATAGATATAGAAACATATGTCATAGTACAGAGACTTACTAAAACCAAATAGAAGACTGGGGAGAATAAATACAATTGTTTTTGAGGCTTCTTAAACACATGTTTAGAAGTTTTCTTTCCCAGTTATTATAAGACTCCAGACCCACTCCTTTCATGTACCCCCAACCTTTGACATTAAGAATGCACAAAGAGCTATTTTTAAAATTTTAGTCTCTATTTTTAAAACCTAGTCTCTTTAAAAGTATCATTATCCCCTGTTGTTTGATTAAAATCATTCTTTAAAATGTTCTTTCCCCAAGGCAGATTTAGACAAATCCAATCAAAGGGGCTATGCCATGTGCTCACTGATATTAACTTGAAATCTCCACCTGTCCCACTCGGTATTCAGGGCATGATGAGCGTCATTTTTTCTCCAGTAGGCTAATCAGTAACTTCTCCTTGGACCATCTGCTGCTCACTGAATATTCAAAAGATAGCTGGCTCCCAAGATGCATTCCTGTAACATCTTAGGAAACCAGAGTAGATTTTTCCTGATGTAGTATTTACCACTAAAAAGTATGTTTAAAAAAAAAAACAAGAAGAAGAAGAAGAAAGAAATGATAACTAGTAACCTTGGGGTGTCATGCTCTGTAAGGGTAATCCCAACAGTTTCAGTGGATAGAGCTGATCATTATTTTTCCTGAGATTGTGCCTTCCTGAGAACTGTGGCTATTTCCATTCAAGCAGGAAAGCAAAGTACATCTAAATTAAGATTGTTTTGTTTGTTCCCTTTTTTAAGGTAAATAAATAACATTAAGGAGCATGTTCTCATAGCTGGATACTAATTTAATACTGTTTCAATCTAAGCACTAGGGACATGCAGACATGATTTATTATTTACATAGTACAAATCAATTCATTTTCCTTATTTTTTATTTTTTTAAGCAGATCTTTTCGTCATATCCATGGTTCACTAGGTACATCAATTGTGTGTCTCTTCTTTTCCTCCCTGGTTGTTAGTGAATAAGCATCCTTCCAGTGACGCACCAGAATGAGCAGGAAGTGTTCCTTGCACATATTGATGACTCATTTCTATTTGCTATCTAGTACAGTCACAGTTTGTTCATTAACATCAGCCCTGGTGGCTAATGGATGCTCAGTAGGAAGTAATTTTTCTTTGTAAATGTTTGATGGGGGAAAATGGAAACAAAAACCTCAGCAAGGACTTCATCTCTGACAAAAACATTTCAATACTGGCAAAGTCTGTATCTGTGTCTACGTAGTATCTGGAGCAGTAATGAGGAGAGGGAAGAGAGAAATGATATTCAGTGATTTAAAAATGTTATTTTCTTCACATAATATTCTTCTAGTCACAGAAACAGAGGCTTATAATGTGTAGAGCCAAAACAAAGAAGCCCTGCTTTTAGCTATAATTTCTATAAGTTCATTTGTTTATTTAAAAATGAAAGGTTTTATAGAGGAAATTTTCAAAAAAATGTTATTGTTTTTGTTCAGCTGAGATTCTTTTTAGTACAAAAGATATATAATCATCAAAAAGAATTATAAATTACTAGTTTCTCTATTCAAAATTATAGCCTATTTATACTAATGTTCTCAATGATCTCCAAAAGTATGTCTGTTTGCCCTGTTATGGCTTAGATATTTATATAATACCCTCAATATTTTTCACTGTAACTTTCAGGGAGGCTATGCAGTATGATAGAAAGATTACTATATTTGAGTCCAAAGACCTAGGATCAAATTTTGGTTCTCATATTCCATAGCTGTAATATCTTAGTCAGACCAGAACATCATTAAGATTAATTTTTCCCATCTATAAAATGGAAATAATAAAACTTGTACTTCCTACTATTAAGGTTTTCTTCTTCTTCTTTTTCTTTTTAGTGGCTAGGCCCTTTTAAAAATTTGTTTGTTACATTAAAATTCCTAGTTATCTGCCATCTCTCTTCCCCTCCCAACACTACAAAAGGAATCATTTAACAAAAAGATAGATGTATATATAAAAACTGTCTTGCTTGTTTCTATTTATCAGTTCCTTAGATGGTGAATATACATATTATTCATACAATATTTCTGCTGCTCTTTATAATATTCTTTGTTCTTGTTTCACTTCACAATTTCATGTAGATCTTTCCATGTTTCTAAAGTTAACCAGCTCATCATTTCTGACAGGGCTTTTCCTAAGGAAAGAGCTTTCCAAAATGTTACATAAATGTGAGCTATTATTTTTATTATTATTGTGTCATCCATTTCTCTAAGGAAAGGATCATGGACCCTTTTGGTAACTATGAACCCCTATTCAAGATAATGTTTTCCATTTAGTGAAAATAAAGATTTGATTATTTTCCCCAAGGTTATCTTAATTTCACAGAGACAGAGTGAGACTTTATCCTCCATCAACAACAATGTAGCTACCACATTCAAACTCTAAAATCATTCTCTCCATATTAAAAAGGAAGCAGACATGAAAAAAGCAGGAGTTTTAAACATGTTGGACTGTCATGGATTCTTTTTTCAGTTGTTCACAGAATGTTTTAAATAAATAAAATTAAATGCATAAAATTAAAAATTAGGCTGATTACATTCAAACATTTTTTAAAATTTTGTTGAATTCAAAACTGAGAGCAATCATATTGAAATAGTTCTCAAAATATATTTTAAAGTTGTTTACAAACCCCTATATTGAGGGAAAAAAGATGGGGAAAACAATTAGACCAGAAAAATAGACCAAAAAAAAATTCACAGAGAAAGACCATACTAGAGAAAAACGATTCTGAGACCATTGAATGATCAGTCTTCAAGATAGCTGAAATTGTCAAACAAATAGTAAAAATAACAGGAATATTACTACTAAAAAAGGCTCTTTAGAGTATATCAATAACTAAAGATCCTTATGCCTATTTTCCCATCTGTACACAATCTTTATAAGAATGATCTATCCATATATTAAGAATATACTTGTTAAAAACATGAAAAGAGAACTGGCAGGTTTAAAAAATAATATTCTATAATAGACCACATCTTCATAAACATCCAAGTAACAACAAGGTACAGACACTACTGTGCTTATAATTTGTTTACTATTTAAGAAAACAATTTGATTGGATTCAGAAAATGTGGCATTAAAGGCTTGCCTCCAACAAGTTTCCTTGATAGTTGTGTGACATAGTTTACTCTAACCCAACTCTCAGAGGGCAAGGCTTGCTACATTGCCCTTCAGAGTTCTAGGGTATGCTGAGGGATTTGGATTGTCAAACCCACATCAATAATTTTCATCAATGTCTTTCTTCTTTTTTCTTCTTCATTTTGATATAGTATAAAATTAGCCTATATCTAAGGGACATCTCTCCTTAGGAGAGGAGTTCCCATATGCATGAGGTTCTGCTGAAAAGAATACAGTAAAACACCCTTTGTTTCACCCTCATTTTCTAGTGTCTTTGTTTCCCTCAGTTTGGCTCCTATCTATGAGGTCAGACATTCAGGAAGGTAGTGGGTTGAACCCTTCTTTCTCAGCCATAAGCTTGAACCCTCACCAAGTCTGTTCTTCCCATTTAGGGGACCAGTGACTAGCACCCCAGTTTCATTTAACCATTTAAGATCAGGTAGCTTTTATAAAAGGAAATTTCATTCACAGAGAGTAAACAAATGTATAAACATTTTCTCCAACATTTCAGGCACATGATCCTCCCTATACAACTTTGATCTGTCAGAATAGAATAATTAGGCACCAGACATAGCTTAGTTCCTATAAAGCAATGGTCCAACCATGTTTTCATCCAAAACTACCATTGCTACTGTCTTCTGCTGGTCTGGGGATTGCTCCTTAGGACATTAAAGCTAGTCTGATTGCATCACCTTACCCTAATTCCTACATCCCAGTTGGAGGTCTCAGTCTCTGTTCCTGAAATGGAAAGGAGCAAACAAAAAGCCAAAGATCCATATCTGTTTCTCAGATACCTTATGACCTCCATAGAAGATAGTTCCTCAGCCCTTCCCCTAACAGAAAAGGCCATTAATCACTTCACTCTATTAGATCTGAATGAAGGAAAAGCCATGTCCACTGTTGACCCAGGACCTTTTGAAAACACTGAGAGTTCTATGTGTGTAGCCAATGACACATAGGAGGCCAACTAGATCCAGGTATAGAATGTCCACAATACTCCAACCCTCACAATTCTTCTAATGAAGAATTCCAAAGAACAAAAATAGAAAGCATCATCAAGGGATGGTTATCAGGAAAAGAAGACTTGCAATAGTAAAAGGATGACAAGTGGAGAACTAAAGTGGTCCCTTAGTCCCCTTGGGTTATCAAGAAAAAGTAAGGAAGAACTACAAAAGGTTTTGTAAACCACATAGTTGCAAACTTATGATAGGATATGTAATAATAGCATATTTCAGGAAAGCATGGATGGTCTGCAATCTACCTGATTGCTGATGGAAGCTCCCAAATTGATATGACAACAGATCTAATTGACTTTTTGACGACTTTGCTCACAAAACTGGGACAACTGTTCTTTTGAAACCCTCAGAACCAGAAAAACAGACCTCAGAATGTGAAAATGTGTATGTGAAAATCTATCTTGTGTTTATTTATTTTTATGTTATTATTATTTAAAATTAGTATTATCCAACTTTATTATCTACTCTATTTTCAAAATTTGGATCTAAATGACTTTTGGCTATATTCCTTCCATATGAGGATAAAAGATTAGCCACTGAGGAAGCTGTCCAGAAGAATGTGCCCCAGGCTCTGAATTCCCAGAGAAAAGCACTGTGATCAACTCTTTTGGGTATCCGTGGAATCAATGGTTTTGAAAGGGACCCCACTTATTCAAATCTTCAAATCCTGCTACATTTGTTTAAAAGAAAACACTCAAATTTCTTGGAAGTGGCACTTCGTTTTTTTATTTTTAAGTATTTTTTATTGTAAACTTAATATCAAAAAAAAGAAACATTAATTGGGCAATTAAAAAAAAAAGAATTTATATATAAACCAAAGTCAATTCATGTGTGTGTGTGTGTGTGTGTGTGTGTGTGTGTGTGTAATTTTATTAAACTAAATTCCTTGTCCAAAGCCTCATCAATTCATGGAGGTTAGAGTTTCTGGAAGGTTCTGGCCAAAATGGATTTGATTGCATCCTGGTGGAATGGCTAATGACTGGTTGGTGAGGTAACTTAATTTTTCATATAAGTGTTATAATTGTGCCACTGGAGCAAATACTCACATCAATGAAGTCATAGATTATTGTAGTATTGGAGATATTAAAGTTAACAAAAAAACAACTGCAAAATAAAAATATTTCTTCATATCATTAGTGGACAATCTCGATTTATTGGATTTATTTTCAATAAAAATTAGAACAAATTGTTTAAGAATGAAACCTACCTGTTTCACTTCAGTTCATTCTGAGGCAATACAAAGAACTCAGATTTCAACGGGACAAAGATCAAAGACCATGATTATCAATAAAAGAACAAGGCAATGAAAATTCTTTATTTCTCTACTTTTATAACTTGAGTAGAGTCTTCTGAAGTCAACTATGGTTCTAAGGAATGTTGTACCACATTTATAGAAATAGCATTGTATAGCAAATATAGTGTGTGGATATGGAATTAGTCCTTTAAAATCTGCCTTCCAGTCCCCAACTCTTACATTAGCTATGTGAAAATGAGCAAGACATTTCATCTCTCTTGGACTAAGTTTCCTCACCTATAAAATGGGGATAACAATCTCTGCAGATTGTTCTGAGATTATAAGCAACAACAAAAAATGTACATTAAGCACTTTAAAAATCTGAGATGTCAGCTTTTATTTTTTGTTAATATGTAAGTCCCTTGAGACAGAGACTTTTTCATATTTGTCATTGTAACAACAGCATCTAGCTGCTGTTGTTTAATTGTTTTTCAGTCATATCAGATTCTGTCTGACCCCAATTGTGGTTTTCTTGGCAAAGATACCAGAATGATTTGGCGTTTCCTTGTCTAACTTATTTTATAGATAAAGAATCTGAGTCAAATAAGGTTAAGTGATTTCCCCAGGGTCACACATCTAGTAAATATCTTAGGCTATGTTTAAACTCAGCAAGAAAAATCTTTGTGATTCCAACCTGGACAGCCTACCTACTGCTACCACCTAGTTGCCCTGCGGCAGGATGGGTGAGGCACTGCATATCTGAAGTGTATCTTCTTCCCCCACCTTAGAAGAAGACATAGAAATGGGACTCGGGGGCTGGAGTTCTCTGCTCAATAGAGCACAGACCTTCTAAGCTAGCTCCTTCTTGTTCTCCTACATTCTTTTCTAAAGTAACTCTGCCTCTCTGGGTCCTCCTTGTTAGAATTTTCTTGTAGGTCACACGTCCTTTTTCCTTCAAGAAAGACAGATGCCAATTGGGACCAGGATGGGAAATGAGGGATGCAATGTCTCCCCACTATCCTTTGCTCCACAGGTAGATTACTTAAATATTCAATGAGCTGTATTCTCTAATCCATAGCCTAAGCAACTAAAGGTTCAAATTTAGAGTTTCAGATAAAGAACCGACATGGTGTTTCGAGGTAGTAACCCCATCACCCATAGGCAGCAGGATAGTCTAGATCACTTAAACCCTATTTTCTGAGTTGCTTAATAAGGATGAAGAGTAAGAACCTAGGAAACAACTTTAACTCTGCCATAATAAGCAAGGGGCTAAGGAATGAGGCAATACTTAGTCTCTAGGCTGTTGAGATTTAGCATACATGCATCCTAATGGCTGGGGACTTTACCAGTCAAACTAGTTTTCCCTGGATCACATAACAGCTATTACGAGCTGATCATTTCCTAGGATTTCAGGTTTCAGGGCAGTCTTTATATTGCCAGTTAAAGGCTCATGTCTGGGAGAAGCTGTTGGGGTATATACAAGTTTGTTTTCAGTGTTTATAAAATATTGTTTAATGCTTTTAGTGATTCTCTGCCAGTAGGAAAGTCTAATATATAACTAAGCAGGTTTTGTCAGTTCCTGTAGGAGGTGGCTCCATTTTGTCACATGACTAGTGAAATATGGAGAAAGTATGGTTTTATAATAGAGGTTCAGAAGCTTATTCAGATTGAATAAATACATACTAACTATTCTTTGCAGAGTCAGCAAGAATGCACAGGTCTAATAGGTAAGTATAGGTATCGAAAGGATGAAGACCACCCAGAAAAAGGTACATACGGGGCACAAAAAGCTGTACAATGTGCAAATAATTTAAAGGAGTCTTTCCAATAACTGTGACTGTGAGTAGTGAGCGTAGGATGGTCAGTATAAAACTTTCCTATTAAATTGGATTAGTATCTAACAGTACCACTGTTTGGCTGATCTGGGAATATATGAAAAAGAAACATGTCACACTATGTATGTTGATATCAAACTATCATTTTAAGTAGACCCACAATACCCTTCCACAATAGAATGACTTTAGTGGTAGCATTTTCAAAGAATTTATAGTAGCCAAATTAATTGTAGACATTTTGGACAATTTTGGATTTCTAAAAATATTGGCTTTTCCAATTGTTTCTTAAACTAGCCTATTCAAATAGCTATTATTCTACTTTTTAGCATAAGCTCTGTTCCTGAGAATTTCAGAACTGGCTAAAAGTATAGATCTATGTACATATAGATAAATATAAGAGATTGTCCTAGGCAGCAAACCAAATTCCACTTTGGAAAAATTGTTGCATGTAGGATTAGAAGAGTTAGAAGGGTTTTATCACTGACTACCTGTATAACCAGGGGCAAATCATCTCACAACCCTTTACTTTATCATCTGTAAATTTCCTCTTCAGGACTATATGACCTCTAAGGCTCATTCCAGTCAAAGCTTGTGGTTCTATGATCATAGATTCAAATTTGAAACTTTTTTTTCAACTTGGTAGAACTTTTCTCACAGGCTTCTAGACCCTGGGGTCATCTCCATGATGCAACAAAGCATAAAAGTTGGAATTGATTCCTTATTTCTTTGTTTAATTTATTGACATGGGTTTTGGCTTAACCTTTGCTGATGGTATCTGAATAGGAGAAGTAAAAGTTATTCACCAACCATGTATCTGGCTCAGTAACAGCACCAAGCAATAAAATGAAATATAATTGTTACATATGTATGTAATAAAAAACAGCTGGGAAAGAGTGAACCACTTCATGCTTACTGTCAAGTCATTGCAAAATAAGAGAGCAGAGAATTTTATCATGTATCATTATTTCAATTATTTTTCATTTTCATTCCACAAATATTTATTAAGTACCTACTATGTACTGGGCTCTGTGCTAGACCATTGAGAATACCACAAAGAAAAAAAAATCTATGATCTTCTGAGGAACTTCTAGTTTACATGAATAAGTAAATGCTTACCTGTTCCTCTCTTCTCAGGGTGGGAAGGTATTGATAACAAGAGGAACAGGAACAACCTAATTTTGGAGATTTCTTTTCTTCTGAGACTTAGAGAAAACAGGATTCAAAGAGGTAGATATGAGAACAAGTACATTCCAGGTATGAAAGATAGTCTGTACAAAGGCTTAGAATTGAAAGATTAAATATCTAATAATAGGAATAGCAAGCTGACCAGTTTGACTAGAATGTAATATGAGTGAAGGAGAAATTAATTTCAGTAAGTCTGTAAAGATAACCTGGGACCAAATTGTGAAGGGGTTTAAATGCCAAGCAGAGAAAATTGTATTTTATCCTATAGTAGGTAACAGGGAGACACTGGAGTTTCTCAAGGAGAACTGTGGCATAGTAAGACCTATACCTTAGTGGTATTGATCTTGAAGCTATACAGAAAGTACCAAAAGGGAAACCAATTAAGAGGCTGTTACAAAAGCTTGTTTGAGTATACACAAATGGATGTCAATGAAAATCCAAAACAGACATGCATACTTTATATGAGAAAAGGAATGGACATTTGAGATTATCGAGTCTTAGGATCATGAAATTATAAGAGACTGAAGTAGAAGAAACCTTGGAGATGGATATTTAGACCTATTCTACAGCTAAGAAAAATGAAGCCAAGAAAAGCTAAGTTCACACAACTAACTAATGGCAGAACTGCAAATCAAATCCAGGACTCAATAAATATTCTTTGGGGGTCATTGACAAGAGGGAGGTGGAGAAATGGCTCCAAACTTAAGCCAAATCCCAGCCAATGAATACTGGAAAGAGAATGAAAATCCAGAGAATGTCATAAAATCAGAATGCTAAAAGCTGGAAGGAACTTCATCTGGTCTAATTCTCTTCTTTTAAAAATGAGGAAACTGAGTCTTGGAAAAATTAAGCAAGTTTCTGGCATATTTATTTGATGAGAAAGCCATGAATGGAGGACAAATCTACTGACTGATTCTACTTCTTTTAAAGAAATAAGTAGATTAATGAAAGAATGTATTAGCAAGAAAGGGATAGTGTTGTGAAAAAAAAAACTAGACATATTTGTATTGAGAGGAGGATCAGAAGCATTCAGGAAATAGAAAAAGCTGGATCCAAGGAACCCAACCACAAATGATCCAACTCCAGGAATTAATCTTGCCAAGGAGGCCGCAGGACTTTTAAAATTTTTATTTTTAATATTTACTTGCACTAGAAGAAGCAAATGAAAAAGACATGTTTAAAAAATAATAAACCAAATTTTGTGAAATCTATATTTTGGAATATTTTCCAAGCCTAAAGATTTTGAGCACTTCTTTGATTAGCAACCATGGTATCATTACAGAAACCAAAAGGGAAAGAATTCTCTAAAGCAATGATAGAAAGAGAAGAGACCAGACTACTTGAAAAATTTAAGGGTAGAAATCTAGACTCAGAATGGAAAGTTAGAGTTAAAATTCATAGACCCTCAAACTCAGATTTATGTTAATTTACGGAAACTAGAGTACTTAATGTTTTTACTGGTAGTTCATAAGATTGTAGATTTGAAATTCTAAAGGATCTTAAAATTAAACTTCCTTATTTTGCAAATGTAAACAAATGTAACCTCTCTGGAACCCAGAGAGGTTAGTGATTTTCCCAACATCACAAAGTTAATAAGTGATAAATACAGGGTTCAAACACAAATCTTCTGATTCAAAAGCTACCACTTTTTTCCACTCTGCCACTGCTGATAGAAGTCTCCTCATTAGGAAAGGCAACATAAAGTAGTGGATAGAGAGCTCTGAAATAATTAATACTAACTGCATAACTATGGTAAGTCATTCCTTTTTTAAAGTGGGAGAACATACTAAGTACCTCGCTTACAGGGTTATTGTTAGGATCAATTGAGAAAATTTAAGTAACATTTAATCAAATATAGATATATTGATATAATTGTATGTATACACACACACACCCTTTCATCAGAGGTACTAGTCTTCCCTGAATACCCAAAAAGTCTTTTTCAAGGCTGATTTCCTCCTTTTGTATCCACCTGCCCCACAGCCCTCATCTGGGGCTTCTAGAAGCTGTGGCATGCACCATGGCCACATCCAGTAAAACCATGTAGGCAGATGGGCTTAACCTGGTCAAGGGTAACTGACAGTCCTCAGACCCATCTATATGTCAGAGAGACATCTACTCTAGGCACGTAAAAGTTTTGCTTAGTGGAAGGGGTGGATAAGAACAAGTTTTTTTCCAATGGCCATGAAGATAGCAGAAGGCACTGTGAAGTGCTTAGAGCTTGGTTAGACGTTGAAGAAGCAAAGGCCATTCACTGCATCTCAGGACAGCACCAGTTGTCTTGACTTTTGTCTTGCCACTGGACTTTGAAAATACTGGAAGAGAGAGTAAGGCTAATGATTTTGTCCACCTGGGCCTTGTTTCAGTATAATTTACCTGAGAGTCAGAAGACATCACCAGTGATGTCATTTTAGTACTTTTCAAGTACAAAGGACAGAAACCAACACATACACAAATATGTACGTATGTGGGTGTGTAGCTATTTGAGAACCAGTATGATGTAGAAGCTAATATACATATTTCTTTAACTTACTTTGCAGATGAGGAAACTCAGGCAAGCAAAGTTAAGTGACTTGCCCAGGATCACACAGCTACTAAGTGTCTGAGTCCAGATTTTTTAACTCAGGAAGAAAAGTCTTCCTGACTCCATGCCTGGCACTCTATCTACAGTGCCATCTAGCTATCTACAAATTACAAGACAGAAATACATTTTTCATAATGGATTGCTAAAAACTGATGGTTTCACAAGGAATGTTTACTATACATAAACATGTATTTGTATGTATGTATAGTTTAAATATGTATGCTATACAGACATATGAAATTTGAAAGATTAAGTAGCCAGAACAAAGGGTAGCATATCTTCCTCTTAGATGAATCTAATCCCAAGGGAATATAGTTTTTTGACACAAAGATTTTGTGTTATGATAAAAATTGCTTTGAATTTCCTTTAATCATACACAAAAAATACATAATAGTAGAGTATCATTGGGCTTTTCTACTCACAGAGAGCTAGAACTGACTTTAGACAATATCTATTCCATTTCTTCCTTTGGAAAGTTAATACAACTGATTATTAGAAAAGAGGAAGTGACTTGTCCAATGTCACCCAGCAAGTTAGTGACAGAGACAAATCTGGAATCCAAGTCGCCTTATTGTCAATGCAAGGCACATTCCACCACTGAATTCTGTCTCACTCTTCCAGTTTGCCTTTTTCTCCAAACAGATTCCAGCTGTTTGGTCTCCCAACACCATCACTCTGCCTATTCTATCCATATTAGGCAAAAAGAAAACTCAGCAGCCTCCTCTCAGAACTTTAATCTGTTTTCTCTTGCATTTTGGGTCTCCTTTCACATGGATTTGAGAGTATTTGTGAATTGCATCAGTCAATTCCACAGTTAAATAACATTATGAAGGCCTAGGCTGGTCCAAACCAAAGAACTAAATGAAAAAAATTAAACCAATAGCTTCACAATGTGGAATGAGGTGGGGAGGAATTCTTTACAGCCTTGCCTATAAGAACACAGTAAGAAACTAATTGCCTATTGGGCATAGAAGGTGACTGCTAAGGCAAAAATGAGTGACAGTGGAAAAGACAAGCTCTTTGTTTAGAGACATAATAGTATATAAATGTGATCAGTATTGTATCAAACAGGAGATTTGAAAAGGACCCTAGAGATCAACACCCTTAGTTTAAAGATAAGGACACTAAGACCCGAAAAGGTGAAATGATCTTTCTGATATCATAAAACCAGTAAATGGAAGAGCCAGAATTCAAACCCGTCTTTCTGACTTCTAAATTTAGTGCTTTCCCATTATATCCTGATAGTTACTATTATCCTGGGACTAGATTAAAAGTGGCCTAACACCCTAAAGTCTGGGCTCATCAGGATTGAATTTAATCTTAGATATTTCTTATAAAACACTCTTTGAGTTCATGTCCCTCCCTAGAATTTCCCCAAGGAGTCTCAGAATAACTAGCTCATGCCTAAATCTCTGCAGATGTGGGTAAAAAGTAAGCACTCACATTAATACTTTGGATATGGGACAGCCTTTATTTCCCCATGCAAGCAATACACAGAACTCACAGAAGACCATAAAATTAACAAAACAAGTTTACTCTCTATCCAATGGGTATATTGGGTCCCCTTCAGGATCATACATAGCATAGTCTGTGGTTCAAATTCCTCTAGATATCAAGGGTCTTCTTTTCCTTATTTTCTGCTGAGGTCTGGAATTCTTCTAGGGATCTATATAGTCACACAAATTGAAAACACTTCTTTAAGGATCCAACTTTCCCAAAATGGAATTTTGAATTTGGGGTTGCTAGAGAGCCAAGCTCTTTCCATTCAAACCAACACAAACTGAATATGAATTGCAGAGGAAAAGAAAGTCCGTATTTATTTCCCTAAATTGTATTCTTTCATTTTCTGTCCCTTCAGCTCCATGGCCCCCTTCTACCAAGAGGATGTGCCCAGTAACACTTACCACTCTTCCAGAATTCTGGATGCAGGTACTTTTATCAAACTTTAGCTATTGCCACTAAGTCCACTACTGCCAAATAATTCCCTCCTCTCCTGACACCATATGGTTCCTCCTCATGAGTGATTCTGTCACTGCTTCTTCTTTATGGTTACCAACTTGGAATTGGAGAAGGAAATCCCTAGAAAACTGCACAAATGCCAATTAGTCAATAAGCATTTATTAAGTGTCTGCTATGTGCTAGGCACTATTCTAAATTCTAGGGATACAGAAAGAGTCAAAAAATAGTCCCTGCACCCAAAGAACTTAATATCTAATTTGGAAGACAGAAAATAAATAAATATGTACAATCTATATAAAGGGGGAAAATAGGAGGAAATACTTAACAGAGGGAAGGCACTAGAATTAAGAGAGAAATCTTGAATTAAGAGAAACAAAGGCTTCCTATAAAAGATAGGATTTTAGTTGAGATTTGAAGGAAACCAGAGAAGCCAATAGGTGGAGATGAAGAGAGGGATTATTCCACAGGGGACAGCCAGAAAAAAATGCTGGCAAATGAGATTTATTTTATTTATAAAACAACAAGAAAGCCAGTGACACTGGACACTGGATCATAGAATAGATGGCATGAAGTCTGCTCTCTTTCATATGCCTGAGTCCAAAATTGTGGCTTAGATAGATAATACATTGACCAATGAATTCATTCCTTTAATTCTAGGACTCAAGTAGTCCTCCAGATGACGTAATAAAAGGTCAACAAATATATAAGCAAAAAGTATTTCCCATCCCCCATCAAGGCTGTTTATATTTATTAAGGGGACATAATAAAAATCCCAAACAATGGCTTCACCAGTGATCTCATTAAGTTGATGAATTTCTCCTACTCATACACTCTCTACCTAAGCATGTAGGTTTTGGAGTTCCCATTAGTATTTCAAAACCAAAATGTCTAAAATCAAATTTACCACTTTCCCCTTAAAATCTACCCTTTACTCTAGCATCCCTATCCTAATTAATGGCACAACCAACCTCCCAGTCAACAAAGATTGCAACCTTGAAATTAGCTCTGATTCTATCCTCTCACTTCCTATCACACTCAATCAATCACTAAGTCTTCTTTATTTTACTTCTGCAATGACCCTCAAATCTATTCCTTCTTTCTATTCCTACAGATACCACTTTAGTCCAGGCTGACAGACTAAAAAGAGAGCAAAGGATGTTTGAACTGCAGAGGATTCTGTGGTTTATTATACTGTGAGAGAGCACAAATGCATTCTCATAATGTCATTTGTTTGAGTAGTCAGAATTTAAAGCCCTATTCCAAAGGTTTTCACAAGTATATATAAGTGAAATCATAAATTCAAGAAAAAGATACAAAGTAATTTTTACTTAATTTTTTTCAATTATATGTAGAAACAATTAGATTTTTTTTCTTCCAGCCATACCACTGCTGGGTTTGTACCTCAAAGAGATAATAAGGAAAAAGACTTGTACAAAAATATTTTTATCTGTTCTCTTTGTGGTGGCAAAAAAAATTGGAAAATGAGGGGATAACCTTCAATTGGGGAATGGCTGAACCAATTGTAGTATCTGATGGTGATGGAATATTATTGTGCTGAAAGGGATAATGAACTGGAGGGATTCCATGTGAATTGGAATGACCTCCAGGAACTGATGCAGAGTGAAAGGAGCAGAGCCAAAAGAGCATTGTACATAGAGACTGATACACTGTGGCATAAGCAAATGTAATAGACTTTTCCACTAGCAGCAATGCAATGACCCAGGACAATCCAGAGGAAGTTATGAAAAAGATGCTATTCATATCCAGAAAAAGAAATGTGGAAACAGAAATACAAAAGAAAAACACATGATTGATCGTGGAGTTTGATATGGATATGATTAGAGTTTTGATGTTAAAGGATCACTCTACTGCAAATATGAATAACATGGAAATGGGTTTTGAACAATGATTCATGAATAACCCAGTGAAATTGCTTGTCAGCTCAGGGAGGAGAGAGGGAAGGGGGAATGATGAATCATGTAACCATCAAAAAGTATTCTAAATTAAAAAAATAAAAATAAAAATTTTTTTCTGACATTTTTAGATTCACATTCTATCTCTCTCTCCCCTCCCCTTTCCCAGGCAGAAAGGAGCCTAAGAAAAACAATACTAGTGCTTTCATACAATATATATTTTCATATTCCCCATGCCATGACAAAAGACACATCACACATACCATAAAAAGCTCATGAAGGAAATAAAGTAAAAGATGGACTGCTTTGATATGCAATAAGATTCCAATAGTTCCTTCTTTGAGTGTAGATAACATATTTTTATCATGAGTCCCTTGGGGTTTTCTTAGAACTTTATTTTGCTAATAATAGTTTAGTGTTCCATAGTTGATCATAGTACAATACTTCAGTTACTATATACACTGTTCTCCTGGTTTTGCTCACTTCACTTTACATCATTTTATACGTTTTCCAGGTTTTTCTGAACTCATTCTAGTTATCATTTCTTATGATATAATAATAGTCCATTACAACCACGTATCAAAATTTATTCAGTCATTCCCCAATAAATGGACTACCCATCCTTCAGTTTCCAATTCTTTGCAACTTTAAAAAGAGTTCTTAAAAATATCTTTGTACAAGTAGGTCCTTCTCCCCTCTATCTTTGATCTTTTTGAGATAGACTCACTAGTGGTATTGATGAATCAAAGAGTGTGCCTAGTTTTATGGGTTCTTGAGACAAAATAATTTAAAGAAGAGAGCAACTCCAATTTGAGTGCATGAGGAAATGTCTCATTGAGGAAATGGGACCTAAATTATAATCTTTGGGTTTTTGTGTTTTTTTAAATAAATTGTGTTTTGAAGTAAGTTGAAATTTCTTTGTTTGACAGTGAGGAGGAAGTAGCTTTCACACACAGAAAATCTCATGTGTAGAGATAGGAAATGGATTTGCATTTTTTGAGGAACAGTTAGAATTATGTGTGCAAGCTACTCAGAAAATCATAAAAATGGGTTATAAAGAATAGGACATAAATGTCTGACATTTATTATTATTACCTACATATGTGGAATAGGATGTCAATATGCAATTATAGCACTAATAGAAATTATTCAGTAGGTTTTTTTTTTCTTATAGGTCCTTGATTCTATTATTTCTGGTGTTTGTTCTTTAATTTGAAAAAAAGTATCTGAAAAACAAAATTATCATTGTTCTGGGTTAGGGATAATATAAGAGAATTATGTTATGAAAGCTCTGTTTTAGAACTCTTAGAATTGAACCCTGTTTTTAGGTTAATCGTTCCCAGTTATATAGACAATAAATGACAAAGCATTAATAAAAAAGCATGGGAAACAAGATTACTCCAAATTAGAGTTCAAATTCCTAATTTCCAGAATATCCCACTATAGATGGTAATCATACATTTACATTTAAGTCATGGTTTGCCCATTGAATTATAGAACACAGTATGCTGAAGGAACCCTACAGATCACCTAATCCCACATTTTACAGATGAGGTAACTGAGAATCAGAGGAGTTTACTTGATTTGACAAAGGTCACACAGCATGTGCTTGGTTCTTCCTACATAAAAATGAGAAGACAAATGTGATTTAAACCGTGAAGCTTCCAGATGAGGGTATTTTCTCAGAATTGGAGGTTTCAGAACTAATTCAACTTATCCACTTTAGATATGTGGTTAGATTTTCATTCAGTTTTTTAATTTTTTTCTTTTACAAGATTCAGAACTGCCTATTAATTTGTTGATTAACATGTACTATGATAAATAAAAAGATTTAAAGGATGTATATTAAGATGACTCTTTTGCATGCTAGGATTTTTTTTCACTTTTAAATGGCTAGTTTAATACACAAGTTAATTTCCTGATCCAAGTCAAGGAACTCTGTAGCCCGTATGTGTATGCATCCACTTGAACTATCTAGAAGTTAAATAGTTTCTATATTTCTGTAATTTGTTCCAATGCTTTCTTTCTTCAAGTTCTTTTGCCTGTGTCTGGCCAAAAGAAAAGGCAGAATTTTTTAAAATTCTAGAATCTAATTAAACTTGGATAGAGTACTGGGCTTGGAATCAGAAAGAACAGAGTTCAGATTTGGACTCAAGCACCTACCCTTCTATCTTCTTTCCTCCCTATATCTGTCTACAGGTCTCTGAAGGATACATCTTAGCCTCAGTAATCATTTTGTTAGTGCTATTTCAAAGAAGTGGTTAACTTGGATAAAGAGAGGGAAAGAATCAAAATGATTATTTGTATCATTCTTGAACCACAAAAACACTTGAAATTTTCATTCTCTGAACACAGCCTTCATCACTCATTCTCAAAAAATGCTTTTCAAATACGATAAATCTAGAGACGTTCTATCCCAGAATATATATTCATTTCCCCCAAACTGTGTTAAAATCAAACATGGCAAACCATATCTAGAAATTTAACAAAGCTATTTCAGATAGGATGAAAGAAAGAAATGAAAGAAATGCAGGAAAGAAAGAGGAAGGGAGGGAAGGAAGGGAAAGGAAGGAAAGGGAAGGGAAGGAAGGAAGACGGAGAGAAGGGACAAAGGAGGCTGTTCTTTAAATATTATGCATTTTGAGAACTAGGCATCTGACAAATACATTTATAATAAAATTTTCGATTCTTTGAAGATCTACTATTTCCTGGGGTCTGTACTCCATCTTTGAGTTAAGATCATGACCCATTCTAATTTAGTTGATGCTCTTCCAGAACTACTGAAGTCAGAAAATCCTTCCAGTAATCAACCTTTCTATCCATATTTACTTTGGCTTTTTATCAAGCCTTACACACAGTCCATCACCAGACTAACAATCAAATTCTTTCTGCCTTGATAGGATTTGCCATAACATATACACCACTGGAATGTACTTTAAGAAGCCCTACGGGTTCAATTCCATGTTATGATAAAAAAAAAACATTTAGGAAAAGATATTAGTAGAGAATTACACCTCTAATTTTGTTATTAGGTTGAATTTTTTGGAGGAGAGGTAAGAGGGACAAAATCTGCCATTTCCTCAATGTAAGTGATTTTTCCTGATGAGCATCTTTTGCCAATGCTCATCAGCACCAACTTTCCAGTTTATATTTTATGACAGTCATCAGAGGCACTAGGGGTAAGTGATTTAACCAGGATCATTCAGTCAATGTACAGCAAAGATATACTTAGATCCAGTTCCTCCTGACTTCCTAAAATGCTACACTATCTCTCTATAATTATAGTTATAAGGGATAGGCATGGTACTATGCCATCATTCATATAGACAAAAAACTCTCAGTTGAGAAAAGAAAACTCTTAAACCAATACAGGGTGACCTACTCTGAACTTTATGGAGAGTGGTCTGAGTACTGAGAGCTTAAGTGATTTAACCAATATCCTTCAGCTGCAATGTTAGAAATGATATTTGAACTCATGGCTTTCTGGATCCCAAGGTAATTAATGCTCTACTTTGCAACATTGCTTCTTATAATTGTAATTAAACTCAATCAAAAATAAAAATATTTAGAACATTCATATTTAATGTATGATCAATTTAAATTAGTCACTCTGAAATTTTTTTAGTCTACATAAAATCATTTCTTTTTAGAATCCAATTTTTCATAATTTCTTATTTCTTAATATGGGTAAATCCCAGGGAATCTTTTCTATTGTTTAAAGCAAGTCTCCTGGTTAAAATAAACTCAGCTCTAATTTGTTGGGATGTGCCCAAGTATTATGGACAGGATCATCTAAGTTCCCTCTAAATTTCTCTATTTACTTAAATCTCCATTTATAATAACTAAAAAGTGTTTAATAATGGGCAATGAACTTATTCATCAGACTTCATATTTTCATTTCCTTTTGTTCATCAGATAAAAACAATTTAATATTGTATATGCCAATTTGAAGATTTATTGGGCATTGGAAATAGTAAAATGTATGTTTCCCAATTAAGCTCACAATTTAGCTGTTCATTAAGAAACTAAGTGGTAAGAAGACAGTTAACAAGCACTTATTAAGCATTTATTACTGCTAGTTCCTGTGCTAAATACTCCATAAGGCAGTTCTGGACTATCCTGAAAGAGATACATTCTCCATTTCTGATGAGAAATGAAGCCAAGAAAATTATGAGGAAAAAAACTCTGATGACTTCAATCCTTCATGCCCTGATGCCTCTCTCCCAAATGTTATCCATTCAATAACATTTTTAGATCTTCAATCACGATGGATAATCTGTGCACAACTTGGTGATTTTTTCTATTATAAATGGGGTTTTATTCATTTCACATTATTTGAAATTTAAGCATTTCTAACTTAGAGAGAGAAATGTACACACTGACATGGTCCCCATATGCCTTTGGACATCTTTTTTTATCTAAGACAATTTGAAGTTTCATTTACAGAAAACTTGAGCCAGGAAAAGATCACAAAATGTTCAAATACAGACTCAAGTTAAAATTCTACTCCATCTAATAGTAATTTTCTAAAGTTACTCATTTCCTTCTTCAATCACTCCCTTTAATGATTCATAAGAACCCTTTTCTTTTGATCAATACTCTAATCTCTTCAGAATTGGGGGAAATGGTACTGCCTTCAGGTAGGTACTTTGGCACCGTTAAAGAATTTCCTAGATATTAACCCAATCCAGTCCTACTTGGTGCTTGGCACTGTGCTAATCCTGAGAATAGGAAAAATAAAACAAAAAACAATTCTACATTCAAAGAACTCAAATGCCCAAGTAGATTGATGATTATGGAGTTATCAGAGAAAGAGGAAGAGTCTGATAGAGCTAAATATTTCCAATTTACTTGGAAATCACTTCTGTTTGCAGTATTTGGGGTATAATTACTGGTAGCAAATACATTTTCTAAATGGATGAGCAAGGAAAACCACAAATGTGTTTGGCTTGTTTTCTAGTCAAATACACCCAAGAGGTGTTCTAGAAGCATCAGAGTGGAGATTTTTCAGGGAGATCTAATTTTTATCAGTTGCCCTATGAAAACTTAACTTCATGAGTCATTATAGAGAGACTTTAAGTTTTACCTCACCACTTACATACATCTGGAAAACCTGGGAGCTTGAATAAAGAGGGATGAGTTGCAAACATTGCATCCCAGCCATCTTGACACACCCTGGACATTAGTCACTAGATCTGTAGCACATTCAGTTCGCCTGCATGGAGTAAAGAACTGGGAGCATTATCCAAGTCAGTAAGGCTATGGGAAAATAATTGCTACCAGTCCATCTATCACCACCACCCCATTTCACAGGCTGTTCAACAGCTTTCCAAAGGAGAGATTGTGTAAGGAAAAAATATTTCAAGGACTACTTGAATAGGACCATAGTTTCATTTAATTTGATTTGGCATTTGTCTTTTTTTCTTTCTTTCTGGTAATGGGTACTAACTGAGCCTAAGACTTGACCATTTTACTTTAGGGCTTTTTATGGACCAGTGAGAGTCTGAACAGAGTTCTTAGTCCCCTCCTTTCCCCAGCCTCACCCTCTAACATTCCTGTCTTCTAAGAAATAATTTTTTGTGGAGTTTGGGCTGGTTTGTTTGTTTTCTAATCCCAATTCTGGATGAACTTTTACCATATGAGATCAGTTGTCAGCCCTGGAGCTATACACCTATTAGTAAGATTCTTGCTTGACAAAGCCACAGTTCACACTTGTGGGCCTTTGTTTACTTGATGACATTAACTGAGAGATGACTCAGAGGCAAATCAAGCCTAATTTAGTGGGCAATCAGACATCTGCCCGGGGGTCCTGTGAGGATATCTCTCTTTTTGTTCTTTTCCAGGAGTAAAGTGTCTAATAACCTTAAATTCTAAAATCTCTTTTGACTACCATGTCCTCTTATTCTTCTAAAATCTACTCCTTTTAAACCTACTTTTTGTCTTTATACAACCTCCAAATCACGCCAGTCCCTTATTTTGCTCTCTTAGGCTATCATCTCTTTTCTGGGTTCATTTTTCTTTCTTCACAATCTTCATCCTGTTTATTGATATGCTGTCTTCTATCCTTAATTTCCTTGAACCTTCATCCTGTCACCATTTATGCCTTGCCAAACTCCAACCTGGGATCATTCCCACCATTTGTGTTCTCCCCTCCTACTCATGATAGATACTAGTTGAAGTCACACAACTTCAAATTAGATCCACAAAAATTTTGAATTCTAATCTTAACTTAGCCCTTCTTACTGTATAATTATTCTTCCTTGATTATCTCTCTCAGTCTTTTGAGTAATTCTTCCAAACCTTCACAGCTCTCTCTCTAGTGAGAAATACACTATTCCTCACTTCTCAATAAAGAATCATGCTTCCTGTTTAACTGAAAAAAATCAAGGTCATCTCTTATGAAGCCTTCCTCTTGCTCCTTTACATTTCAAAATTCAAAAATCTTCTGTCATTCTTTCCTTCTTTCCTCTTACTCTGAAAAGCAGTTGACCCTAATCCTTTCTACTTATTCTTTTAATAACATCTCCTCAAGGAGGTTTTCCCTTCAATCATAATCATCATAGCAACTATTTATATAGAGCTTTATGGTTTTCAAAGTATTTCACTTATTACCTCATTCTACCCTCACAAGAACCCTGTTAGCAAGTTGCTATTTTACTTTATTATTATTAGATATTATTTTAGGTGGAAAAACTGATACTCATTAAGTGACTTGCCCAGGTTGATATAACTAAGATTTAAACTCGTCTTCCCAACTACAAGTCTCAAACTCTATCCACTCTGCCACCTAGATCCCTCTCTCTTTTCACCTTCAAATTCTTCCTGCTCACTGGTTCTTTCACTGTACCCCACAAAAATGTCACCTGGGTCTTTTCTATCCTTAAAAATAATAATAATCACCTGACTCTGACATCTTCTCAAGCTATCATCCTATATCTCTTCTTTTAATATGCTAACGGTTAGAAAAACCATCTCCCCACAATCCCTACATTTCCTTGTCTTCCCTCGGTTTCCAATAAATCAATCTGCTTTCCATCTTTATCATTTGACTAAAATGTCTCTCTCGAAACTTACTAATACATTCCTATTCATTAAATCTAATGGCATTTTTTCTCAGGCCCTATTCTCCTTGAATTCTGGATGACTTTTGACATAGCTGACTACTCCCTCTTCCTAAATACTTTCTCCTTCCTTAACTTTTATATTATTTCTCTCTATCTGCTTATCTCCTCAGCCTCATTTGGTTGACTGGAATCCAGTCATTTTGCAAAAAAGGGAATGCATATGCTTTGCCTAACAACCATTACACTTAAGCTAGTCAAATGAGTCTCTGTCTGCAGGGCATGGAAAATACCCTATATTTGTTGAGTCAAATAAGTGAAACCACTATTTGATTTGGAGAAGGGTAAAATTAGGCAGATCTGCTATCTCATTTTACTGACATACAAATTTTATAAAAATGCTTGGTTGAGTTGCCTACAATTTTCAGAGAGGAAAAGGGAAAGATTTCTCCCTAGCCCTGTAATTTCACTGATATGGAGAATACCTGAATAAGAAAACTTCCCCTGTCTATGAAAGTCAATATCTTTTCTGCAGTTTACAGTGTTAAAGAGTTACCTTGGACACTGAGATTTGAGTGCTCAGCATCCCTCAGCCAGGAAATATCAGAGGTGGGATTTGATCATTGGTCTTCTGGGCACTGAAGCCAGCTTTCCAGTCCCTGCACTACACTGTCCCTTAGCAATTATAACAACATCATGCTGAACCCTGTCAACCACCTTGTTTGAGGAGCAAACCTTCAGATGGCACACCCATTTTGCCCTTTGCTCTTACTCTCTGTACAATCAGAGGTATTTAAAAAACCATCTATAGCAAACAATAAATCAAATTACAAAAAAATAAAAATTCTGAGGCCAAACCCCCAAACAAGAATGTTGTGTGCACTTTTCAACTGACTATTGATGGACTGAAAGCGACAGGCTGAAATAGATAGAAAAATGATAAATAAGAAGTGATGGATGCTTGTTTTTAGGAGAATTTTTTCCATATTTTAAGAAAGAGGATACTTGGCCAATTCTGACATTTCTCAGGAAAGTATAAGCCAGGGTAAACCAGGAGCCTGCTTTAACACTTCATTCACATGCATCACTGGAAAGGTATGTGCATCTTCTACTGTTCCAGTAATACCAGGCATACTGAGAAGAAGGGTTATGTTAGGACCCTGGAAACAAGGCTTCAGCTCATCCTTTAGGATTGAAGAACTGAAATATCTCCCTGCTGAGAATCGCAACACTCACAAAGAGATCCTCCACTTGGTAGAGAACTTGAAGAGTTTTATAGTTTACCACCACCACAATAATGTAGGATTTAAGGCTCAAGGCTTTATGGAAAAATTAGTGGTTCAACAGTAATTCATTTAGTGTCTATCATGTGCAAAGCACTGTAGTGCTGGGGGATATGTGAAAATAATAAAGGTAGGGGTCCTGCCTTCATGAGGATTACACCAGGGGATAAAGCTCAAGTTAAAATGTATAATACTATATAAGAACTGCAGTACACAATAAAATATAGTTAGATAGCTTCAAAGTTCTCTGTGAGAAAAGAAATATCAAATCCTAAAAAGGAAATTATGGGGGAACTATATTTGAGCTGAGTCTTGAAAAATGACTAGAATTTCAAAAGACAGAGATGGAGGAAGAATTAACATTTTCATTAAATTTGTTAAATTTTAAAAAGTTGTTAAGCATCTACTGTGTGCCAGGCAAAGGCAAATGTAAAACTCCCTTCTCTCTCTGGGATTACATTCTACTGAGTAGAGACTGTACGCAAAGATAAGTGAAAACAAGTTAATTTGAAGAAGAAAAGAGCACTAATAAGCAGAAAAACTTCAGGCTTAGTTAGAGGAATTTGGGTTCTTTACTCTGGAGAAAAGAAAGGTAAGAGAAAGCTTCAAGTAAGAGATGGATTGGGCAACTAAGAGGCATAGTGTTTAGAGCACCTGACCTGGAGTAGGGAAGACTCGTCTTCCTGACTTCAAATCTGGCCTCAGACATTTACTATGTATTTCTTCCCTTAAACCAATACTTCAGAAGAAATGGAAAAAGGCAAAATGGTAGGGAGGCAAGAAGTTGTCCAAGATTATTTTTGCACTGATATCTCCCCAGTGGTAAATAGAAGTATTACAGCCTGCTTTTTTTTAAAAAAAAAAAAAGGTTAGCCACATCAGGTAAATAGTGTGAGAAATTGTTTTTCACATACTGCATAAATTCCTTTATATTAGAGAGAATTAATGTATGTTCCTGTGTCTGGGATCTGCTTCAGAGATACCATCTAGTCTGCTGCTTTTTTCACTTTCCTTGTCCTTAGGAATCACAAAGAATGACTTCCTTTTGAACAGAATTTGGTTAATAAATGGAGACAAGGGTTTTTTTCCTATGAACATGACCCATCCACCTGTGGGGATGGGGATGCATGAATAGATTGATTGGCCACCTCTTAATCAGCTACCACCAAATAAAGATTTCTTGGGAGGGTCTGAATAATGAGTTCCTAAAATCTACTTGTTAGATTGCCTAACTCAGCTCAAGTGGTCCCCTAGTCACAAAAGAGCCATAGAGACCTATATCACTTTATCAGTTAAGATTCTGGCCTAACCAATAAATCTGATACAATAAATAAATGCATATTCTTACCCCAAAATCAGTCTCTTGACAATAATTTTAATCATAACAATATGAGGAAATAATTCAAAAAGATGATATTTGTAGGGGGGTGTGAGAGAGATATTAGTGGCAAACTCATATTATAACCTGAATTATTTTGAATTCCTAGCCTGAATTTATTCTTAAACTCTATGACAGCACATAGAAGACAAACCAAATTCCTATATCCCAAGTGAATGTCAGTTATACTTTCATTCTAGAATATTCTCACAGAGCAGTTAACAAAGTGTGCATGCCCAGGCTATAAGTCTAGTCTTTCCATGAGTTGCTCAATTTACTTGTCTAATCAGAAAACAGAAAGAGTTGCTATTCTCTACAGAGCTCTAGTTATATAGAGAAAGTATGTATGTCTTGGATACAAATAATGATCAAACCCTATTATGCCTGATAAGTACCAGCTTCTGGAAGAATCTTTCTTCTTTTTCCTCCAGATGCTATTACCTTCCCCTATAACACAACCTTGTATCTATTTTGTATTATATCTGTCTTATTTTATCTATCTATGTACATTAAACCATAGAATTTGAGCTTGTAGAGATTTTGGAAGTCATTAAATCTAATTTCTTTCCTTTTTTATAGATAAGGAAACTAAGAAGTAAAGGGTTTAAATGTCTTGCTCCTGGACACAGAATTTCAAAGTGAGGCAGTTTGACCTTAGTTCTTCCTGACTACAAGTTGGGACTGTCTGTCCACTGTTCCACCTAACTCTCTCAAACATATTATCTCCACCCAACACTTAAAATACAAGCTCATTGAGAGTAGAGAGTAGTTGGTTTTGTCTTTGTACTCCCAGAACTTAGGACAGTGTCTGACACATAGTAGATAATTAATAAACATTTGTGGATTGATCGACAACACACTCAAAATAGTTAAAACAAAAGAAAGCAGATTCATGAGAATTTCAAGGGAATATTCTTCCTTCTTAAAAAGGCAAATAAAACACTTGTTTTCTGCTTCTGAGAAACTGCATTAAATACTTCCATCTTTCCTTAAAGTCCATACCATATATTACACATACCTGATGTGATCTTTGCAGCCATAATCAGTGGCATCTAAATTTGACTTTTTGTTTGAACATTAAACCAAGCACCCTCCAAAGGTTGTGGTTCAGAATCAGACATTACGTGTGTGATGGAAGTGACCTACCTGCTTGCAACAGCTCAGCAGTAATACCCTTTTTTAAAAAATAGAATTAGGCAGTGAATGTTCCATTTATGAGTCTAAGTACCATACATGGATTCTGGAAATTTCCAAAGCCTATGTGATTATATAGTTCCTCTCTGTGACCATGCTGTCATTACCACCACATAAAAGTTACAGAGCTTTTATATCTCATAATTAGTTTCTCTTATAAATTTAAATTATACATAGTGTTAATATTTCCCTTGCTGTATAGCCCAGGGAAAATTAATAAAATGACACCATCTTAAACATATGTATGCTTTTTATTCTCATAGATTTTGATCCATCTTTTGTTTCCCTTTCCCTTCCTTCATGGTTAAATAATTTTTTCAAGGTCAGAGATAGTATTGGAAACATAATCTGGTACATGCAAGGCACACCATCTTGAATTCATCAAAATAACAAGAGAAATGGCATTCTTATAGCTTTGTCACAAAGTAAATTGCACTAAATTCTTGCCTCCCTCCCAGTCTTTCTCTGCTTGAAATCGTGCTTGACATAAATTTCTGATTTAGAGTACAAAGGATACATTAGATTGCCTTTAAAACATTTTGAACAAGCACATGTACATTATATGTAAATATAATAAATATCATTTCTATAAAAGCATTAATGGACTCATAGCAGGTGAATCACCTCCAGATGATGGCTTTTTTTTATCATATCCCAAATGCACTGTGCATTTGAGGTACTTATACCTAACTTGCCAAGTATACGTGGAAAAGATTCTTGATTTAGAGATGGAAGAGTTTTCAGAGAACATTAAGTTTAACTGCTCTCATTTTATAAGTGAGAAAGCTGAGTCTCAAAGAGGTCAAATGACTTGTCACACATGTAGTAAGTGACAGAACCAGGCCTTGGATGCAGGAAACCAGTCCATATTGAGAGCTTTTTTCACTTCATTTGTTAATTTAACAACTATTTGTGAAATATCTTTTATATGCCTAAATCTGACTGGACACTAGGGATATGAAAGTAAACATGAAAAGTCTCTTCCTCATAGTAGCTTACATGGGAGGGTTTGGGAGAACAGGATAGAGACAAAAGTAGGCAAAAAATTTTTTGCAAAATACATACAAAATAAACTCTAGTGAGAAGGCAATAGCAATTGCGAAGATCAAGATATGCCCTCTGTTGGACAGGCATGATTGGGGATGTAGACTCGAAACTACCACACCAATGCAACTACCAACAATTTCAAAATAGGTCTTGATCAATGACACATGTTAAAACCAGTGGAAATACATATCAGCCATAGGGGGAGTGGGAAGTTGGGGGGTGAAGGGGAAGGTAAGAGCATGAATTATGTGACCATGTTAACTTTTCTAAAAAAAATATTAATAAATGTTTTTAAAAAAAGAAAATACAGCTAACTAAAAAAAAAAAAAAAGATGTGCCTCCTGTTGGAACTTGAACTGTATATTGTGAGGCTAGCTGACTCTAAGGTGCCCTTTCAGGAAGTTAGATTCCAGAATTCCTTTACTTCAGTATATTATACTGAAAATAAGGATCAGAAAGTCTATATTTGGATCCTACCATTTATAAAGTGTGAGATCCCAAGCCAGTCAATTGATCTCACTTAACCTCAATTTCCACAACCTTGAAATTCTCAAGTATATGTAAAAGAAAGTCTTTCAGAAACACAAAGACCCTAGGAGTTCTAGTTCATCCTATCCTAGGGAGAGATGAAGCAAATGAGAGGTTCCTCTGGGTCTCTTAGAGAGGGATATAGATTTCACATACAGCAGAAGTCTTGAGGAGTTCTTTTTTGTTTGTTTGTTTTATTTTTAATATTTTCCCATAGTTACATATATCATGTTCTTTCCCTCTCCTCCAAATTCCTCTAATCCCCCTTAGCCGATGCACAATTCCACTGGGTTTTACATGTATCATTGATCAAGACCTAATTCCATATTATTGATAGTTGGACTAGAGTTGTCGTTTAGTGTCTACATCCCCAATAATATCCCCATCAGCCCATGTGTTCAAGCAATTGTTTTTCTTCTGTGTTTCTCCTCCCACAGTTCTTCCTCTGTATGTGGCTAGTTTTCTTTCTCATAATTCTTTCAGCCTTGCTCTGGATCCTTGCATTGCTGCTAGAAGAGAAGTCCATTATGTTTGATTGTACCACAGTGTATCAGTCTCTGTGTATAAGGTTCTCCTGGATCTGCTCCTTTCACTCTGCATCAATTCCTGGAGGCCATTCCAGTTCACATGGAATTCCTCCAGTTTATTATTCCTTTGAGCACAATAGTATTCCATTACCAACAGATACCAGAATTTGTTCAGCCATTCCCCAATCAAAGGACATTCTCTCATTTTCCAATTTTTTGCCACCACAAAGAGTGTGGCTATAAATATTTTTGTACAAGTCTTTTTCCTTATTATCTCTTTGGAATATAAACCAAGCAGTGCTATGGCTGGATCAAAAGGCAGATAGTCTTTTAAAGTCCTTTGAGCATAGTTCCAAATTGCCATCCAGAATGGTTGGATCAATTCACAACTCCACCAGCAATGCAATAATGCCCCAATTTTGCCACATCCCCTCCAACATTCATTATTCTCACCTGTTGTCATTTTAACCAATCTGTTAGATATGAGGTGATACGTCATAGTTGTTTTGATTTGCATTTTTATAATTATTAGAGATTTAGAACACTTTCTCATGTGCTTATTGATAGTTTTAATTTCTTTATCTGAAAATTGCCTATTCATGTGCCTTGCCCATTTATCAACTGGGGGATGGCTTAATTTTTTCTACAATTGATTTAGCTCCTTACATATTTCAGTAATTAGACCTTTGTCTGAGTTTTTTGTTATAATGATTTTTTCCCAATTTGTTGCTTCCCTTCTAATTTTGGTAGCATTGGTTTTCTCTGTACAAAACTTTTTAGCTTAATGTAGTCAAAATTATTTATTTTACATTTTGTAATTTTTTCTAACCCTTGCTTGGTTTTAAAATCATTCCTTTCCCATAGATATGACAAGTATACTATTCTGTGCTCACCTAATTAACTTATAGTTTCCTTCTTTGTATTCAAGTCATTCACCCATTCTGAGTTTATCTTGGTATAGGGTGTGACATATTGATCCAGGACCAATATTTGCCATACAGTTTTCCAATTTTCCCAGCAGTTTTTGTAAAATAGTGGGTTCTTGTCCCAAAAGCTGAGTTCTTTGGGTTTATCAAAGACTGTTTTGCTGAGGTCACTTAACCCTAGTCTATTCCACTGATCCTCCATTCTGTTCTCTTCACCAGTATCATATTGTTTTGATGACTACTGCTTTGTAGTACAGTTTAAGATCTGCTACTGCTATGCCACCTTCCTTCATATATTTTTTCATTATTTCCCTTGATATTCTTGGTCTTTTGTTCTTCCAAATGAACTTTGTTATAGTTTTTTTTCTAATTCAGTAAAAAAGCTTTTTGGTAGTTTGATAGGTATGGCACTAAATAAGTAAATTAATTTAGATAGAATATGATAATATGATAGCTCGTCCTACCCATGAGCAATCAATATTTTTCCAATTGTTTAGATCTAGTTTTAATTTGCAGAAAGGTTTCATAGTTGTGTTCATATAATTCCTATTTGTCTTGGCAGATATATTCCCAAGTATTTTATATTGTCTAGGGTGATTTTGAATGGAATTTCTCTTCCTAACTCTTTTTGCTGCAATGTGTTGGAAATATATAGAAATGCTGATGATTTATGTGTGTTTATTTTGTATCCTGCAACTTTGCTAAAGTTGTTGATTATTTCCACTAACTTTTAAGTTGATTCTCTAAGATTTTTTAAGTAGACCATCATATCATCTACAAAGAGTGATAGTTTGGTCTCCTCATTGCCTATTTTAATACCTTCAATTTCTTTTTCTTCTCTAATTTCTACCTCTAATTTTTCCAGTACAAAGTTAAATAATAGAGGTGACAATGGTCATCCTTGTTTCACTCCTGATCTTATTGGGAATGCTTCTAATTTATCACAATTATAGATGATGTTTGTTGATGATTTTAGATATATATCATTTATAATTTTTAGGAAAGACCCTTCTACTCCTAAACTTCTATTGTTTTCAGTAGGAATGGGTGTTGTATGTTGTCAAAGGCTTTTTCAACATCTATTGAGATAATCATGTGGTATTTGTTAATTTGCTTGTTGATGTGATCAATTATGTGAATGGTTTTCCTAATGTTGAACCATCCTTGCATTCCTGGTACAAATCCCACCTGATTATAGTGAATAACCCTCGTGATCACTTGCTGGAGTCTTTTTGCTAGTATTCTGTTTAAGATTTTTGCATCTATGTTCAATAGGGAGATTGGTCTGCACTTTTCTTTCTCTCTTTTTGATCTACCTGGCTTTGAGATCAGTACCATATTTGTGTCAGAAAAGGAATTTGGTAAAAATTCTTCTTTGCTTATTGTGTCTAATAGTTTGTATAGTATTGGAATTAGTTGTTCTTTGAAAGTTTGATAGAATTCACTTGTGAATCCATCTGGTACTGTTTTTTTTTTCTTGGGGATTTCTTTAATGGCTTATTCAATTTGTTTTTATGATATGAGATTAAGTATTCTATTTCTTCTACTGTTAATCTAGGTAATTTATATTTTTGTAAATATTCACCTATATCACCTAGATTGCTATATTTATTGCCATATAATTAGGCAAAATAGTTTTTAATGATTGCCTTGATTTCTTCTTCATTAGAAGTGAGGTCTCCCTTTTTGTCTTTGATACTGATAATTTGGTTTTCTTCTTTCCTTTTTTAAATTTGATTGACCAGTACTTTGTCAATTTTATTTATTTTTTCAAAGAACCAGCTTCTAGTCTTATTTATTAATTCAATAGTTTTTTTTACTTTCAATTTTGTTCATTTCTCCTTTGATTTTTATAATCTCTAATTTAGTTTTTAACTGGGGATTTTTAATTTTTTCCCTTTCTAGTTTTTTGATTTGTATGCCCAGTTCATTGATCCTTGCCATCTCTAATTTGTTATTATATGCACTCAATGATATAAATTTCCCTCTGAGTATTGCTTTAGCTGCATCCCACAGATTTTGGTAGGGTGTCTCATCGTTGTCATTCTCTTCAATGAAATTGTTGATTGTTTCTATGATTTCTTCTTTGACTAATTGGTTTTGGAGAATGGTATTATTTAATTTCCAATTAGTTTTTGATTTGCCTTTCCATGTTCCCTTACTGATTACTATTTTTATCTCATTATGATCTCAAAAGGTTATGTTTATTATTTCTGCTCTTTTGCATTGTTTGCATGTTTCTATGCCCTAGTACATGGTCAGTCTTTGTGAATGTACCATGTGCAGCTGAAAAGAAGGTGTATTCCTTTTTTTCCCTATTTATTTTTCTCCACATATCTATTAACTCTAATTTTTCTAGGATGTCATTCACCTCTCTTATCTCTTATTTATTTTTTTGGTTTGATTTACCTAGATCCGATAGAGGAATATTTAAATCTCCCACTAGAATAGTTTTACTCTTTATTTCCTCCTTGAGCTTTGCCAGTTTTCCTTTAGAAACCCGAATGCTATACCATTTGGTTCATACATGTTGAATACTGTTATTTCTTCATTATCTATACTGCCTTTTATCAGGATATAATTACCTCCTCTATATCTTTTAATCAGGCTTATTTTTACTTTGGCTTTATCAGAAATCATGATTGCCACTCCTACCTTCTTTTTCTCAGTTGAAGCCCAAAAGATTTGCTCCAGCCACTGACCTTAACCCTGTGTATCTCTACCCGCCTCATGTGTGTTTCTTGTAGACAATGTATGGTAGGATTTTGTTTTCTAATCCACTCTGCTATTTGCTTCTGTTTTATGGGTGAGTTCATCCTATTCAAATTCAGGGTTGCAATTATCAGCTATGTGTTCCCTAACATTTTTGCATCCTCTCTTAGTTCTGCCCCTTCTTTTTACACTATTTCCTTTTAAACCCATGGTTTGTTTTAAATGAGTCCCCCTTGTCCCCTCCCTTGGTTTACTGCCCTTTCCATCCACCTCCTCCCTTCACCTCTTATTATTTTTAAGGCCTAATGAATTCCCTCCCCCCTCTCTTCCCATCCTCTTGTGAGATCCCCACCTCCACTGCCCCCCTTGATTTAGCCCTTCTAACTTTATCCTTAGGGTTAGATAGAATTTGGTATCCCAAAGGATCTAGCTACTCTTCCCTCACAAGATTACTTCTGCTGAGATTAAGGTTTAAGTATTTCCTATTAATGCTTTCTTCTTCTCCTTATAAATTATTCATCCCCTCCCCTTCCCATGCCCTCTTTGTGTGGTATAGATTATCCTATTTTTCTTATTCCTTCAAGTTACTCTTGGTGCCATCTACTATCCCCTGCCCACTTCCCCCCCCCCCATATCATCTTAGACCGTTTAGTACTCCAACCTCTCCTTATGTCTAATTCTTCTAATTACTATAATAATGAGTACAATTTTTTAGAATTACACATGATATTTCTCTATATAGGAATAGAAATGATTTGATCTTATTGAAAACCTTAAAGAAGCAAATTTAAAAATAAGAGTTTTCTTTCTTTCCACTCTCTTTCTTATTTAGTTTTCCATGTTTCTCTTAGTTTTTGTGGATGGATATTAAACTTTTCATTTAGTCCTGTCTTTTCTGTGCAAATACTTGGAAATCTTCTATCTTGTTGAATGTCCATACTTTCCCCTGGAAGTATATGGTCAGTTTTGATGGGTAGGTTATCCTTGGTTGTAGACCCAATTCTCTTGCCTTTCTCAATATCATGTTCCAAGCCTTGAGGTCTTGTAGAGTGGAGGCTGCCAGATCCTGTGTGATCCTGATTGGTGTTCCTTGATAGCTGAATTGTTTCTTTCTGGCTTCTTATAATATTTTTTTTAACTTGGAAGCTCTTGAATTTGTCAATTATATTCCAGGGGGTTGTCTTTTGAGGGTTTAGTGTAGAGGGTAATCTATGGATTCTTTCAGTGTCTATTTTGCCCTCTTGTTGAAGAACATCAGGGCAGTTTTCTTGGATAATTTCTTGTAATATGATGTCCAAATTTCTATTAATTTCTGATTTTTTAGGAAGACCAATAATTCTCAAGTTGTCTTTTTCTAGACCTGTTTTCTTGATCTATTATCTTCTCATTGAGATATTTCATGTTTCTTTCTATTTTGTCAGTCTTTTGACTCTGATTTATAAATAATTGCTGTCTTTTGAGATCATTTGCTTCTACTTGTCCAATTCTAACCTTTAAAGACTGGTTTTTTGGCTATAATATTTTGTTTTTCCTTTTCAACCTGGTCTATCTGGCTCTTCATGGCTTCCAGCTGGTCATTTCTGGTCTTCAATTTGCTTATCGTTTCACTTGATTTCTGAGCCTCAATTTCCAATTGCAAAATTCTGCCTTTTAAACTTTTATTTTCTTGCCAGATCTCTTCCATCTTTCTCATGATCTCAAATTTGAACTCTTCAAAAGCTTGTGACCCATTTTTATTTTTTTTTGCAGGGTTTGGCTGTCTTTAATTGTTTTTCTTCTTCTGGTCTCTGTTTTTTTTCCTGTGCAAAATTTGTCAAGTAATAGAGCTTTTTTCTTGGTCTTTTGGGTGGTTATTTACTGTGCCTTGCTTGGCATCATTATGCTTTCTCAGCCAGAAGTCTGAGTAAGGCAAGCAGACTCTCTTTGTATGGAGTTAAGGAGCAGTTTTTGCCTGAAACTACTTTGTATGTCTCCTCACTTCCACTGTCTGCTAGACTAGGCGTCTGTTGTCTGCAGCCCCTCTCTGCCTTACTCCTGTGACCAAAGTCTGTGCTCCCTACCCTCCTGGGGTCTCTAGTCTAACTGTTTTCAGGGTCAAGCCCCCATGGTCCTAGTCAGCTGTCCAGAGCTTGGAAATTGGCCCTAACTTGCTCCTCCACCTGGGGTTTTCCCCGAGTCTCAGTGTGCTGAGCTGCTTCCATTATCTGCTGACTCTCTCAGTCCCACTCCCACACCCAAGGTCTGAGCTCTCCAGTCTCCTGGGGGCTCAAGTCTTGCTGCTCTCAGGGGCAAGCCCCTAGTGATGCCAGTTAGCTGCCAAGAAGCTAGATTTTGTGCCCCCACTAGCTCTAACTCTGGTGCACCACCTCTGACTCTGGTACTGTGGGTGGGGCAGGGAAGGGTTGGTCAGCTCACATTTTTATGGGAGCTATTTCCCTCCCTTATAGCATGTAAGTGCCCAAATCCCACATACCTTCAATACTGTGCCCTATTATGGGGTCCCTTCTTTCATCTGGATTTGTTTTGGGTTTTTTTTTGTCCTTTGGAGGTATGCTATATCATTCGGTTAGGAGAGAAAGTCACCCTGCTTCTACTCTGTAGCCATCTTAACCCAGAAGTCTCTTGAGGAATTCTTGAAAGAGAAATGGTAGAAAAGAGAGAGGCCATGGGGATCTTTGGGGCCAGGTAAAGCCTTTCCAGAGAATATGACAAAATATTATTAATATTACTAAAGAATAAATAATAAAGCACTTACTACCTTCAGAGCAGAATACAAAAGTAAGGCAGCCCTGTTATCAGGGAGCTCGCTTTGTAATATAGGAGATAACATATAGATTTTCACTGCAAGTCAGATAGAAAGGTCGTATGGCCTTTCAAGTACAACAGCAACGCAGATGATCATACATATTCCTTAATGGCATCTTCACTGATAAAATCATATATGTTTCTGATATTGAACCACATAACAACACTGAGAATTTTGATGACATTAATTTTGTTTTCATAGGTCTTTAGTAGTTGTGGCTGTCAGGTTTCTCATCCACAACGGTGCCTTCCTAGGGTTTTGGATCTAAGGAACGAAACTGAAGTCAGGGCTGGTGATCCAGTGGTTACTGATATTCCCAAGACATCTTGGCTTGACCTGCCCATGGATGGCAGTTTATTAGCAGATGATGCTGTGGCAGTGAGGAAGGTAGGCTCCTCTCCATTGTGACTGATGCTCTCAATGTCAGCTCCATTAACTGGACAATGGATGATGCATGCAAAATTCACCTCCCAGGGTTTTTGGGAGAAAAAAATGTTGTGAATTTAAAAATACTATAGAAGTATGAATCATTGTTATGTATTTAGTCACATCTAAAAAAAATCTAATGTTGATTATCATTCCTGGACCACAGGACTGAAAGGGAAAGGACTAACAAGTAATAAAATACAAATAATTTTATTGTCATTCATTTTTGTCCAACTCTTGATAACCCTATGAACCATACTATCTGTGAGATTATCTTGACAAAGTTACTGGATGAGCTTGCCTTCTCCTTCTCCAGTAACATATTTAGCATCAGTTGGTAAATGTCTGAGGCAGGATTTAAACTTAGGTCTTCCTGACTATAGGCCCAGCACTCTAATCACCAAGACATCTAGATGTTTCTTTCAATAATAAAAATAACAAGACCATTTATATAACAATCTTGAGATTAGCAAAATGTTTTACAAATATTTTCTCATTAAATGCTCACAAAAATCTTAGGAG
The DNA here is from genome assembly GCF_016433145.1 of Gracilinanus agilis. Lineage (NCBI taxonomy): Eukaryota > Metazoa > Chordata > Mammalia > Didelphimorphia > Didelphidae > Gracilinanus > Gracilinanus agilis. Next base: position 322,618,420 of record NC_058133.1, on the reverse strand, counting down.
GTAGGTATTATTGTGCCCATTTTACAAATAAGGAAACTGAAACAGACAACAGTGACATGCTCAGTATAACACAGCTAGAGTTAGAATCAGGACTTGGGTCGATGTGTCTTTCAATCCTATTCTAGAGTATTTAATTCTTTTGCTGCCTTTCCAAAATCATCTTTAGATGGCATCTGAAGGCCCATTAGCTTCAACCCTATATTTTCAATCATTTGATAGGATTCTTTTTTTAAAAATTCTTTTTTCATTAAGACCATGTCAGTAAATCAGGTAGAATCAGTATAATTCTGAAGTATGAGTTGTATAAGGTCACAAGATTTATAACCAAAGGAAACCTTAGAGCAGGGATTCTTAATCAGGACTGCACAGAATATGACCAGATTTCAGAAAGAGTGTGTGATTTGGGATAGGAACAATATTATCTATTTTTTTTACTAGCTTCTAACTGAAATTTAGCATTCCTTCATATTAAAATATTAAAGATTATTTTCAGATGGGAAGGGATAAAAGGAATAAGCATTTATATAGTGCCTACAATGTGTCAGTCAATGTGTTATATGCTTTTTAAAAATATTCTCTCATTTGTATAAGTGGAGATTTTGTACCTTTGAACTGTGTTCCCCAGAATTCCTTTTAATCTCTCCACCACATTGCATGGTCACATTTTGTTTATAAGTTCTGTGACTCTGCCTCTCTCTTCTCTTGAAACCACAGCTTGGTTAGCTAGCTTTCTTTCACTTTGGTTATTATTTATAAACTTTATAAAATATAATAGTTATTATATATTAATTTTAATCTTTACACATTTGATCCTCACAATAACCCTTCAAAATATATACTATTATTCTCAATTTACAGTTGGGATGACTGAGGCAAACAGAGTTTAACTAACTCACCCATGGTCACATGGTTAGTCACTGTCTGAGACTAGATAATTTCAGACTCAGAGTTCTTTCCACCGGATCATCTACCTGCCTCTAAGAAATGGTCCATAGAGTTCAACAGACTTTTTTTTTTCTAGAGGCAATAGGGAGCCAGCAGAGTTTGTTGAATTAGGCAAGTAAAAATGCCAGATTTGTAAATAAAGAAAATTCCTTTGGAAGCAACATTGATGTACTGGAGAAGAAAGTGACTCGAGTTAGAATAATACTTAAGAGACTCCTGCAATATTCCAGGCAAGAGATGATTAGGACCTGAACTAAGGTGATGGCTGTGTGAGTAGAGAAGTAGTCAGATATGAGAGATGTTTTGGAGGAGGAAATGAAAAAATTGGTAGGTAATTGGATTGAGAGGGTTAAGGGAACATATAGAGTTGAGCATAATGCCAAGGTGAGGAACCTGAGAGATTGGTGAAATGGTGGTATCTTCCATCAAAATGAAGAAATTTAATAGAAAAATTTTTCTAGGAAAAGATAATGAGTTATATTTGAGACATAGTGAATTGAAGAAACCTTATCTGACTCTTTGTAAACCCATCTGGGATTTTCTTGGCAAAGATACTAGAGGGCCAGCCTTCTCCAGTTCATTTTTTAGATGAGGAAACTGAGGCAAACAGGGCTAGTGATTTATCCAAGGTGACACAGCTAGTGCCTGAGACCAATTTTTTTTAAATTTTAAACCCTTAACTTCTGTGTGTTGACTTATAGGTGGAAGATTGGTAAGGGTAGGCAATGGGGGTCAAGTGACTTGCCCAGGGTCACACAGCTGGGAAGTGTCTGAGGCCAGATTTGAACCTAGGACCTCCTGTCTCTAGGCCTGGCTCTCAATCCACTGAGCTATCCAGCTGCCCCCTCTGAGACCAATTTTGAGCTCAGGAAGATGAGTCTCCCTGACTCCAAACCTAGCACTCTATTCACTGCACAAAATATTGAGCACTTAATAAATGCTTTCTTCATTCATTCCACAGGGTATCAAACAAGGCACTCAGACTCCAAATCTAGTTCTTTATGTTTTGCATATATATTTTGATATCTTTACAAAATGTTGCAATTATATTGCAGAAGACCTAGATGTTATTATTTGAGTAATGTTTGAGACTGAGGGAGGCTATTAACAAAAAGAAAAGCTACAGAGAAAAATTTATCATTCGAAATAAAGTATTACAGCATCCACAAAGGAAAAGCAGGAAAATATCACTATTCCTTTCACTCCCTCTACTGGTTGGTATTATAGAATATGTTGGAAAAGTTTCATAAGGAGTTATATTTTGGTTTCTTTTTTACTTATCAGTTGTAAAGACATTTTAAACCTCTCTCTACTATAATCACCTGAGTTTCTAGGCATTTTTTCTTGCTATGGCTGAGTGATGAAGTCCTGGCATGGGTGAATTGTGAAAGATTAGGGAATGTATTGGGAAGGTCTGAAGAGAAAAATAATGATCCACATAGAATAGTGCATTGAATTGGAAATTGAAAGGATATCCATCAATTAGGGAATGGCTGAACAAAGTATGGGATATGTTGGTGATGGGATACTTTTGTTGTGCTAAAAGAAATGACAAACAGAATGATTTCAGAAAAAGGTGGAAAGATGTACATGAACTGATGCAGAGCTAAATAAGTAGAACTGGAACAACATTGTACACTGTAATAGCAATATTATTGCATGATAATCAACTGTGAAATACTTAGCTACTCTCAGCAATACAATGACCTGAGACAATTCTGAAGGACTTATGACAAAGAATGCTGTGCACTCCAGAGAGGGAACTGTTGGAATCAGAAATAGATCAAAACATACTATCTTTTGCATTAGTTTATTTACAGTTTTGTTTGAGGGGTTTGGTTTTATATGATTATTCTTACAACAATGGCCAATATGGAGGTTTGTTTTGCAAGATAATACATGTATAATCCATATCCAATTATTTTCCATCTGAAAGCCTGGAGAGGGAAGGAAAGGAGGGAGACATTTTCAATCTTATAATTTCAGAAAATATATGTTGAAAATTGTTTTTACATGTAATTGAGAAAATAAAATATCTTTGAATAAAAATAATAATAATAATAATAATAATAATCTTGCTTTGAAGTTTGCAAAATGCTTTGCATTATGATCTCATTTGAGTCTTCAGTCTTGTCCAACTCTTTATGACCCCATATAGGGCTTTCTTGGTAAAAATACTATAGTGGTCTGCTATTTCCTTCTCCATGGCCAGATATTAATGTCGCCAACACTATCGTTATCATCATCATTATCCCCATTTAATAGCTTAGGAAACAAAGACTATGCATAATTAATGACTTGTCCTGGGATACACAACTATTAAAAGTCTGAAGTAGGATTGAAACCCAAGTCTTCCCGCATTCTTGTCCAACATTCTTTTCAGTGTTCAAAATTATCTAGAGGTCCAACTCAAAATGTTAAGTCCACCTTCATTTTTGGAACATTTATTCCATACCCCACTCAAACACTGTGAAGGATACAAATGAAATGTAAAATGCCATGTCTGGGTTCAAAGAACTACAGTCTCATAGGGGCAACAAGGCACATACCTATGAAATGATTTAAGAATAAGTGATTTATTTTATGTTATTTATTTATTCAGTATTATTTTTATATATATTCAGTATTATTTATATATATATGTATATATTATTTATTCAGTAAAGATGAAGAATATTATGGGCTAAAATACCTAATAGAGAAGAATCATAGAGCTGATTTGATAGGGACCTCAAAGGTCATTGAATCCAACTCCTTGCCACAATATAAACTTTTTCCATAATATCTTTAATAAGTGGTACCCTATCCTCTGCTAGAAGATCTCTAGGGATAGGAAACTCACTACCGCCAAGAATAGTTGTAGTACAGAGAGAGGGGGGTCATGATAGTTTTTTCAAGCTTTGGCTGAGTTCTGTAATCAGTTAGGGGTTTGGAATCTTGAAAGAGAAAAGTGAGTTGGTTTGTGAATCTCGTGGAGAGAGTTTCAGACCTGCTGAACTGCTTCCTTACCTATCTGTAGAATTGAAATTTAGCCTAGCTTTGAAATATTTATTTAAGGATTGCTATTTTAGATAAACCCTTTGTATCTTCATTTCCTTTATTATTTCCTACCTTCCTTCCCTTACCTTATATGTCTGTGGAGTTAATAAGGAGAGTAAATTAGAGAGAAGTTCAAATCTGGGAAGGGTTTAATTATAATTTGACATTATTATACATAAAGAAATTAGTCAGTCATTATTTATTCCCTTTAGATAACAAGAGCACCTTGTAAGCTGAGTTAAGGCAGGTCCTTGCTCAGACTCCATCTCTGCTTCCCTTCCCCCACCTGAGGTTCCTGAGACAACTGTTAGGGCTTCCTCAATCCACTTTCCTGACAAATCATCCTTTAAAGATAATAAACCCTTTTTGTGTTTCAACAGACCTATTAGTATAATTTTTCAGTTAGTTATTAAGAGAGGGAAGAAGAGGGAAAGAACTAACATACTCTGGTATTGAAGGGAAGCCGGGGTATCCATCTTGAAGGAAGGCGTAACTTCAAAACAAGTCCCTTCCTGTGAAATTAACTACTCAAATTATCCCCATTACATAGTCCCTTCCACTTTTAGATCACTATAAATGTTAGCAATTTATCTTTATGATAAGCCAAAATCTACCTCCATGCTACTAGGACTTAATCACCTTTCCATTTCCAGGACTATTATAACATCATCCTAACCAATTTCCCCACCTCTCATTTAATCTAACCTTTACATAGCTGACAAATTAATATTCCTAATGCACAGAATTATGTATCTCTTCTGTTCAAATGCCTTCACTTGCTCCCTATTACCCATAGGATAAAATACAAACTACCTTTAGGGTTGTCTGGAGTCTCCTCCAACTTATCTTCTAAACCTTATTTCCTATTACTCCTTTTCAAGAACCTTACATTACAGCCAAACTTGACAAGTAGCTTTTTTATTGTTGTTATTTCATACTACTCTCTCACAATTTCATTTATTCACAAATCATTCCTTATATCAGTGTCTTACCTAATAAGCTCTGTCTCCTCCTTCAAAACCGGTACAGATACTAGCTCTTCCACAGACTGTTCATTGATCTTCTCTCTACTCAGCAATCATTCCCAGACCTTCATCCTCAAATTTTCAAATAGTACTTTATTTAGTTTGCTTCCTCACCATTAGCACATTATTTTGAATAATACAAATTGGACTACAAAGCTAAATCTATGCCTTCCCCATTAGATTTATCTTCTTACAGCCCTTATCATCTTTCATCATTTCATTTCTAGAGTCTACCATACCTTTGTGCATAGAATATGCTAAATTGACCATAGAATATATTTTGTGCTATAAAGCAAGAACACTGACCAGATAATTTTTGATGTGGTTGAGGAAGAGTAGGAAGATAGAAATATTGTAGGGTGCTATTTGGATGCTCTGTTGAGAAGGGTTTTAGGTAACTAGGTACATTAAAGTAAGTGGTCTTCAGATAAAGTATGAAAACAGTCCAAAGTAAACATGATATTTGGAAATTTCAGTGTAACAAATAAATGTTTTTTTAAGTAAACATGAAAATTCCTACTCTCTAGGAGATCACGTTCTTTTCTTTAAATACATATTTTATTTTATTTTTTGGATTTGGAAATTTTCACTTAATCAATTAATTTAGAATATTTTTCCATGATTACAAAATTCATGTTCTTTCCCTCCCCTCCCTCCACTCCCCCTTAGCTAATGCATAATTCCACTGGGTTTTACATGTCATTGATCAAGATTCATTTCCATATTATTAATATTTGCACTAGAGTGATCATTTAGTGTCCATATCCCCAATCATATCCTCATCAGCCCATGTGATCTAGCAGTTGTTTTTCTTCTGTGTTTCTACTCCCAGTTCTTCCTCTGAATGTGGATAGTGTTCTTTCTCATATGTCCCTCAGAATTGTTTTGTATCACTGCCTTGCTGCTAGTACAGAAGTCCATTACATTCGATTGTACCACAGTGTATCAGTCTCTGTGTATAATATTTTCCTGGTTCTGCTCCTTTCACTCTGCATCAATTCCTGGAGGTCTTTCCAGTTCACATGGAATTCGTCCAGTTCATTATTCCTTTGAGCACAATAGTATTCCATCACCAACAGATACCACAATTTATTCATCCATTCCCCAAATTGAAAACATTTTCCAAGATTTTGTCACCACAAAGAGCACGGCTATAAATATTTTTGTACAAGTCTTTTTCTTTATTATCTCTTTGGCATACGAACCCAGCAGAGGTATGGCTAGATCAAGAGGTAGACAATCTTTTATAGCCCTTTGAGCATAGTTCCAAATTGCCATCCAGAATGGTTGGATCAATTCACAACTCCACCAGCAATGCATTAATGTCCTAATTTTGCCACGTCCCCTCCAACATTCATTACTTTTCTTTGCTATAGGAGCTCACATTCTAAGCTCTGAACAAAACTAAACCTTCCCATTATGTCCTTAATACATTAATTAAGAACACTTCTCATTCAATAATGATTTTAGACTGTTTCAAAAGTCTTTAAAGCCATTAAATTAATTTAAATAATATTAGATTAGATGTTTGTTCCAAGGGTCTGAGGGATTTCATCTGTCCTCTGTTGAAGCATGGAGATAGCAGAGAACTCCCAGAAAACAGAGAGATCCTGGAATTCTAGCTAAAATTTCTAAAAAGTGCCCTCAGGGAAGAGGGAGGTGGAAGAAAGGCTTCTTTTCTCCCCTTACCTTTTTGCCCAAAAGAGAGCCTTTTTAGTTTTAAAGAGAATTTGAAACCTTCCATCTTCCCATCAGTCTAACATTGTTCCCCTGGGACAAAAGAAATTATAGGTTGTATTTGAATCAGCAGCCTTTAGAATAGCCTGAAGACAGATCCGCTATGCCTAATGGCTATTTCTTGAACAACTCACATATGAGAGAACAGGACTTCCCATAACCAAGAGCTGTTAGCTTCTCTTTTGCCACAAGCTCTTGAAGCTTGAACTTCTCCCCAGGGATTCTGTATGTACTAGTAAGAAAGTGCATTATGGACTATTGGAATAATGTTTCATTCCAACTGTTGTTACTGTACCACTTTTGTAAACACCACCATAAAAAATTTACTTAAGACTGGCCGATTAATTGATTCTCAAATGAAAATCTCAGGGAAACATATAGGTAAAATTCAATTCAATGACATTAGAGAATCAATACTCCAACTCCTGAGGATCCCTAAAACTTGAGGAGAAGAAGTAGCCTGGCTCCAGTTTCAAAGGCTTATTTGTAAAAATAGAAATTTGAGTAAGGACCATCAGAGCTAGCGATTAATAAAATTAATAAAAAAATAAAATTCTACCATGTGGCAGTAAAGACAATGTGACATTGGAGAGATGGAATTGGACAATGAAGACATGTTTCAAAATGTAGATCTGTCACATAATTCCTATTCAGAGCTTGGAGAATCAAGTGAATATTCTGAAGTTTAGTTTCCTTATATGCAAAATGGCAGGTAGGAAAGCAGGGATAAGGAGAAGGAATGCATCTCTATGATCCTATGAACTGCTGAACTCAGGACTAGAGTTGTTTTCTCCAGAACTTGGCCAAAGATGCCATAGGACAATATTTCTGATCTTTTTATCAGATAAGTCGATTCTTGTTCATATGAATGCTAGTTAATTTCCATAAGAAACTAATAGAAAGCATGAGCTTGAGGCACTTTATATACGGTACTGTTGTTTGCATGTTGTCTCTGCCATTAGAATGTGATATCATTGAAAGTCAGGACCCTGTTTTTTTTTTCTTTTGCCTTTATAGTATGCCCAGCAATTAACATAGTTTCTGATCATATGGTAGGTATTTTTAAAATGCTTAAAAGTTGGAGATGGGAATTTCAGACTGTAGCAGGACAGTGGGAAAGAAATATCAGCAGGAATTGATTGTCTATTCAACTTCTCCAATCACAATACATACATGACTGCCTATAGCCTATACCCCTACTCAAAAGGGTGGATTTCCTTATGGATCTCCTTTCTTTCTTCTTCAAGCATTTCCATCTAGGATAATGGATTCATGGAAAGGAAAAGGACATATGTTTATGTCTGGAGCAGAATATGGCATAAGGATCTAAGGGAGTGTTACTCAATTCATTTGGGCAGTAAGGAAGGGGGCACAGTTTTTAGACCAGGAATCAGGTCTTCCTAAGTTGAAATCTGACCTTAAACACTTACTAGCTGTATGTCACTGGGCAAATCACTTAACCTTCTTTGCCTCAGTTTCCCTAGCTATAAAATGAACTAGAGAAAGAAATGGCAAACCACTCCAATATCTTTGCCAAGAAAACCCCAAATGAGGTTATGAAGAGATTGAATGTGACCAAAATGATTGAACAACAATAATTTGATTATTCATAAAATGTGCATACCTTGTTTAGAAGAATAAAATGGACTGTGTGCATGGCTGTGCAGGAAGAAAACATCTATGAAGAGGCATTGTAATGCAAAGAGGATTGGATTTGGAGTTGAAAGACATGGGTCTAAATTCTGGCTACATTACTTACTACTTATAAGACTTCTAAGATACTTTCTGACTTCAAACCTCTGATCCTATGTAGTTTACTGCAGAAATAGTGCTAGGATCAGAAATTTGTGAGGAAAGTCTTCATTTCACAAATAAAAAAACTGAGGCTCAAAGAAAATCCTATCAAAGATCAAAAGTGGAAGTATGGAATTTGTATTCAGGTACTTCAACACCATAGCCAGTGTTCTTTCTAAAATGTTAGGCCAATGGATGTAAAAAGCACTTTGAAGAATTTTAAGTGTCAAAAATACTTCTATGAAGTATTATATAACAAGTATGTGACATGCCAAATGTTAAGCTATCAGCTAAGGGGGCTCTTAACTTTTGATTCAAATTAGAAAAGGAATTTGGTGTCCCTGAAAGAGCCCTGAACCTATAGTCAGGACACCTGAATTATGACCTCAGTTTCAATTCTTGACAACTGTGTCATCACTGGCAAGTAATTTAATCTCTCCAAGTTGAAATTTCCTCTTCTGTGAAATAGAAAATATAGGTAGAAAGTTCCCTCCACCTTCCACAATCTTGCTTTCCACCTTCTCAGTTACTGTGAATTTCAGAGGAAAGAGGGTGACAGGAAAGGAGCTGCCACTGGGTCCCTCATAGGCAGGGCCTTGGGTATGCCTCACTATTCAAAGATATGTTCAGACCAAGGGGAATCAGGTGAGCATGCAAGGGGAGTGGTGTGCATAGTGGGGCAAAGGTCTCCTCTCTGTCCTGGAGATCCACCAGTAGCAGAAAAGAGGTCAGTTCTTCTGCTTTCACTTTCACTTTTTTTCAGAGGTTTTGTTGTTTTGTTTTTGTTGTTTTTGTTGTTGTTTTTGATGGGGGGTTAAGAAGTCATGGAATGTCAACTGGGCAAATGAAGGAGTTAGACAAAATGACTTCTGATGCCCCTCTCAGCTCTATATCTATGATCCTAAATCTATGGTAATGCTTTAAGTCCTACCTCTGATTGGCATTAACTATATGAGCTTGAAGAGATCACTGAAACTCTCAGTGACCCCAGGAAACTTTCTAAGATTCTGAGTTAAGGGAATATTGGTGATTTACATCAAAATCATTGGAAGAGTTCCCTCTACACATGAAATCATTGAATCCAGCCCTTTTAGGACCAAAAATAAATTAGAACTTATTAGCTATTTCTATGTTTTTGCAAATAGACTGTGTTGAAACTCATTTTCTAAAATAAGTCCTTTATATTCCCAAAAGCAGGGTGTGGACAAGTTTCTCCAAATGTTCAATTCCATTCAGTAAGGGTAACTCAAGCCACCTGCTTCCATTTGAGACTCAATTCACAAGAAGTTGAGCATTTGCCATTAATCCACTCTCTCCAATCAGCACAACTCCCTTCCTCCCTCCAACCCTGGCCAAAGAATTGGGATGGAAAATATTGATAGATCATGGGTATGTGTTGTGTGCATAATTCCTGACTGATAATAAAACTTTCACAACTTATGCACCCTAATTATGGATAATTTAAAGTAAGACAATCATTTACAGAGGAGTCACACCAAAAAAAGCTAGCAGCATCCCCAGGGTTGTCAGTAAACATGTATTTTTAATAGTTTCCCTTTTCTATTTTTAACTACAATACTGGAGGGGAAGAAACCAAGTCATGGCTTTTGAGTGAGGAAAATGTTAATGCATTATTGATTTGCCTCCTAGCCATATAACTCAAGAAAGAACATACCCTTGGGGACTAGATGGTTTAAGAGGTTGATAATGGAGTATGGAAACTCATTTCTTGCTTTAGGATCTGGGGGCCGAGATCTATTATTGAAAGCTGTTTTGTCTTGTGTAATTTAATGGGCCATTACAGGAAGGAAAGAATGCACTGAGAGCTCAATTGTCCACAAAACACCTTCATTACAAAGGAAGGGCTCATTGAAATAAAAGAAGTCACCACAGTAACCACATGTTGACAGATACTGTAGTGGAGAAATGATTAAAATGACATAGGAAAAACTTACCCGGAGGAGATATTTTGATTGGGGTAAAAAGCCTAAAATTGTCTTATGTTTATGTTTGTTTGCAGACAAAAAATAATTATAATTTGGAGATATTGGTAGAAAAAGCCAAGTCTTCTTCCATACAAGCTGACTGACAAATGCGAAGGTTTTTGCCATTGTCTTTTATATGACCGTATTCAAATCTCTTGACTTCCTTATTCTTTAATCTGAAAAAATGGATATAAATATTTTCTCCTCTCTCTTAGAAAAGAGAAAACATCAACTTCAGAGAACTCAATATGATAAATAATATATTGACATTTTTGTTATGGCACCACCTCCATCTTTCAATGTCTTACTGAAATGACTATTACAAAGGGAAGAACAGGGACATTCCATGATGTCTAGTCCTTTTTGTCATTATAGATTTGGACTAAGCATATGTTGATTCATAAGTTCTTAACCTAGGGTCTATGAACTTATTTTTTTAATGTTTTGATAACCCTATCAACATAATTGATTCCCTTTATAACCCTGTGAATTTTATTTTATATGTTTAAAAACATTATTCTGAGGCATTCGGTCATAGGCTTCATCAAATTGCCAAAAGGGTCTAAGACACAAAAATGGTTCAGAACCCTGATCTGCAAGAAGGCTAATATTACAGATTTCAAAGTGATGGGTGGAGTTCATCAAGGACATAAGTGTGTTATCATGGCAAGCCCAGAAAGGTCTGATGTTGACATTATCATAAAAAAATGAGTTAAGAAAAAAAAAACCAAAATTAGAAAATTAACATAAATGTTGATTATGTCACCTAAACTAAGCACAGCAATAGCTTCTCCTAAAATGTGTGAAGGAAAATAATCAGAAGAAAAAGAAAATCAGAGAAAGGTACCTGGGTTTAGCTTTAGTGTAAGCTATCTCCATCAAAAGATGTACATAGTGAGAATTTAACAGCCTGAGTTGTTAAAACAAATCCCCTCTAAATTCATGATGTAAAAATGTGTAAAATAAGGAATGCTCATTTTTTAAATTGCAGGTGAGGAATAAGTGAATTCTGTTTATCTTGGGATACCCCATGAGTCTAATTACATGTGTAGCCCCTTTCATGATTTATTTTTCTCAACTCTGAAAGACTGACATTCATGAAGATTAAGTGGCTCTTCTATGGTCACAGAGCTAGTAACTGTCAGAGCTGGAATCCAAGCCCAGGTTTTCTGCTGTCTTATCTAGTGCTACTGTCAATATGGGTGTTGTCAAACAGGGCATTGACCTATCTGATCTTCCTAGATACAAGTCTTCTGATGCTTTAATCTCTCTTGAATGCTATGTTGAAGAGAAAAACTATAAGTGTTCCCAAATTCTAAACAGTGGCCTCTTTTTAGACAACAGCATCCTAAAGTATATGATAGTCTTATGTGGACTATTGTGTTCATTTATAGCATTTTATTTTAGAAAGGACCTTGTTGACAAGATTGAGAGTGTTTAAGGGAGGAGACCATATGCAGATCAATTGACAAGAAGAAGGAGTGTTTAACCTGAAGAAGAGAAGATATTGGGTTGGGGGGAGGGGGGAAAGAGGATGTGGGAATTGTCTTTAATTATTGATATTTTAATTACTATTATCATGAAGATGTGTTAAATGTATTTTTCTTGGTCCCAGAGCGCACAGTTAATAAATGGAGAACTGGGATTTGAACCCAGATCATCTAACCTCTGTCCTGCAATATAAACAGACAGATAAATAGATAGACATATATGTGTCTATATAACCATATATGATGAAATCATCTATATTAGTATAATCTTAAATGCCCCAATTATATCATATGTATTTTAATTCTCCCTATTATGTCTCTATGGCATCGTACTGCCAACGCACAAACAACAGTTATAACTATATAAGTTATTTACCAGCCTCTTGGACTTTAAATATTGCTATATTTAAAGTCTCAAAGTCTCATTCTGACTTAGGTCTATGGTTCATATAATTTAGAGGTAATTATATAGCTTTGAAAGAACTCCCATATTTGCTTACTGTCTTTCAGAAGATGCACCCTGATCAGTAGGTATTTAATGTACAATGCCAGCCACAACTGACTATGATTAAATGCCTGGAACAATGTCAAGCCCTTCTTGAACTTTAAAGTAATGACTTTGCAGAGTCCTATATGGTCCAATGTGCCAAAAAAAACTACTCTGGTAACCTCATCTCATTCCAGGGAAATTCAATAGAAAAATTCCCTTTTGTGAAAAAGGAATATACAAAGAGTTTTTCTGTTCCCTTTCCTACATGGAAACCAGTCTCTGGATATTAATGGGGAAAAAAATTGCATGTGTGTAAATCATTCATTAAAAACAAGGATATGAGAAAAAAAGTTATTTTTTAACATTGCGCTTGCCATCACCTTTACTCAGAATAGGGATTGGATCAAAGTGTCACTTGATAAACAGACTGCAATGGGAATTTTAAGGATCACAATGGGAGTTTCAGGCTCCTCATGCCTCATGGAACAGTACATGTTTCTTCGCATAACCCCATCAAGCCTGTCAGAGGAGGCCACAGGGAACAGCCAGGGCATTTTGCAGAGAGAAAACATCCCAAGGGTCCGGCTGCCAGTAAAGCAGCGTTGTGAAAAAGCAGTCCTTTTCAGCAGTGGCAGGTGAGGGCAGGTCTCGAAAGGTAATCCTGCCCTCCAAGTTAGCTCTGGGGAGAAAGATTCAGAGGGGCAGGCCCAAATTTCCAGAGAAAAGTATAGAGGACTCATAAACAACAAAGGAAAAGATGAAAGATTTAGAAAGTAGAGCCTAAGAAGAAAGCTTAGGAGTGATTTAGCAGGGGAAAAGGTTATTGGGGGAAAACCTAACAAGTTTTCAAGTATAATGGCATGTAATATAGATATTTTGTGCAATTTTCCTTGAAACCATAACAAAATGAAATGGACTTAAATTGCTCTAGGAGGAATTGGGGTTAGACATGAGGAAATCCTTCATAAAGAGGATCGTAAGGCATGACTATCTGCCCAAAGAAGAAATTACAGGCAATTTTCTTCTTGAAAATCTCCAGAAGAATGAAAACCAGTATGGGACTGAGATACTTAGGACTATATAGCCTAGAAGCCAATAGATGAAAACTGGTATCTTAGAGTCCTTTCCTATGACTGAAATGGACCAATTCTAAATAGTAGACCAATGCAAGTTTACACCTAAAAGTTATATGAGTGAATGCAAGTGAAAAAGCAGAGATGAGGGAATTAATTGCTCTTCCCTTTTGTTACCAAACTTAGAAAATGCTAACTACACCAATTCCTTCCACTTTCTCATCTGTTTCTCACTTAAGTCCTTAGCTATCTGGTTTCCTGTCCTTATCCCTTGACAAAAACTGCTTTCTCCAGGGTCACCAATGATCCTTTATTAGTAAATCTAGTGGCCTTTTCTCAACCATCATATTTCTTGAGCCTATCATAGCATTTGGCACTGTTGGACAATCACATGACTCCCTCATCAATCTATCCAGCTCTCATCTCTCTCATGAGCTCTAGTCCAACATCTCCACCTGTCTGTTCCTCATCTTCAGCTGGTTGTTCCTTTAATGTCTCAGACTCATTTTCAAAACAGAACTAATTATTTTTCTCCATAAACCCATCCCTCCTCCTAACTTCCCCATCTAACCCCAACACAAGGACCAAATAGATATTTTCAAAGTTCTGATGTAACCATGTCACTCTCTTCCTTGAGAAACTTCAGTGGCTCCCCATTATTTCCAGTATAAAATACAATCTTCTCTGGCTTTTAAATCTCTTCACACTCCAGCTCAAACTTCTCTCTCCATGTTCATTATATATTTCTTATTCTTCCTCATGACTTCTATCCTCTAGCTAAATTGCTTGCTATTCCTTGTACATGGCACTCCCATTTCCTTTCTCTGTACCTTTGCCTAAAGTGTGACCCATACAGAGAATGCTCTCTCTCTTCACCTCCCTTCAAGATTCGGTTCCAATGTTACCTCCTTCAAGAGGCCTTTTTTGGTATTCCCAGTTGTTTATTTATTTTGTACATGACCTATATTTAGTTACCTAAGAACAGCCTGCATCCCACAAGTAGAATGTAAGATCCTTGAGGGAAGGGACTTTGCTACTCTTGTATTTACACCTTCCAGCACTTAGCACAGGGCTTGGTATGTAGTAAATGTGGGCATTGATTGAATGATTGCCTGTCTAGAATGGAAAAAAATAATTAAAAATCACGATTCTGTCCTACAAATAGATTCTCATGAGGTACCTTCTCTATTCTATTTGCATTGGATAAGGGTTGGATTATATCACTAAATCCCTGGACAATCAAGTAGGAGTCTTAATTTACTATAACATCAGGGTCTAAATAGCAATAACTTCTTTTCCCATGTATTTGGCAATTTAAGCTGTTTATTCCATCAGCATGAGTATGATTAAAATGATAGACTCAGCTTTTTATTTCTTCCCAGGGGAATGCAGACTAAAAATGGGATTTTCTTATCTTTTCTTCACATGTATTAAATCAAACAATCCACAAACATTTATTAAGTACCTTCTCTATTCTAATTAAAGTCCCTACTATCTAATGCCCCCTCACTTTCTTTTGTCTCCTGTATTTAGGATATTTAATCATTTTGGTTCCTTTCTCATCATTATTTAAAATTCATTATCAGTTTTACAAGTTGCCAGAGTCCACCTAGAAAGTTTATCAGTACAACAAATGCCATAGAGTTTTACCTATCCTAGTCTAGCTCCTCTTTTCTCTCTACTTATCTAAATGCTCTTTCAAATCTCTATTCTATACCTAATGATGTTTCACAGAAGAGGGAATCTGAGTCTCAGACAACCTCAATAGAAGAAGAAAAAATTGAGAACAGGGATGGAATGGGGTGAAAAGAAAAACACACAGATGTTCTAAGAAGCTGGCGGGAGGTAGGACTCTTGGGAAGACAAATTCTCCCCTGCCAAACTCTTGCTCATAGCCAATTCACTACAGACCCAGAAATGTGTTGTCAGAAAGTTTCGATGTATTTCCCTTTGTGGTAATAAATTTTCATCAAGTCACTGGGCCAGAAGGGGGCTGGAGCCCATCTCCACCCTTACTCCCCCCCCCTCTAAGTAAGGCCAACCTGAAATCTCTCCCAAGGACCTCATGTTGAGCTGCTTTTACCAAACACATTTTCACAGTTTTTCTGGTCTGAGTTCAGTAGGAAAAGAACTAATGAGTCAGACCATACAGAGGCTAATTCATTTCCACTATTATCAAAGCGAAGTCTAGGCTGCATTCACATGACAGCTATTGTGCTCTGGTGTGGAGCTAACCCCAGCGGCTTTACTTTGGATACAGACAGTTAAATACAGTTTCCTTTCATCAATAATTAACATCTAACTTTTTTTTTCCTTCAAAAAAAAATGAAACTCTGAAATACTGACTCCATAGACATGGCACTACCTCATATCACAGGCAGTGCCCTGGCAACTGGAATAAAGCACTATATTTACTGAAATAACTAGGTTTCATTTGAGCAGCAAGAGATAAAAGGAGTTGTGTCCCATTTTAATATAGTAAATAATAAGCCAGTGCAAATTCATGTAATTCCAACTGCTAAACCCCCAGGCAGTGCTTCTCCTTGGCTCGAAATGAGCATCAGGCTCCTGAGTGAAATGGAGGTAGGAAAGTAAAGGTAGAAAGTAGACATGTAGCAACAAGTAGAACTGACTGTCAATTATGCACCTTACTTGGAGAGAGTATAAGATCTGTGGTGGTCAACATCAACAGGACATCAATGATGTAGCATCATAAACATAGCTATGAAAGCCTTAAATTATCTCAGCTTGCATAGGTATAGTTTGTTTTTTTTTCCCTACACCCAATGCCACACACACACACACACACACACACACACACACGCACACACACACACACACCTCAATTGTGCTCCAAATTCATATATATATATATATATATATATATATATATGAATAGGTGTGAAAGCCCGCATGGATATTGTGGCATGTTATGATTCCATAAAGGATTTTCCCAATAAGAAATAATGGGCCATCACTTGTAGACCTTGCCACATAGTGTTCATTTCTATATCCTGCCTGTGTTTGCAGAGCATTTATGTCCACTGGGAAATATCCAATCAAAGCACAGGTAATTATTATGAACAGCAACATATCAAGATTCTAGTTTGTCTCCTTTCTATGTCATTCCTTTTCTGGGGCCTCTGCATCTGAGATGCATTCACAAGTCATTGAATATAAGCTGCAAAGTGTCAATGATCCAACTCTCTGACCTGATTAGGAGATTTTCTCTTGAATTTGCCACAATGCTTCAACTCTCAAAGGAACATAATTTTTAAAAGTATTTTATAATGTTTTAAATGGAATGGAAAACTACTGAAGAAACAAAATTGAGCTACAGCAAACTATTCTCCCTGACTTCCTATGCTTCTTTTAATAGATATAATTACTTCTTTCAAAGTCCATATTCAGCCCAAAGGGCTATAAAACAATGCATACCTTTTAATCTAGTAATAGCACTACTAGGTCTATATCTCAAAACTATAATAAAAGGGGAGGGAAGAGGCTACACGCACAAAAATATTTGAAGCAGTTCTTTTTGTGGTGGCAAGGAATTGGAAATTAAGGGTATGTTTATCAATTGGGGAATGGCTGAACAAATTGTGGTGATGCAATACTATTATGCTGTAAGAAGTAATGAACAAGATGAATTCAGAAAAAGTTGGAAAGACCTCCCTGAATTGATGCAGAGTGAAATAAGCAGAACTGGGAGAACATTGTACACAGTAACAGCAATCTTGTGGAATAATCAACTGCGATAGACTTAGCTGCTCTCAGTAATACAATGATTCAGGACACTTCTGAGGGACTTAAGACAAAGAATGCTATCCACTTCCAGAGAAAGAATTCATGAAATCAGAATGCAGATCAAAACATACTATTTAACACTTTAGTTTATTTGGGTTTTTATTTTAGGCTTGGTTTTATATGATTATTCTCTTACAAAAATGAATAAAATAAAAATGTTTGTATGATAATATACGTATAACCAAGATTAAATTGCTTGCTGTCCCCAGAAATGGGGAGTGAAAGGTGAGAGGAAGACAATTTGGATCATATAACTTCAAAAACCTTTTGTGTAAAATTATTACATGTATTTGGTAAAACAAAATAACTCCATAAAGCCCATATTCAATCTACAAACATTTGTTAAGCACCGTCTCTGTTCCAAGCATATGAAAATTTCTCCTAGTAGAGTGAGTGAATTTGAACAATTTGTTCCAATGGCCATGAAGAAGGCTTGAGCCAGTGCTGTGGAGTTTTTAGATCCCAGTCTGACATTGAAGATACTGCATCCAGGGCCATCACCACTTGTCTTGACTTTTGTCTTATGTCTTGCCACCAGACTTTGATGACTCTGAGAGAGTAAGGCTGATGGCTTTGTACAACTCCGACTCACTTAAAGGCAATTCACTAGCAAGTCAAGATATCATCCTAAGATGTCATTTATCCTCTTCAAAAATAAAGGACAAGCAATTACCATGTATAATTCATTATGCTGAGGATTCAGAGACAAAAATGAAACCATTTCTGATTACATTATATCAAGAGAAAGGAAATATATATCCAAAAATGCTTAGTGGTTGATCACTCTCTAATTTATTCTGTATATATCTTGTTTGCACATAGTTGTTTACATCTTGTCTCATTAGACTGTGAGCTTTTTGAGAAAAGAAACACTTTTTTTTTTCTTTTCTCTGTATCCCTAACTCTTAGCATAGGGCTTGGCACATATAAAACCTGATAAATGCTTGTTGGTTGACAGACTTGCAGAAGTTCCTAGATACAACATTTTAGCTACAGGAATACTTTTTAATTTACAGTAAAAATAGCTTCTTGATATTCAAATAATTAGAAAAAATAAAAGTAATTCAGGTTTCTATTTGGAAAAGAAATCAAAACTTACTAAAAGAATCATTCAGTTCGTTAAATAAACAAAATTCTCCCCAGCTTTGAAATTTTGTTTTTAAGTCTTTAGAGTCTTATTGGATTCTTTAAGATAAGTCATGCTGAGTAATTAAGACTGCAAATCCAAGTCAAGTGAATGTGGTCCCCTAAGTACAATACTAATAATTGAAAGTGCTAGCATCTCCCTCATATTTTTGTACTATCAATTATTTTTATATGGCTTCAAATCGAGATTTATGCTTTTATCAGTAATGGAGCCTTGAGAAAACACATACTTCTCACAAGTTAATTACTTTTCTCAGGTGCTAAGAATGAACAAACATGGGTAAACTGAGGAAACAATCATTTTTAAGAACTATCAAATGTGATAATGAGATTAAATCTTCCCTACCCATCTTTAGATTTAATCACCAAAGGTGAAAGCATCTCTACTTATCTCACAAGTTGGGAGGTCTGTAACCTACATGTGTTAGAATGAATGACAAATCAGAATTTACTGACTGCCTTTTAGGCAGTCCTAAGAAAAGTATCTGTTGTGATTGGACATGTAAACTAAGAGGAGGCCACAGGAAGTGTCACAAAAGAGGCCCCTTTAAAAAGAGAGAGTAAGCTAGGGACTCTTCTGGTTCATGAACTGGATCTGAAGGTGGGCTTCTGTTCATCGCTGGGACCTGGAGGAATGCTGGACCTGGGACCCTGAGACCTTGGTGAGACTGCTCTTAAATCTCTCTTTTAGAACTACACATGGTGTAGTTGTGGTGGCAAAAAACTGGAAAGCAAGGGTATACCCTTCAATTGGGGAATGGCTGAACAAATTATGGTTCATGTTGTTGATGGAATATTATTGTGCTCAAAGGAATAACAAACTGGAGGAATTCCATGTGAACTGGAATGACCTCCAGGAATTGATGCAGGGCAAAAGGAGAAGAGCCAGAAGAACATTGTACACAAAGACTGATACAATGTGGTAAAATTGAATGTAATGGACATCTGTACTAGCAGCAATGCAATGACCCAGGACAATTCTGAGGGATTTATGGAAAAGAACGCTACCCTCATTCAGAGGAAAAACTACAGGAGAGGAAACACAGAAGAAAAACAACTGCTTGAACGCTTGGGTTGATGAGGACATGATTGGGGATGTAGACTCGAAATGACCACCCCAATGCAACTATCAATGATATATAAATAAGTTTTGATTGATGACACATGTTAAAACCAATAGAAATGTGAGTTAGCTATGTGGGGGTTGGGGGAGGAGTCTGAGGGGGTGAAGGAAAAAGTAAAAACATGAATCATGTAACCATGGAAAATTTTTCTAAAAATAAAAAATAAATTAAAAAAAAAGAACTACACGTGACGAGTGAAGAAGACTGACTCCTTTAACCTCCCAGGACATACTAGCCTCCAGTAGACTCTTTGATTGGGAGAAGTCTTGTGGCTAAAACCCTTGTTAATTGACTTTTAGACTCTGACTGGGCTTCTTGAGCCCAGCTGGAGTAAAGCCCAGACTTAAATACAGATCTCTTATTCCACCCTCTTCTCATCTCTCTACTTCCACTGTCTCCTATATTTTGTAAATAAATTTCCATAAAAGTAATTTTGATTTGAGGTTATTCTTAATTAGGGATTGATAATTATTCAATCACCTGGCAACCAACCTTTTAATATTTACCCAATAAAAACCCCTTTTTACCCCTTACACAAGTTTAAAGAAAAGTAGCCTTCACTGTCTCTTTGATATACCTATCACTCCTTGATATAACTTAACTTCAACACTGGTATACAAGCTCCAATAGACATCAGTACTGTGATGGATGGGGCTCTGGCACTGGAAGTATATAGAAAGGAAAAAAGCATACCAGAAAAGAGATTATAGAACAAACAATAACTTTACTTTGTATAACTACTACCACTACCTCTACCTCTCCTCCTCCTGCTCCTCCTGTTCTTCCTCCTGTTCCTCCTGTTCCTCCTCCTGCTCTCCTGTTCTTCCTCCTGTTCCTCCTGTTCCTCCTCCTCCTCCTCNTCTTCTTCTTCTTCCCCTTCTTCCTCCCCTTCTTCTTCTTCCTCCCCTTCTTCTTCTTCTTCCCCTTCTTCCTCCCCTTCTTCTTCTTCCTCCCCTTCTTCTTCTTCTTCCCCTTCTTCCTCCCCTTCTTCTTCTTCCTCCCCTTCTTCTTCTTCTTCCCCTTCTTCCTCCCCTTCTTCTTCTTCCTCCCCTTCTTCTTCTTCTTCCCCTTCTTCCTCCCCTTCTTCTTCTTCCTCCCCTTCTTCTTCTTCTTCCCCTTCTTCCTCCCCTTCTTCTTCTTCCTCCCCTTCTTCTTCTTCTTCCCCTTCTTCCTCCCCTTCTTCTTCTTCCTCCCCTTCTTCTTCTTCTTCCCCTTCTTCCTCCCCTTCTTCTTCTTCCTCCCCTTCTTCTTCTTCTTCCCCTTCTTCCTCCCCTTCTTCTTCTTCCTCCCCTTCTTCTTCTTCTTCCCCTTCTTCCTCCCCTTCTTCTTCTTCCTCCCCTTCTTCTTCTTCTTCCCCTTCTTCCTCTTGACTTTTTACTCTCAGTATATATATACATGTAGCATATATTATGTTCTTAGATAACATTTATACATTTATTATATGTACATCACATATAACATCCATATATATGAATGTGTCAAATTAAATATATAACCTATAACGTATACATGTATTATGTGCATATATACATATGATGTATAAATTAAATATGTGCATATATTTGTTTACAATTTATTAAGATTTTTCTAACTGTATTCATATAGGAAAAACAAAAGGGATGAAAGCATTAAATCTGTATGTCAAGTCCATTGAGATGTTAGTCTATTTATCTGTCCATTTACTTATTCTATAAATCATGCAGATAGGCCTTTCCCAAAATGGTGGAAGAAAAATAGCACATGTACTTCACAAACTACTCTAACAAAGAAATTTTTAAGGCTAGAAATGATAAAAAAATCCCAAAAGAAACTATAGTAAATATATATTTTGCCAGTTCGTGTTGGCACAATGAGATAGCCAGAAGCCTACAGGCATTAGGGAAGGGGTCCAACAAGAAAAGCCTAGTCTTTCTGAGAGTCTGGGCCAGGAAAGGTTTCCAGTACAGGGGCCAGTGGCAAGCCAAAAAACCCAAGAGCCTATCACTGTGTGCTTTGGGCAGAAAGATTGAAACTTGGACTAGAGTCTACCCAGGAGAGTCTGGAGTCTGCAACTGTCACTGACCCGATGCACAAAGAGTTCCATGTAAAAAAAATACATTATTCATAAGAGGAATGAGGGCATATTCAGGAAATTACTAGTCCAATATGTCACCAATTGTTAGCGTTATTATCATACAGCTTCTATTAATTGATCTTTGAGCCTATAGTATATGGGGCACTTCCTCCAAATTATAATATGAGTGCCAAAGGACATGAACACATCTTCTACATAATAGACTCTTCACATAATACTGGAAGCAATACACTATATGTCACTCATTGCCTTGCTCACAATAGATGCTTAATAAATATTTGTTAAATTGTGTATGACAATATTGTTTGGCATTCAATATATCCATATTTTATAGTAGGGCTTTATGAAAATAAAAATCAAATGTTCCTTTCTTTCTTCTCTATTAAGATGAAGAACTAAAAGTATGAAATGTTGCATGTACTATTAGACATGATTGATTTGTTAATGGTTGTTGTTGAATTTAATTTTCCTCTTTTTTAAAAAAAAATTTGTTACTAGGAGTAGTTTTCTGGATAAAGGAGGAAAAAGTAAGGAACAAAGAGACCAACCTATGAATAAGAAGCTATTAATTGCCTAATATGTGACAGGCAATGGGCTAAGGGTTGAGGATATGTAGATAAAAGCCAAACAATCCCTTCCTTCAAAGAATTTATATTCTTCTTGTTTGGGGCCTTTGGGTTGTTTTTTTCTTTAAACAACTCTTACCTTCTATCTAAGAAACAATACTTTGCATTGGTTCCAAAGCAGAAGAGCGGTAAGCCCTAAGCAATGGGGGTTAAATGACTTGCCCAGGATCACACTGCTAGGAAGTGTCTGAGATCAAATTTGAATCTAAGACCTCCAGCCTCTATACCTGGCTCTCAATCCACTGAGCCACCCAACTGCCACCCAAGGACCTTTGTTTTCAAAGAGGATTAGAATTAGAAAAATTGAAGCCTTGATTTGTTTACTTTCTAGTGAAAGAGACAATATGTAATACACAAAACAAAGACAAGGCAATGCAAAAAAAAATCCTCAATTAAAACTGCTTCTTTTCCATTTAAAAGAGTGAAATTGAAACAACATTTTTAAACATAATCCTTGATAATCTACTATGTGCCAGACATTGCACTGAGGATACCAAAATAATAAAATAAATAATCCCTGCTTGCAAAGAACTTACATTTTAATGAGGAAATCCAAACCGGTACATATGTAAAAAATATAAAGATAATAAGGGCACATTTTTTTAAAAGTAGTAGAATGATGGATGGGGAAAGGTCACTAGGAGGGATAGGAGAGTCAAGAAAAGTTCCCCATGGAAGATAGGATTCGAGCTACACTCTGATTCGAGCTGCGCTCTGGCTTCAGATTCATAGTGTTCAGTATCTCTGACATTTCAACCATCTATTGGGACTTGAATGTTATTATGATTAAAATCAACACCTAAAATTTGCCTCTTTATCCCAAATAGTACATTACTGAAAACGTGTGAAATGATGGTTAGCGGCTATTCTGAGCTCTCCCCTAGTATTAAGAGGGTTCCAAATGTGCACTAACTAAATAATGCAATTCTTTTAGATAAGCTGCCATTTTAGCAGGTTTGATTTGGGAGTCATAGAAATCTTTCTGTTTAAAATGTAGCATTTCTTTCAAATTCAAAGCATTTTTGACATGGCATTTTGAATTGTGAGTCTGTCTAATTATGTGATATAACTCAGAAAACAATAGGGAATAGAGCAAGACATTTTGTTCTGGATTCTTAGGGGAGAATGAATAAATTTCATATAAGTCAATCACTCTTTCTTTCACTCGGCGGAACTGCAATCAATACAATTTGTTTTGTCTTCTCATCTCTACAGATGATAATGAAGTTTACTGGAAATACATGAAACCAGAATTCAGGCAAGGAACCCGAGGTTTAAATGTAAGTGAAGTAAAGAAAATATGCGACGTATATACTTATGTGTATATAAAGGTTTAGCATTATAATATGTGTCCAACAGATCATATAAAGTAAAATGTAACTATTAGAATCTACAAATTGTGAATGATTAAGTGACAATAGAATTTTATGTTATATGATTTTATTGTTCAGTTGTTTTTCAGTCTTATCTGATCCTGTGTGATGTTACTTGGGTTTGGGTTTGTTCTTTTTTTTGTTTTTGGCAAAGATACTGGAGAAGCTTGCTGTTTCCTTTTCCAGACCATTTTATAGATGAGGAAACTGAAGCAAACAGGGTTAAGTGACTTGTCCAAGTTCACATAGCTAAGATCTGAGGCCAGATTTGAAGTTAGGAAGATGAGTCTTTCTGACTCCAGGGACAACACCATATCCACTAGCCCAGTGGTTCCCAAACTTTTTTGGCCTACCGCCCCCTTTCCAGAAAAAATATTACTTAGTGCCTCCTGGAAATATAAAACTATTTATTGAACTCAGAATAGAATGTAATACAAAAAAAGTGTGGCCATCATCGCCTCCCTGGATCACTGCAGCACTATACCATCTCATTGCCCATATTATACGATGCCTTTCTTCAAAAGATTTTCTCGACTATTATAACTTAATAAATAATAATGTATGGAAGCTAAAAGGAAAGCATGATTTCTTTCATTTCTACAAATTAGTTCCAAAAGCCAATAAGAAGACTTCTCCATATGCCCTTTTCCCAAATGACATTCAGAATTCAATGAAGAAAGAGATTAATCTGAAGGAATTCTTTTGGGGGATCTCAAGGAATTGGAAACAAAGTAGAAGCTCATCGATTTTAGTAGCTCCATATGATAGAATAGTATTGTGATGTAAGAAATGATTAATGTGATTGAATACAGAGAAGCATGAAAAAATTTACAAAAAGCAGATGCTGAGTGAAGTAAGTGCAACCAAGAAAACAATATACACAGTAGCAATAAGAATGTTAATGGAAAGAATGACCGCATATCAAAAAATCAAAACTGAATATAACAAAAGTATATGGTCAAGAATGACTCAAATAAAAAGATGTAAGAAAGCACCCTCAACCCACTCCTTCATGGGGATGGGAGATCCATAGGTATTGCATGCACGTGTTTTCAGACTTTTTCAATGTATTGATTAGTTGTACTAAAATATTTTCCCCTTTTTTTGTTCAAAATTAGTATTTATTATATGAGATGGCTTTCTGGGAAGAAGAAGGGGAAGGGGAGAAATATCGGGGGAAATAATAATGATAAAAAACCCAGAAGATATCCAAAAAACTTTTATAATTAAAAGAAAGTATGCTGTTTTGTTCTTAGCTCAATCAAATGCTTTTCCCCCACAATGTTATACTCACTAATGGTCCCCAGACTCTTTAGCCAAGTCTAAACTTGCCACTGACTCACAAGTATGACAACATTTAGGCTGCCTTCACAAACTCCCAGCTACCCTCACCCTATTCACATGTATGCTTAACCTTTGCCTCCCCTAAATAGACGTTGCTCAGTGAGGCAAATGTGCAGCAAGTGAGTATTCCAGCCTAGAGTATGTGTCTTGCACACCCACCTCTCAACCCTCCAAGTGCTAAAGCCATGTATAATCATTTATGCTAAGATAGGATAACTATAAATACTTCTTGGGCACTGACTTCATTATCACGATTGCAGAGTCTCGTGTGCAGTTATTAGTAATTATTAGACAGAACAACTGACAAATCCAATCTGGAAAAATCTCCCTCAATTGGATCTATCAGGAATATAAGGCTTGACAGTTCAGGTTAAAGTTCAGGTATGAATAAAAGCCACTAAACCATTATAAGTCACTGATCAGTCCACTATTCAGAATTAATAAAGACAGAAATTACTAGAGTCCCTAGAAATGGGACGTCCTAGGTTCAGATATGGCAGTGGTTCCCAAACTTTTTTGGCCTTTTTCCCCCTTTCCAGAAAAAAATGTTGCTTAGCACCCCCTGTAACGTACTTTCACTGGCCCCTTATAGTTATTCACTGCCCCCAAATGCACCTGTGGCCATCACTGACTCCCTGGATCGCTGCAGCACCCACCAGGGGGCGGTGGCACCCCCTTAGGGAATCATTGAGATATGGCTTCAGATGCTTGCTAGCTGTGTTTACCCTGGGCAAGTCAGTTAATCCCAATTGCCCAGCCCTGACTGCTCTTCTGCTTTGGAAACAACACTTACTATTAATTCCAAGATGAAAGGTAAGGAATTTTTTTTAAAGAAAAGAAAATTGCAGGGAGGAAAGAATATAAGATTGTATTGGGCATGTAAGCATTTCAAAAATATTTCATATAATCTTCATAATAATCCTATAAGTTAGATGCAATTAAAATTTCTATTTTATAGATGGAAAAACTTGGGCAGACAGAAGTTAAATATTTTGCCCAGGGTTACATAGACAGTAAATATAAAAGGTTAGATTTGAACTCATATCTTTCTGATTCCAAGTTTTATCCACTGCATCACCTAGCCACCATTGGTGTCACCTACAAGGACACTTACAAGTCCTATATCGTCTCCCTTCCCCCATTAGGATTAAAACATCAGAAAAATGAAACAGATAAACCGTAAAAAGCAAAAGCATGGAAGACTTTTTGTTTAATACAAGTGGTAGCATTTATCTAAAATCAAAGCCTATCATTATTTGTGACAGAGAAATGGAAAACTTTCCTAATGAATTCAGGGAGGGAGCAAGAATGGCCCCTCTCTTCAATATTATTTGACATGATGCCAGGAATCCTTTCTATAGCAATAACACAAAATCAAGAAATTAAGGGACTAGGCAGTGGAAAATAGGGGAAAAAATCCATATTATCATATGACATAATAGTTTATTTAGAAAACCATGGAGAATTAAAAGGGAAAAGTAATCAAGAGAATTCATATCTTCAGAAAAGTAGCAGCAGGTTGTAAAAATAAATCCATAAAACATAGGCCTGTGGACTCCTGATCCAAGGCTATTTCTGCTATGTTAGTCTTCCCTCTGGCTAATAAAAATATCCTACATGTATATAGTATTTTAAAGTTGACAGAGCACTGTTCTTATGGGCTCTTTGATGTTATAAAATATACATAAACTATTTTTGCTGGAAATCATGGAATCACCATATTTTTGGCCATCTCCAACTCAGGCCCCCTCCAGTGACTCAGTATGAGACATTCAGAGGCTATACAGCCTTTTACAAATGGAAATTGGCTCAACAATTGCACAGAAAGGAAATTTCACAGAGATACAACAGAGAGTGAGATGTCACTCCTCTCAGCTCCATTTTTGACAGGAAGTTTTGTTCTTTGATTGAAGGATATGTTGATTTAACATAATGAAAAGCCTAAAGAATCCACTACCTGTCTGCTGAGCATTTCTTATGTGAACAGGAAGCTATTTCTGTGATTCAAGTCCAACTCCCTGCACGAAGTAAATTTTGATTTTATTGCATTTTAAAAAATAAGTTATATGATATAACAACAGCCACAATAGCAATGACAATAATAGCATATATAGTCCTTTAAGGTCTGTTTTGATCCTCACAAAAATCCTGGGAGGTATTATAATCCTCATTTTGCAGATAAGGAAACTGAGGTAAAAAGTGACTTGCCTAAGATCATACAACCAGTAAGTTTCTGAAATTGGATTTGACCTCAGATTTTCCTGACTTCAGGGTCTGCACCTCAGTATTGTGAAAAAAAAAATTTCTCTTCTTCACTTTTCACTACTCTATCTGGCTTGAGTTTCTGGCCTTGAGAAGCGAAGACTCTTCCAGGGAAATCATTGGATAAATTTAGTCACAAGAGTAGAACAGCCAGAAAAAATGGAGCAATGCAGTCAAGAATATAGCGAGATCAGGAGGGCAAGATGACCTTTGCTGGACTGCCCCTTGGGTGGCACAGACAAAATGGAAAGCCTAGGTTGGTTCCTGAGACGTCACATGTTAGTAGGTGGAGAATAGTCTGGATAAATTGAGTCAGGAGAGGAACTTATGTTGCCTGGACTTCTGTATTTCCTGGTGACTGTTTTTTCTCAGTGTCAGTGGTAGGGGCCCAAAATGGCGGCCACAGATTAGAAAGCTAAGTACCTCTGTACCACTCTCCTATTTTTCCATCTTCTTCCTCCTCCTACTTTTGATTTAATAAATAATTAATCCACAGCCAGTCTCTTAAATTTAATTCTTACATTCTTCTGGATTTGGAATCAAGAAGATCTGGGTTCTTGAGAATTCAAAGATCTTGAATTCTCAGACAAAAGCTGTGTGATCTTTTTCAGTTTATTTAAGCAATTTATTTGTCCCTTGGTGCCAACATCTTTAAAAATAAGGAGGTGGCTAGTGTAAAAACTAATACTATGGAAATAGGTCTTGATCAATGACACATGTAAAACCCAGTGGAATTGCTTGTTGGCTACAAGAGGGGGGTGGGAGTAGGGGAAGGAAAGAACATGATTCATGTAACTATGGAAAAATATTTTTAATTGATCAATTAATTAAACTAAAAAAGAAGATGGACTCAATGGCTTCTAAAATACTTTCCATATCTAAACTTGTGATCCTATGTTTCTATGACTTGCCAGGTTGCTTAGGCCATACGTTGTGAACTTCTAGCTTGGTGCCAGGGTCTACTTGCTATAAGCCTCAATAGTAGTAGTAGTAGATGTTAATTCTACTAAACACAGAATTACCTTAGAGAATTCCTACTATATATAACTTCCTAATTTTACAAATGGGAAAAGTGATGTTGAGAGAATTTAATTGATTTGCCCAATTTCAGAATTATAGTTAATATGAGAACTATTTCTGTCACTCCATAACTTTCTCAAGGTGAAAATGTCAAAAAGGATTTGAATTACATATTTATCCATATGACAATATGTAGTATAACTACAGAGTAATAAGACTTTAAAAAAATAAATAGCCCAGAATTTATCCCTGTGAATATTGTCTTTCAAAGTAGCCACTTTGGAAAGCTACCCACAAATTCCCAGGACACAAAATATTTTTAGAACTTAAAAAAATAACTTTTCCAGAGCCAATTTGTTAGTAATACAAGAAAACCAATCTCTACATATCATAGTTTTGGTGCCTTCTCATTCTTTTTTCTACTCTCATCCTCTCTTCAAACATCCCATAAATCAAGAATTGTACTCCTTGGATGATCAACCACCTCATTCAATAGAATATATTCTTTATTAGTTTTGGCTATTCCCCAAAACCAAATCCAACCTCAAAGACTAGCTACCATTAATGATATTCTAAATAACATGCTAGATTCTTCAGGCCTTTCCTGAAGAGGAGAACCAGAGGTATTTAAAGCAATGACAGCATGGCTAAAGTAATTAAATGAAGTCTTAAAGTGATAACCCTAAAGAAGAATACTTATTTGGATGCTGATATATATAACCGGTTTGTAATATTCCCTTCACTTAATAAGGAATGGGAAACATGAAGATAGAGGCTGCTAAAATAACTGGTGAATATTCATGAGGACAGGCCATTAATTATGCCCATCTCTATTTAGATTTATCTACTTATCCCTAAGACAGACACATTTATAAGTCTTCTCCCTTTGTTTTGTATTGTTCAGTTATTTTTCAGTCATGTTCAATTCTTCATGACTGCATTTGGGGTTTTCTTGGCAAAGATACTAGAACAGTTTGCTATTTTCTACCAACTCATTTTATAAATGAGGAAACTGAGTCAAGCAGTGTTAACTGACTTGCCCAGAATCACACAGCTAGGAAGAGACCAGATTTGAACTCAGGAAGATGAGTCTTCCGACTCCAAGTTTGACACTCTGTCCACTGTACCACATAACTTCCCCAAATAATACGAAATCTCACGGTCTTTTAACCTCTTCAGGACAAACAGAACCAATCAGCTGCCTGTACCAAGCAGCATATCTGGAAATTTGTCTGTTTATACATTGGTTTTTGCTTCCGTACACCAAAACAAGGCAAAGACAGTAAGATAGCAGTGAGGTCTAGGACCTTTTTAAATGAATTCCACTAGTAATCACTTGCATTGGATACAACAAACCTTTTACTCATCTTAAAGTGTGTGACAGTAGCAGGAGAAGTTTCTTGAATTCTCAAGCCCAAACAATACAAATGTGTGTTTTCAAGTCTTTAAGCTAAAATAAAAACAACAACAGTAACATATCTCACATATATATTTTCACATATACAGTATGCACAGGTCTTCACCACAATATAAATATACTAGGGTGAATCAATAAGGTAAATGTAAATACTTTATTTCAGAAACATTAATAAAATTGTAATTTTGTATTATAGAAGACTTAAAGCTGAGGCAGAGAGCTAATATCTCAATAGGATCAAGACGGAAACATTCAATAAACACCTATTAAGTCCATATTACGTTCAATATGATGTGGATAGAAACAAATGGTACAGTTTCAAGAAAGCTTACTTTCTTCTTGGTGGGAAAGGTGAATGGAAGAGGAACATGACATGAAGAGGTATGAACAGATGAGATAATTTGAAAATGTAGTAGGTACTAATCTCAAATGAAATCAGGAAAGGCTTCCCCTAAGAGGTATTTCTTGAGTTAAGCTCCAAAAGAATATGATTCTAAGAAAGGGGGAAAGGAAAAGGCATTTTTTACATGTTGATACAATTTTTAATAATTATTTTCTGAAATTTTGTAATCCATTTTCTCTTCCTTCCACTCTTCCTACCTCTCTAAGATGTCAGATAATATAAGTTGTACATGTGTTATCATATAGTACATATTTCCATGTTCCTCATATTTTGAAAGAAGACACATATTGCTTAAATTAGAGAAAAATTCAAGAAGGAAATAAAGTTAAGAATGGCATGATTCAATCTGTATTCAGACTCCATTGCTTCCTTCTATGCTAATGGATAGCCTTTTTCATCATGAGTCCCTTGAAATTGTCTTGGATTCTTGCATTGCTGATAATAGTTGTCATTCATAGTTGATCAATGTACATTATTATTACTACTGGGTACAGCATTCTCCTGGTTCCACCTTCTTCACTTTCCAGGTTGTTGTTGTTTTTTTTTTTTAACCCTTATTTTCTGTCTTGGAATTAATATTGTGTACTGGTTCCAAGGCAGAAGAGTGGTAAGGGCTAGGAATGGGGGTTGTGACTTGCCCAGGGTCACACAGCTAGGAAGTGTCTGAGGCCAGATTTGAACCCAGGACCTCACATCTCTAGACCTGACTCTCAATCCGCTGAGCCACCCAGCTGTCCCCTTGTTCATCATTTCTTATGGCACAATGGTATTCCACTATAATCATATACTATGCTTTTTCAGCCATTTTGCAGTTGATGGAGAAAAGTCATTTATTAAACATTTTCCAAATGTTATTTCACTTGAACTCAAAAACAACCCTGGAAGATAGTTATTATTGTTTTTCCCATTTTTCAATTGAGGAACTTGAAGCAAATTGAGGTAAAGTTATTATCCCACAGTCCTATAGTTAATACGTAAGATCACATTTGAAATCAGTTCCTACTGACAATAAGTGTAACATCCATGATCTTAAGTGGGGTAAAAGCTGCCTCACAGAATTCCACAGTGCCTCCCAGAACTCCAGAAGAGGGTATAGTTGGGGCTGTTAGGAACCTGGGTGTAAAAAGCCAGGATACCCAACTTGCACGGACATTTTGGACACTGCTTTTTGGGTTCAAGGGGCTGGGAAATAGAGTTAGGCTGCTCTTTTTGTTAGCTAATCTCTGACCTCAGGGAGTAGGGTGTTACTTTGCTGGTTTACTCCATAGAGACTATACCAGGTTGTGAGCACTGGGAAAAATTACCTCACTTACAGGATATCAACTAATCTCTAGTTTAAAGGGATCTTGAATCAAGATTACCTTCACCATCTTAAACTTAGTAACATTAGATTAGAAGAAAGGTTAGTTAGTGAGTGAGATAAAAGTTAAGTTATTCAAAGCACTTTCCCCTTTGGGGAAAGTGAAGCCAACAAGTTTATTGAAGATTTTAGATAGCTTACTCCTTCTCAGTCCTAAATCTACCTCCCCTCTCCCTGTTTTCCTGAAAATAATAAATCCCTTTCCTAGTTCAATTTGAGAGCCTTTATGAAGTTATACTAGACTATACTTACCATCAATATACATTACTTAAGCAAAAACTTCATCCAAGCAAGCCCACGTGCAGCTATTATCCTGAGAGCAAGTCTGCTGTATTGAAGACAACTTGAACCTTGACTATCCTAGGGTTTAGGGAATAGTCTTAAAAGTGGGAGTGGCTAATCTCAGTGGGATTATTTCCTATCAATCTACCAATTTAGCCCTGGATTAGTCAAGCTTGTTCAGCCTCCATTATTTGATCTAAAAGAGATTCAGTGAACTGTTATTTCCTTCTGCTCTAACTGCTTTAAGAGGGGGAGGAGGAAGAATTCTATTCACTCCTACCCATCCCCTTTGCTAGGATAGCAGCATTCTCCTAGCTCTGACTCCATTACTCACCATTGCCAATCTGAATCAATCCTACACAAGCTCAGGATTCACTGTACCACCTAGCTTCTTACAGGATTCCAAAGGAGGGGTGAGAGGTTGGTTGTTAAGGAGATAGTATATTCTAGGCACAAATAATATACTGAGGTTGAATCTGTGCAAAGGCACAGGAAGAGGACCTAGAATCCCCAAATTCACTGAACAGTAAGAGTGAACTAGTTTGACTGGAACAATTTAATTCAATGTATGTTGTTAAAGAAAATTTGGGTAGTGGAGATATATGTATAATGATAATGATGTGTTTCTGTCTATGATCTCTTCAACTGCAATTGGTGGGGAGGAACACCTACTCCTCTCACCCTGGCTCTTGCTGTAAATTGTCCCCTTCTCTCTGACAGGCTTGATTGATTAGCCTGTCAATGATTCCTTCAACAGCTGCCCAAGTGAGGACCCTTGAGAGGTTAGGTGGATGGTTAACCTCTCTAGGCCAACCTGGAGTTGGATAGATTGGTAATGGGCTATTGATTAGCTTTGGATAATGATTAGGATCTGACTGATTATTTGGACTCCCTGCCTAAGGGCTATGATGGAATGACCACTCAGGAAGGTACTTGCTATTAAACATGGTTTATCTATTGATAGGGAAAGGACAACAAGGTAAAGGATTGTGGATTGGAAACCCTATTGCTCTATTGTCTATTAAACTATTGTTAACCAACACTGGAGGCTGTTAGGCAGTTGGAGGCTTGAGGTCTTCACCCTCTCTCTAGTTCTTACCAGATCTAGTCACAGCCAAGCCAGAGAATAGGGGAGGCTATTGCTGAAGATAAATATTGATGATCTTTTATTCTCTCAGCTCTCTCACCAGTAGTGTTGTTGGTTCACTAGCTCTCCCCTGGCTCAAGGCATCTGGGAACATTCCAAATCTCTCAACTGTGATCCCTCTCAGTCAAGGTGGCATCCATCTCATCCCAGATTAATTATTATAACAATGGTTATTAAGTACTCACTATGCGCCAGTACTTTGCTAAGTGCTAGAGATACCAAAAGTAACAAAAGACAGTTCCTGTCCTTATGGAGCTTATAGTCTAATAGAGGAGACAATGCATAAATAAATATATATATATATATATATATATATATATATATATATATACAGCAAGGGTTATACAAGATAAATAGAAAATAATTAGGAGAGGGAAGGCTCTGGAATTGAGTGGTTGGGAAAGGTTTCTTATAGAGGTTAGGACTTTGGTTGTGACTTAAGAGGAACCAAAGAGGAATGGAGTGAAGGGAAGTACAATGGGTATAATAGCTTTTACCTCCTAAGGTTATCATGAGATCAAATGATAAAATAATTTTAATCCATTTTGTGAATCTAAAAGCATCATCAAAATCTTAGCAGTTGTAATTATTATTAACTTCAAACATTTTAAAGCACAGGACCAATTGGATTTAAAACCAAATTCTATCAATTATTCAAATAACAATTTAATATTTCCATATTTTTTTGCAAAAATAGAAATCAAAAGCATTCTACAAAAATCCTACCATGAGACAAATATTATCTGAATTGATTAAAAAGTAATTAGTTAATAATTTTAAATAGTTATTATGTGCAATGTTAGAGATGTAAAGAATGGAACAGAAATAGTCAATTCATCAAGGTGCTTACTTTCTGATAGGGGAGACAACATAAAAATAAGCAGATATCTATAACATAAATATGGAAGAAGTGAAAGGAAAAGTTCTAGCATCTAAGGGAACCAGAAGATAGCTTTTGAGCTAAATTTTGGGGGGAAAACAGGTATTCTAAGAGAGAGAATTGAAAAATACCCCACAGGTATTCAAATATTGATAGTTCTTTTCATTGTGGCTAAGAATTGGACATTGAGAGAATGCTCATCAGTTGGGGAAGGACTGAACAGGCAATAACTGATGAAATACTATCATGCTATAAGAACAGATAAGGGGAGGATGATTTCAGAAAACTCAGGAACTCTTATATGAACTGGTGTAAAGTGAAGTGAGCAGAATAAAGAGAACATTGTACACAATAATAACAGCATTATAACAATAACTGAAAGAGAAAAGCATAGCTACTCTGATCAATGCAATGATCCATAACAATTCCAAAAGAATCAAAATTCAAAAAAAGTATCCACCTGAACAGAGAACTAAGGAATACTTAGTGCAGATTGAAACATTTTCTTTTTTTTTCTTTTTTTAATTTTTATTTTGAATATTTTTCCCTAGTTACATGTTTCATGTTCTTTCCCTCTCCTCCAAATCCCCCTAACCCCCCTTAGCTGACACACAATTCCACTGGGTTTTACATATATCATTGATCAAGACCTAATTCCATATTATTGATACTTGGACTAGAGTTATCATTTAGTGTCTATATCCCCAATAATATCCCCATCAGCCCATATGTTCAAGCAGTTGTTTTTCTTCTGTGTTTCTCCTCCCACAGTTCTTCCTCTGAATGTGGCTGGCTTTCTATCTCATACGTCCCTCAGCATTGTTCTGGATCCTTGCATTTCTGCTAGTAGAGAAGTTTGTTGTGTTCAATTGTACAATAGTGTATCAGTCTCTGTGTACAATGTTCTCCTGGATCTACTCCTTTTACTCTGCATCAATTCCTGGAGGTCATTCCAGTTCATATGGAATTCCTCCAGTTCTTGAATTCTTTTGAGCACAATAGTATTCCATCACCAACAGATACCACAATTTGTTCAGCCATTCCCCAATCAAAGGACATTCTCTCATTTTAAATTTTTTTACCACCACAAAGAGGGTGGCTATAAATATTTTTGTACAAGTCTTTTTCCTTATTATCTATTTGGGGTATAACCCAAGCAGTGCTATGGCTGGATCAAAAGTCAAATAGTCTTTTAAATCCCTTTGAGCATAGTTCCAAATTGCCATCCAGAATGGTGGGATCAGTTTAAAGCTCTACCAGCAATGCTTTAATGTCCCAATTTTGCCACATCCCCTTTAACATTCATTACTCTCCCTTGTTGTCATTTTAGCCAATCTACTAGGTATGAGGTGATACCTCAGAGTTGTTTTGATTTGCATTTCTCTAATTATTAGAGATTTAGAACACTTTCTCATGTGCTTATTGATAGTTTTGATTTCTTTTTCTGAAAATTGCATATTCATGTCCCTTGCCCATTTATCAATTAGCAGCAGTTTTTTCTTTTACTTTATTTTTCATGCTTTTTTCCACAACAGGACTTAGGTGAAAATATGTTTTTCATGACTTCATATGTATTATGGATATAGTATTTCCTGTCTTCTCAATATGTAGTAGAGGTGCTGAAGGGAGAGAAGGAATTCAGAACTGAAAAGTATTTAGAAAAAAGCTCATGTAGACTTTTTTTTTTTATCCTGGAACCCCATTCTAGGAGCATAGGGTCACAACCAGTAGGCAATGGGTCACACAGTCGCTCAGGGTCACCCAGCTGGGAAGTGTCTGAGCCCGGATTTGAACCTAGGACCTTTCGTCTCTAGGCCTGGCTCTCAATCCACTGAGCTAGCCCAGCTGCCCCTACTTTAGGTTGCAGTTTCTTTAGCAGCATGTAGACTTGATTCAGATGGAAATAAAATTAGATGTATTCTCAACCAATCATTTTTGATTAAATAAATGAATAAGGTAATTCATCAATTAATTAATAGAAGATTCAAATCTGGACCTTGAAATGATGAAACCTATAACATTATACAGTTATTCAAAATGTATGTGTATCTGAGACAGAGCATGTGTCCTGTATAAAAGCATGTCCGTTATTCTTGTATTTAATGGATATTTTAATCTGAAAATTTTAGGCATGCCATCTAAGATATGGGCAATGTACTAATGTGCATTAGATCATAGATTAGAATCCAGAGACTGACAAGTGAGACATTTATTGCCATGATTTCTTTAGAAAAAATAAAAATAACATCCAAAGTAGAAATTTAGGAAGGTATTTGGGAAGACAGTAGTCCATCTGCAAAAATCTGTCAGGTTTTGTGAATTTTCAACCATAATATTATATACATCCAAAATAAGATATGGTGGCTTGAAAGACTGTACAAGTTAATAGTTATACTATATCTAAAATACTTATCTGGAGTATTGTATTCAGTTCTAGGTGCCATATCTTAAAGAGGACTTCAATAAGCTAGAGAAGAATTAGAGGAATAGAACTGAAATGTGAAGGGCCTTGAGTTCATGCCATATGAGAATTATTTCAAGTAACCAGAGATGTTTAGACTGGAGAAGAGTAATTTATGTGAACATGAGAGCAATCTTCATGATTTTGAAGGATTGTCATGTAAAGGTGTAACTCAATTTGTCCTTTGTCTCTGGAACCCAACTAGATGCAATAGATGTAAAATGCAAGGATGAAATATTTAGGCTAGAAGGAAGGAAAAACTTCTCTTATAAGTAGAGGAATCACAAAGAAGAATGGGCTGCTTTGAGATATCATCATGGGTGTCCTTCTATCTGGATAACCACACAACTGTTACATGGAAGAAGAGATTCTTTTCTAAATATTATTTATCTATCAGGCTTCCAAGGACCATTTAATTCTGAAATTCCATTATTCTGAAATATGTTTCTATATTCTATTATAGTAAGGAAGCTCCTTCATACTACATATGCTATAAATAAATTCTGTCTGTGAAAGAAAATGGAAAATGGAAAATTTCTGCAGTTGTTGACTCATCCTCCTCTTAAGTATATCCATCTGAGTATGTGTGATTTTGTGTGTGTGTGTGTGTGTGTGTGTGTGTGTGTGTGTGTGTGTGTGTGTTCATCTGGACCTGTGAATTCATCAGTGTGGGGAATTTCTGGAGTAGATGAAGATCAGCACACCATTAATTCATATTATAGAATAACCTGGTTACTAAAAGGTTAATTGACTTGCCTGTGATCACACACCTAGTATATATCAAATATAAGACTTGAAACCAAGTCTTCCTGACTTTAAAGCTCACTTTTACTCCCTAAAAAATTCTACCTTCACCTATGAACTGCAGAAAAATTTTATGTAGGAGCTTTCTGAATAAGAGAGTTATATCCATTTTCTAGAGACATTCTCTTTCAGAGCTAGAAATGTCTCCACTACTGGCTAACTTCTTTTTCTGACAACTTTGTAAGTTTTAAGCCAATCTATTAATTTTCCTATTCGGACACAGCTTAGTGAACAGGTCATTTTAACCCCAAAAAAGCAATTCAGTGAATTGCCTCCTTGAGAAATGCTTGGAATATGAAATGCTCCAACACCTCTTTTTTGCCCTCAAAATAATACTCATCAAGAATCTTGACAAGTTAATGAAGCATCTCTTTGCCTTAAAAGAAAAAGGTTGGCATGCTTTCCTTAAGTAATATATATGAGCTTCCAAAAACTTCTTTATTTGACCCTCAAAATACTTTTTAACACTTTCCTTCCAAGTGATGTCAACTGGTCTGGGGGCCACTTGGTACACTACCAGACTCTTTAAAAATAATTCCATCATATTGGTCAATTCTCAAGGGTCTGTCCAGAACTAAGTAGACTTGTAAAACTATCTGTAAAAAGGTGTCCTATTTCGGTTTCCACTTCCTTTTAACACCCCTGCTTGTATTTTACTTGGACTAAGAAACCAGTCAAATCTCAAAGCCTAAAATATGGGTAAGTTTTTTAGCAACTTTGACCAGTGTGTTCCCTCTAAGCTCATCTTTCATCCTGATCAAAGCATGTTCCTATTTGTAAAGCTAGATTCCAAATGATTTTTGCTGTAATAATCTCTTTGCCATTGTTTTATCTTCTTTCCTCATTTATTGTTCCCTGGAATCTTGAAGACATCCCCCCACCCTTTTCCTGTCCTGCATGTACTTGTTTTAAAAGTCTGTCAACAGTTAGTTGAAATGTTTAGTCTTGTTTGATATTAATTTTCCACTTTTATTGCTCTAATTATTTGGCAGATTTCAAGTCTTCTTAATAATCCCCAAAGTCCTTTGAACCTTTTTACCTTTTCTATTTATGCTTGTGGTTGTTTCTTAGCAACGATTGAATTCTGCTGACTTTTTATTACATGAGATTTACTGAGTGAATGACTACTGTGGTTGCAAGTAAGTGTGGACATTCCAGGTATGATCCTTTTGGCTGACCAATATTCCCCCTCCCCCAGTAAGTTTTTAAATTGAGATTACTATCCAAAAAAAAGTATGTATGTATGTGTGTATATATATATATACATATATATATATGTACTTCTGTATATATACATGTTTTTTCAAAACTAAATCATATTTTTCTTTAGCTGTCATATTTACTTGTTTTGATTGAAATCTGTGTGCTTTACTGAAATAAATATTTTTAAGACTACTAATCAACACAACTGTGGAACAATAGAGGGATTTTCAAAATTGCAGAATTACAGTTGGAAGGGACTTTATTAGCCATTGAATCACTCTCGATAAATCAATATNGTCGCTCAGGGTCACCCAGCTGGGAAGTGTCTGAGCCCGGATTTGAACCTAGGACCTTTCGTCTCTAGGCCTGGCTCTCAATCCACTGAGCTAGCCCAGCTGCCCCTACTTTAGGTTGCAGTTTCTTTAGCAGCATGTAGACTTGATTCAGATGGAAATAAAATTAGATGTATTCTCAACCAATCATTTTTGATTAAATAAATGAATAAGGTAATTCATCAATTAATTAATAGAAGATTCAAATCTGGACCTTGAAATGATGAAACCTATAACATTATACAGTTATTCAAAATGTATGTGTATCTGAGACAGAGCATGTGTCCTGTATAAAAGCATGTCCGTTATTCTTGTATTTAATGGATATTTTAATCTGAAAATTTTAGGCATGCCATCTAAGATATGGGCAATGTACTAATGTGCATTAGATCATAGATTAGAATCCAGAGACTGACAAGTGAGACATTTATTGCCATGATTTCTTTAGAAAAAATAAAAATAACATCCAAAGTAGAAATTTAGGAAGGTATTTGGGAAGACAGTAGTCCATCTGCAAAAATCTGTCAGGTTTTGTGAATTTTCAACCATAATATTATATACATCCAAAATAAGATATGGTGGCTTGAAAGACTGTACAAGTTAATAGTTATACTATATCTAAAATACTTATCTGGAGTATTGTATTCAGTTCTAGGTGCCATATCTTAAAGAGGACTTCAATAAGCTAGAGAAGAATTAGAGGAATAGAACTGAAATGTGAAGGGCCTTGAGTTCATGCCATATGAGAATTATTTCAAGTAACCAGAGATGTTTAGACTGGAGAAGAGTAATTTATGTGAACATGAGAGCAATCTTCATGATTTTGAAGGATTGTCATGTAAAGGTGTAACTCAATTTGTCCTTTGTCTCTGGAACCCAACTAGATGCAATAGATGTAAAATGCAAGGATGAAATATTTAGGCTAGAAGGAAGGAAAAACTTCTCTTATAAGTAGAGGAATCACAAAGAAGAATGGGCTGCTTTGAGATATCATCATGGGTGTCCTTCTATCTGGATAACCACACAACTGTTACATGGAAGAAGAGATTCTTTTCTAAATATTATTTATCTATCAGGCTTCCAAGGACCATTTAATTCTGAAATTCCATTATTCTGAAATATGTTTCTATATTCTATTATAGTAAGGAAGCTCCTTCATACTACATATGCTATAAATAAATTCTGTCTGTGAAAGAAAATGGAAAATGGAAAATTTCTGCAGTTGTTGACTCATCCTCCTCTTAAGTATATCCATCTGAGTATGTGTGATTTTGTGTGTGTGTGTGTGTGTGTGTGTGTGTGTGTGTGTGTGTGTGTGTTCATCTGGACCTGTGAATTCATCAGTGTGGGGAATTTCTGGAGTAGATGAAGATCAGCACACCATTAATTCATATTATAGAATAACCTGGTTACTAAAAGGTTAATTGACTTGCCTGTGATCACACACCTAGTATATATCAAATATAAGACTTGAAACCAAGTCTTCCTGACTTTAAAGCTCACTTTTACTCCCTAAAAAATTCTACCTTCACCTATGAACTGCAGAAAAATTTTATGTAGGAGCTTTCTGAATAAGAGAGTTATATCCATTTTCTAGAGACATTCTCTTTCAGAGCTAGAAATGTCTCCACTACTGGCTAACTTCTTTTTCTGACAACTTTGTAAGTTTTAAGCCAATCTATTAATTTTCCTATTCGGACACAGCTTAGTGAACAGGTCATTTTAACCCCAAAAAAGCAATTCAGTGAATTGCCTCCTTGAGAAATGCTTGGAATATGAAATGCTCCAACACCTCTTTTTTGCCCTCAAAATAATACTCATCAAGAATCTTGACAAGTTAATGAAGCATCTCTTTGCCTTAAAAGAAAAAGGTTGGCATGCTTTCCTTAAGTAATATATATGAGCTTCCAAAAACTTCTTTATTTGACCCTCAAAATACTTTTTAACACTTTCCTTCCAAGTGATGTCAACTGGTCTGGGGGCCACTTGGTACACTACCAGACTCTTTAAAAATAATTCCATCATATTGGTCAATTCTCAAGGGTCTGTCCAGAACTAAGTAGACTTGTAAAACTATCTGTAAAAAGGTGTCCTATTTCGGTTTCCACTTCCTTTTAACACCCCTGCTTGTATTTTACTTGGACTAAGAAACCAGTCAAATCTCAAAGCCTAAAATATGGGTAAGTTTTTTAGCAACTTTGACCAGTGTGTTCCCTCTAAGCTCATCTTTCATCCTGATCAAAGCATGTTCCTATTTGTAAAGCTAGATTCCAAATGATTTTTGCTGTAATAATCTCTTTGCCATTGTTTTATCTTCTTTCCTCATTTATTGTTCCCTGGAATCTTGAAGACATCCCCCCACCCTTTTCCTGTCCTGCATGTACTTGTTTTAAAAGTCTGTCAACAGTTAGTTGAAATGTTTAGTCTTGTTTGATATTAATTTTCCACTTTTATTGCTCTAATTATTTGGCAGATTTCAAGTCTTCTTAATAATCCCCAAAGTCCTTTGAACCTTTTTACCTTTTCTATTTATGCTTGTGGTTGTTTCTTAGCAACGATTGAATTCTGCTGACTTTTTATTACATGAGATTTACTGAGTGAATGACTACTGTGGTTGCAAGTAAGTGTGGACATTCCAGGTATGATCCTTTTGGCTGACCAATATTCCCCCTCCCCCAGTAAGTTTTTAAATTGAGATTACTATCCAAAAAAAAGTATGTATGTATGTGTATATATATATATACATATATATATATATGTACTTCTGTATATATACATGTTTTTTCAAAACTAAATCATATTTTTCTTTAGCTGTCATATTTACTTGTTTTGATTGAAATCTGTGTGCTTTACTGAAATAAATATTTTTAAGACTACTAATCAACACAACTGTGGAACAATAGAGGGATTTTCAAAATTGCAGAATTACAGTTGGAAGGGACTTTATTAGCCATTGAATCACTCTCGATAAATCAATATATATTTATTAAGCATCTACATGCCAGCCACTATGCTAAGAGCTTGAGATAAAGACAAAAGAAAAAGAAAAAAATCTCTAATATTGAGTAGTTTATATTTTGTATGGGGGGGGGGAAGCATATGTACATTTCTAGGTATATGCTAGAAAAATTAAAGGTAGTTAAGTACAAGTTAATCGGAGAGAGAAGACAACTAGCCATTAAGAGGATCAGAAAAAGTTGCACACAGAAGATGATGTATCCTGAAGTAGGAGAAAGATTATAAGAGGCAGACATAAGAAGAGAGTGTTTTCTGAGCATGTAGTATAGCCAGGGCAAAAGACAAAGGATACCATTAAGAATCTCCAACGAGTAGTTTTTCAAGTTCCCCTTAAAGACTTCCAAGTGAATGAGAACTCACCAAATTCCCATAAATCCAGCTTTACAGATAGGTTGCAATCACAGTCCCAGCTCTGCACAAATATAATCTATGTCATTTTAAAAGTATATTCTACATGCTGATAACTAATGGCATTAGCAGTGAACTCCAGAAATAGAAATCCAGTAATCCTTCTGAACCTTCAAATCACAGTACCAGAAAGGCCTGGTTTTTTACAAGCCACAGTAAAACTTGGTTTCTTTGAGATTTACCTAATTTCTTTCAGGCCCTTAAATGATTCATAGCTGCTATAGAATAAGAGCCCATAACCATTAAAGCAGATCTATATCTATCAGTAAACTCTGAAAAGTTGTTTAGACAATCTCCAAGTTAGCCACAACAGCACCATCCCTCCCACACTGAAATATAAACTTCATTCAGGTTGAATTAAAGGGAAGCAAGCAATTATTAAGTATAAACTATGTGGTAGGCATTGTTGATGCTTTAAAAATACTATCCCATTTAATCCTGACAACAATCCTGGGAAATAGGTACCATTATGTCCCCTTATTTTGCAGTGGAAGAAACTGAGGCAGACAAATGTTAAATGATTTACCCAAGGTTAGATTGTTTCCAAGTGTCAAGTTTGATTTGAATATAGGTCTTCACTCCAGATGCAGTGCTCTATCCACTGCACCACCAAACTGACAGAGGGGAGTCTCTTTAGCAGACCCAGAACTTTCTAAATTAATTTGTTCCTAAATTAAATTGTGACCATACACCTTGGCCCACACACTTTCATGCTTGTACATACATGTACACATCCACCCACAAAACCCAATCATACTGAATTTTCATTAACCTCATACTACCTCTCATAATCTTTAGAGATTAGGAGAAATAAAAAGTAATTTCTCCTCACAACTAAACTGGGGTTAAAAGATCTTCTGTGTATTGCAATAGTATCCAGAAACCTGGATTTTTCTGGGTCAAGGTCCTTTTTCCTTTCAATTGCTTAAAGGGTTTACAAATCCCTTGAACAAATCTACCTAAATGGGAGGAGGTTGAAGGGACTCTCCAAAGCTTTCCTTACTCAAATAATAGATTTAAGAGGTTGGGTTACCTAGCTAGGATAAGTCAGAGGTGGGACTAGAATCCAGGAAAACATGGAGAAGGAAAAAGCAAACTATTCCAGTATCTTTGCCAAGAAAACCCCAATGAGGTCAGGAAGAGTCAGACATGACTGAACAACAACAACAAAAAAGCCTAGCCCCAAAGCATCTCTTTCATTATCTACCAGGGCACCACCCTCTTGTCCTCCCTAACCTAAAGGCATGATTGGCATAAACAACAAAATTGAAGACTTTAAAATTCAGTCCTATTATTGAGGAAGGTAAATCTTCTGGGACATTCTTTAACCTCTTCCTATTCACATAAATTTGTTTATTTTGTTTCTGTATAATTTTGAAAGAAACTAGGGAGGAGACCTTGATACATTGAAACAGAAAAAGTTCAATAAAGTTATAAGGGCAAAGCATGGCCAGAGATTCTAAGCCAGAGAGATAAAGCCCTAGGCCAGTGATGGTGAACCTCTTAAAGACAGAGTGCTGGGCCCCACCCTCACCCCACCCCCTGGACCAAGTGCCCTCCCCCTCCCCTTCACCAAATGCCTGGCACTGCCTGCTCCCACCCCTTACCCCACACAGGGGAGGGAGGAAGCTCTCCCATTGGACTGCAGGGCAGAGGGGCAGGCAAAGTGAAGAATGTCCTCAGAGTGTAGAGGGGGGCAGGGGAGTGGCTTGAGCACTCTGCTCCCCTCCAGCTCTGCCACCTGTGAGCCACCTACCTTACCCACTGTGAGCTCCCATTGGACTGCTGGGCAGAGGGGCAGGAGCTGTGAAAAAATGTCATCACACACAATGGAGAG
Source organism: Gracilinanus agilis (assembly GCF_016433145.1). Lineage (NCBI taxonomy): Eukaryota > Metazoa > Chordata > Mammalia > Didelphimorphia > Didelphidae > Gracilinanus > Gracilinanus agilis. Next base: position 322,574,514 of record NC_058133.1, on the reverse strand, counting down.
GGAGAAGAGAGCAGCTCCATCTGAGTCCCTCTGCCTTTCCAGTAAGGAACTCTGGATGGGGGAGCAGTACATGTGCCCACAGAGAGTACTTTGTGTGCCAACTTTGGCACCCATTCCATAGATTCACCACCACTGCCCTAAGTAATGAGGGCAGCTAGATGGTACAGCAGATAGAGTGATGCTCTGTAGTCAGGAAGCCTCATCTTCCTGAGTTCAAATCCACTTTCAGACACTTAGTCATATGACCCTGGGCAAGTCCCTTAATCATATTTGCCTCAGTTTCCTCATCTGTAAATTGAGCTGGAAAAGAAAATGTCAAACCACTAAATATCTTTGTCAAGAAAATCCCAAATATGGTCACAAAGACTTGGATGTTAATGATAAAAAATTAAATGACAATGACATACCCAAAATAGTTGCCAGTAATAAGAGTTGGCCAATATTCAGGAGTCAAAAGACCAAATCAGGGAATACAGACAACTCAAACTTTACTAAGGTAATCCAGAAGATACAATGGGTATAGTGGAAAGAGCACTGGTTTTGGAGCCAAAGGACAATATTCAATTACTGCCTTTGTTACTACCTGTGTGATATTGGGCAAGACACAACCTCTATGGGACTCAGTTTCCTCATCTGTCATATTTTTGGGTTAGACTCCATGGATTCTAAGACATTGTCCATCTTCAAATCCATGACACCCATTTTCCTTTCCCTAAACTGATAACCTTTGGCTTCCCAGGATAACTTGGTAATCTAAAATGCACATAAAGCTTTGGTTTCATTCATTTTTTAAGTTAACCACCATCGGAGACCTACCATCTTCAGCAACAACAGTTTACCAAATGCTACTATTGTGTATACAAGCTCAAGAACCCTAGTAACAGCAGTGTCCCTCAGGCCCATAACTATCACAAGCCCAGGCATCAGTACTACTTTCAGAACCAGGATTTCTGATGCCAAACAAAACTAGGAGTCCTCATGCAAAATCTGTCTGTGGGCTCACCTGTGGGTGTGCATCATTCCCCCCCAACCCAACCTGGGATAAGGCATCTCAGCATTATTCTGGACTCTCATTCACTTCCATATCAAAGAGGGGCCAAATCTTGTCCTTTTTATCTTCACAACATGTCTCATATACAACCCCTTCTCTCCACTCACATAGCCACTGCTCTGGTTCAAGTTTTTATCACTCCTCACCTAGGTTCCTGAAAAAACCTCCTAGATGGTCTCCCTGACACCTTCCTTCTAGTCCCTCCTAAATATTGTTGTCAAAGAAATGTTCCTTCCTTGTGGAATTATGCCCAAAAGATGATAAAATTGTGCACACCCTTTGACTCGGCCACACAACTATTATAGCAGCTCTTTATATGATGACAAGGAATTGGAGGTTGAGGGAATGCCCATCAATGGGGAAATAGCTGAATAAATTATGGCATATTATTTTAATGGAAGACTTTTGTGCTGTGGGAAATGATAAAGAAAATGATCTCAGAAAAAAACCAGGAAAACTTGTATTAACTGTTGCACAGTGGAGAAGGCAGAACAAGAACATTGCACATAGTAACAGCAATGTTGTAATGATAATCATTGGTGAAAGACTTAGCTACTCTGATCAATACACTGTTCCATGACAATTCCAAAGGACTCATGATGAAAAATGTTATCCATCTCCACAGAGAGAACTGATGAACACTGAGGGTAGATTGAAGCATTTTTTCATGCTTTTATTCTTGCTTTTTTTGGTTTACAATATGATTAACATAGAAATATGTTTTATAAAACTTCACACAATGGATATCATGTATAGCGGGTATCATATTGTTTGCCTTTTCAATAGCTGGGGGAGGGATGAGAGGAAGAAAAAAAAATCAGATCTCAACATTTTTTTAAATAAATGGTAAAAATAAATAAATGTCTATGCCATAATTTTTTTTACATTTTTAAACCCTTAACTTCTGCGTATTAGATCATAGGTGGAAGAGTGGTAAGGGTAGGCAATGGGGGTCAAGTGACTTGTCCAGGGTCACACAACTGGGAAGTGTCTGAGGACAGATTTGAATCTAGGACCTCCCGTCTCTAGGCCTGACTCTCAATCCACCGAGCTACCCAGCTGCCCCCTATGTCATAATTTTTACTCAACCAACTCTAGTGGCTTGGATCAAATTTAAACTCCTCCATTGAGCATTTGAAGTCCTTCACAACCTGATTCCAACCTTTATTTCTAACCACATGGGACATTAATCCCCCTCCTAAACTCAGTGATTTAGCAAAACTTGCCTTTTCTCTTTTCCTTATGTATGACACTCTGTCTCCTATCTCTGTACTATTATACTGGCTATTTCTGATAGAATATACAATCTCTCTATATTTACTTCATAAGTCCTTTTCTTCTTTTAGAATGTAGTTCATGTACCATCTTTTGCAAGAAACTTTTTCTGATTTTCCCCCCAATTGCTATTGACCTCCCTCCCAAATGATCTTATATTTAATTACTTTGTATATATTTGAATTTAATAACTTTAAGTTTATGCTCTACATATTTTACATTTACTTCTCTCTTCAATTATAATGCTATCTCATTGCAAGGTGAAATTGTTTCTCTCTTTGTATTTATACTCAAGTTCATGGCATCCAACACAAATTATGTAGTAAATAAATAATTGTTAACTAATTTATTGCCAAATGAAAGTTTTTTTCAGAACTTATAGGACTCAGTAAATAGAAATCTCCTTTATTCTACAACTCTGCTAACTCTCACCATGAAATCTCCTATTAATTCTTCTGATTCAAAGATTTTGTCTGCCCAAAGGAGCATTCCTTCCTTTCTGACAAGTCTTCATCTCTAGTCAATAAAGTCCAGCTGTATCCCATCCCAGTACCTATTTTCCTCTATTCTCTCCCCTCTACTGTAACAGAACCTACTTTTAAAGGAATTACTTTTTTCTTTTATTTAAATCAAGCAATATTTCTGTTGCAGTATATAATGTGTTCTTGTTTTGCTTTATTCACTTTTCATAATCTCAGGTAGGTCTCTCCATAATTTTAATTTTAAAAAAATTAAAATTAAAATTATTTCTTATGGTCCATTAGTATTCTATCAGAACCATATGCCACAACTTGTTTATCCTTTCTCTAACTGATAGGCATCCTCTCAACTTCCAGTTCTTTGCCACCATGAAGAGAGCTGCTATAAATGTTTTAGAACATGTAGGATATTTTTCTTCTCCCCTGATAACCTCAGGAAATGCACCTAATAGTGGGATTGCTTGGTCAACAGATCTACACAGTTTTATAACTCTTAGGGCATAATTCCATATTGCTCTCCAGAATAGTTGGATCAGTTCACAGTTTCACTAGCACTGTATTAGTGTCTCCATTTTTCCACATTCCCTCCAACATTTGTCATTTTGCCTTTTTAACATTTAGCCAATCATAATGGGTATGAGATGTTATCTGAGTTGTTTTGACTTGCATTTCACTAATTGACAATAATCTAGAACATTTTTTCTTATAGTTTTGATTTCTTCATCCAAAAATTGTCTGTTCATATCTTTTGATCATTTGGGCCAATTGGGCAACAACTCATATTGTTATAAATTTGACAAAGTTGTCTATATTATTTAGAAATGAGATATCTACCTGAGAAACTGTCTATGAATTTTTTCCCTATTTTTTGCTTTCCTTCTAATCTTGGCTATGTTTATTTATTTGTACAAAACTTTTTTTTTATTTAATGAATTCAGAATTGTCCATTTTACATAAAGCACTGATTTTTATTTGTTTATTCATAAATTCTTTTCCTATCCATAAACCTCTTAGGTAATATTTTCCCTCTTCTTTTGATTTGTTTATGATATCTCCCTTTAAGCCCAGATCATGTATACTCATATTAAAGAACTTCCTTAAGAAACATAACTTGTTGATGAGAAGACACAGGTTTTTTGTTTTTTTAAACCCTTACCTTCCATCTTAGAATCAATACTGAGTATTGGTAATAAGGCAGAAGAGTGGTAAGGGCTAGGCAATGGGGGTTAAGTGATTTGCCCAGGGTGACACAATTGGGAAGTGTCTGAGGTCAGATTTGAACCTAGGGCTTCCTTTCTCTAGGTGTGGCTCTCAATCCACTGAGCTCTCCAGAAGCCCCCAAGAAGACACTGTCATACAAAAGGCACTATAAGGATTATTCCATTCACAGTATTTGTACCTCTAACACTTGGCATAATGTAGGTAGGTACTTAATAAATACTTGTTGACTGATGGATTGATTTGACTGTGGTTAAAAAAATCACTTAGTGGATAAACTTCTGAAAATGAATTTCTCTATATTTAAGTTGGCTGGTCCTTGACACAGATACAGTCTGATACCAGAGCCCAAGTGATATTTTCTCAGTTTGGTAGAGTCTGCTAGACCTTGCCACATCATCATGTGGCCTCAGAGTAAGGAGTTTGTGGCATAATGCAAAATCAAAGACATGCATCCTTTAGAAAAGCAAGTGGGTAAGTCACACATCAAGAATGAGCCATGACAGATGAATAGCCCTAGTACTCTGGTACCCACAAGATATTAAGGGAACAAAAAGGAAGACCACAAGAAGTTCATTGGTTAGAGGATTTACAGAGAGACATGGAAGATAAAAACCATATAGGAGAAAAAAAAATATGGAGGGGGTAGTGAATTGCCCCAGTGAGATCTTAGATCATGATGACCCAAATGCCACATTTCCTTCATTTATCATGGGTAACTTCTGCAAAATTTACATTTATAAAAGTTACATTGTCATTTTAAAAAATTTTGATGATAGAAATATGGCCAGTTAAGTAGCTATTTCACTGTAGGAAATGCCTCCATGTGAATTCAATTCAAAAGAATATGGCTACTCTCTCATAATTGTCATTTTTCCTTACACAATGATGAGTCATTTTTCTATGCTCTATTTGAATTGCCTGAAAAAAATAAGACATTTATGAAACTAGTGTGCTGAATTTTGACATTAAGTATGTATGGCTCAGTGAAAATGTTCTGGCTTCCTAACTGAGGAGTATTTGTTTATCAACCATGTTTCTGTCTATTTATAAACAATTAAGTATCTTTTTTGCTAATTTCCACTCATAATTTTGAATGTATCCTCTCGCTGCATAAGAATATTTTAAAAGCAATTTGTCATCAGTAAAATATTAATTTTAGCAACCTAAAACAGCAGCCAAACAAGAAGGAAAAATGTGTCCTTTCAATCCAATAAAATATGAAATTCTGGAAAGCTTTATTCTCTTAATTATCAAATGACAGATTAAATCAGATCAAATGAGATGTTTATAAAAGTGCTAAGCATAGTTTCTGGCACATAGTAGGTGCTATATAGATATATATTCCTTTCTTTTCTCTTCCTCTTCCTTATTCTTCCCAATTCAGATTTCTATACCAGTAGGTATGGTATGTGCTCACCTTCAGAGAATAACATATTTAGATCTTGTGGATCATTCAACCAGTAATGAGTGAAAAAAAAAGATATTTTTTTAATTTAAACTCAGGGCATTCTGATTTCAAGTGTATCACTCTACCACCTTAGTATACTCCAGTGCCTAGCACATAGTAGGCACTGGAAAAATCAATTTTATTTAATTTACATTCCCTGCACCTCATTTCCTTCCCATCCCACATCTCAGCAATAATCCAATATCATAGGTACTAACTACTGAGAATAAATTTTTCTAGAAAATTACATCCATCTGTAATAGTGATTCATAGAAATAAAGAGATACCGGCAACATCCAGCACTTGCTGTGTCTAACCACATTTTTTTCAAAGAAAAATAGCAAGGAGGAGCACACATCTTTTACTGTGTATGACATTTCCCAGATCAGCTTGAAACTTACGTTTATAGAATTTATAGCTCAAAAGAGGAGATCAAATGAAAACAGAAGCACTATAAAAATATAAACTACACTGGACAATGTCAGTCTATCCTAATCTATGACAGAAGTTGGAAAAAATAGATATTATGATATTTATTAAGGCTGGGGAAAGAAAGAATGGGAGGTAGAAAATGAATAATATAGAAAAAGACAGTTTAAAATGTATTTTACATTATTTATTCTTACTTCTAATCAAATACCAGATAAAAACAACCCAATTTGCAATTTAGAAAGCATAATACTGCAAGCTTAAGAGGAAAAGATTGTAGAGTTTTTGCTCCAGATCTACTGTATTCCAAGCTAAAAGTTAGTTACCAAGAAAAAAATTTAAAAAAATAACATTCTATAGTTGTAGAACATTATAATAATTTGCATGCAATAACAGACAGCTCTAACTTCTACTATCAGACCAGCCAGACTTACATATCTTCAGAAGGAACTCACAGACAAAGGGGTAGAATTTCTAGGAAACTACAATGAAAGATTCAAAAGAAATTCGGAGGGGGCAGCTGGGTAGCTCAGTGGATTGAGAGCCAGGTCTAGAGACAGGAGGTCCTAGGTTCAAACCCGGCCTCAGACACTTCCCAGCTGTGTGACCCTGGGCAAGTCACTTGACCCCCATTACCCACCCTTACCACTCTTCAATCTATGATCCAATACACAGAAGTTAAGGGTTCAAAAAATAATAAAAAGAAATTCAACCTGAAGGTTACTTCAGCAAAAGTTGCATTTGTAGGGGAAAGTTGAGACCATTGTAACATTAGAAAAGCTATTGAAATCTTTCATATCTAAGGGAAGAGTAGGGGGAAGGAAGCATACACTTTTGGTGGAAGTTCAGACCCTACTTGTTTGGGCTGGCAATTATATGTGGGAGGGTGAGAAGGGAGGATAAGACTCTGTGAGAGGCAAAGGGCATATCTGGAAAATTACAAAATAACAATGGTGAAAAGAAAAAGGCAAAATACATCAAATATATATATGTATATAAATGGAAATGTCTATATATATTGTGCGTTTGAGTATAAGGCAATTGGTTTACATAGAGAATAGAGTGTTGTAATTGTAATCAGGAAGACCTGAATTTTAATCCTACCTCAAATAGTTTCTGAGTGAGATTGGGCAAGTTATTTGATCTCTCTCAACTTCACTTTTCCCATTTGTAATATGGGGATAATAATGATATCTGACCTCATAAGGATTTGTAAGGGTCATATGAGATAATATATGGAATTACTTTGCTAACTTTGAACATGCTATAAAAATATTTATTATTATTATGAATTTTCACTTCCCAAATACCATATCAAAGCAACCCAATACACATATCACAAAACATGCTATAGTGGTTTATATATTTATCTACACATGCCTAAGTCCATTTATGAATTTATGCATACATAGATCTAAGCTTAAAACTCCACTGACTTCTTTGGGGGTGGACAATACATATACATATATATATATATGTATATATANTCAGTTTGGTAGAGTCTGCTAGACCTTGCCACATCATCATGTGGCCTCAGAGTAAGGAGTTTGTGGCATAATGCAAAATCAAAGACATGCATCCTTTAGAAAAGCAAGTGGGTAAGTCACACATCAAGAATGAGCCATGACAGATGAATAGCCCTAGTACTCTGGTACCCACAAGATATTAAGGGAACAAAAAGGAAGACCACAAGAAGTTCATTGGTTAGAGGATTTACAGAGAGACATGGAAGATAAAAACCATATAGGAGAAAAAAAAATATGGAGGGGGTAGTGAATTGCCCCAGTGAGATCTTAGATCATGATGACCCAAATGCCACATTTCCTTCATTTATCATGGGTAACTTCTGCAAAATTTACATTTATAAAAGTTACATTGTCATTTTAAAAAATTTTGATGATAGAAATATGGCCAGTTAAGTAGCTATTTCACTGTAGGAAATGCCTCCATGTGAATTCAATTCAAAAGAATATGGCTACTCTCTCATAATTGTCATTTTTCCTTACACAATGATGAGTCATTTTTCTATGCTCTATTTGAATTGCCTGAAAAAAATAAGACATTTATGAAACTAGTGTGCTGAATTTTGACATTAAGTATGTATGGCTCAGTGAAAATGTTCTGGCTTCCTAACTGAGGAGTATTTGTTTATCAACCATGTTTCTGTCTATTTATAAACAATTAAGTATCTTTTTTGCTAATTTCCACTCATAATTTTGAATGTATCCTCTCGCTGCATAAGAATATTTTAAAAGCAATTTGTCATCAGTAAAATATTAATTTTAGCAACCTAAAACAGCAGCCAAACAAGAAGGAAAAATGTGTCCTTTCAATCCAATAAAATATGAAATTCTGGAAAGCTTTATTCTCTTAATTATCAAATGACAGATTAAATCAGATCAAATGAGATGTTTATAAAAGTGCTAAGCATAGTTTCTGGCACATAGTAGGTGCTATATAGATATATATTCCTTTCTTTTCTCTTCCTCTTCCTTATTCTTCCCAATTCAGATTTCTATACCAGTAGGTATGGTATGTGCTCACCTTCAGAGAATAACATATTTAGATCTTGTGGATCATTCAACCAGTAATGAGTGAAAAAAAAAGATATTTTTTTAATTTAAACTCAGGGCATTCTGATTTCAAGTGTATCACTCTACCACCTTAGTATACTCCAGTGCCTAGCACATAGTAGGCACTGGAAAAATCAATTTTATTTAATTTACATTCCCTGCACCTCATTTCCTTCCCATCCCACATCTCAGCAATAATCCAATATCATAGGTACTAACTACTGAGAATAAATTTTTCTAGAAAATTACATCCATCTGTAATAGTGATTCATAGAAATAAAGAGATACCGGCAACATCCAGCACTTGCTGTGTCTAACCACATTTTTTTCAAAGAAAAATAGCAAGGAGGAGCACACATCTTTTACTGTGTATGACATTTCCCAGATCAGCTTGAAACTTACGTTTATAGAATTTATAGCTCAAAAGAGGAGATCAAATGAAAACAGAAGCACTATAAAAATATAAACTACACTGGACAATGTCAGTCTATCCTAATCTATGACAGAAGTTGGAAAAAATAGATATTATGATATTTATTAAGGCTGGGGAAAGAAAGAATGGGAGGTAGAAAATGAATAATATAGAAAAAGACAGTTTAAAATGTATTTTACATTATTTATTCTTACTTCTAATCAAATACCAGATAAAAACAACCCAATTTGCAATTTAGAAAGCATAATACTGCAAGCTTAAGAGGAAAAGATTGTAGAGTTTTTGCTCCAGATCTACTGTATTCCAAGCTAAAAGTTAGTTACCAAGAAAAAAATTTAAAAAAATAACATTCTATAGTTGTAGAACATTATAATAATTTGCATGCAATAACAGACAGCTCTAACTTCTACTATCAGACCAGCCAGACTTACATATCTTCAGAAGGAACTCACAGACAAAGGGGTAGAATTTCTAGGAAACTACAATGAAAGATTCAAAAGAAATTCGGAGGGGGCAGCTGGGTAGCTCAGTGGATTGAGAGCCAGGTCTAGAGACAGGAGGTCCTAGGTTCAAACCCGGCCTCAGACACTTCCCAGCTGTGTGACCCTGGGCAAGTCACTTGACCCCCATTACCCACCCTTACCACTCTTCAATCTATGATCCAATACACAGAAGTTAAGGGTTCAAAAAATAATAAAAAGAAATTCAACCTGAAGGTTACTTCAGCAAAAGTTGCATTTGTAGGGGAAAGTTGAGACCATTGTAACATTAGAAAAGCTATTGAAATCTTTCATATCTAAGGGAAGAGTAGGGGGAAGGAAGCATACACTTTTGGTGGAAGTTCAGACCCTACTTGTTTGGGCTGGCAATTATATGTGGGAGGGTGAGAAGGGAGGATAAGACTCTGTGAGAGGCAAAGGGCATATCTGGAAAATTACAAAATAACAATGGTGAAAAGAAAAAGGCAAAATACATCAAATATATATATGTATATAAATGGAAATGTCTATATATATTGTGCGTTTGAGTATAAGGCAATTGGTTTACATAGAGAATAGAGTGTTGTAATTGTAATCAGGAAGACCTGAATTTTAATCCTACCTCAAATAGTTTCTGAGTGAGATTGGGCAAGTTATTTGATCTCTCTCAACTTCACTTTTCCCATTTGTAATATGGGGATAATAATGATATCTGACCTCATAAGGATTTGTAAGGGTCATATGAGATAATATATGGAATTACTTTGCTAACTTTGAACATGCTATAAAAATATTTATTATTATTATGAATTTTCACTTCCCAAATACCATATCAAAGCAACCCAATACACATATCACAAAACATGCTATAGTGGTTTATATATTTATCTACACATGCCTAAGTCCATTTATGAATTTATGCATACATAGATCTAAGCTTAAAACTCCACTGACTTCTTTGGGGGTGGACAATACATATACATATATATATATATGTATATATATATATATATATATATATACACACACACACATATATACTCCTCAGCTATCTCTAAGCTTTTCCTGGAAGGCCATCAAGAAGATAAATTGTTTCAGTCAATAATATCAAGACAGGACCAAGTCCTACATTCTATTTAAAATACCTCAAAATTTAAGAAACTCAAAATTGAGAAACTTTTTTTCCTACTCACTGGTTAAACATTCCCATTTGAATTAGGTTATTGGAGCATATGAGATCATAAGAAATTAGCATTCATAATAATAGTAAACATTTAAATAGCATTTTTAAAGTTGGCTGAATAATTCCGTATATTATCTCATTTGATTCTGACAAAATTTTATGAAATACGATATTATTATCATCCCCATATAACAAATGAGGAATATTTGGAAGGCACTTCAGAAGCCAGCTAGCCCAACCCTGTCATCTTGTAGATGAGTAAACTGAGGCCCACAAGGGTGAGGTAATCTGTCCCAAATGGCACGTTAATAAGTGGCAAATGGAATGATTCAAATCCAGTTCCTCAGGCTCCAAGGCCTGCAGTCTTTCTACTGTTCCCCAGGAAATATTGACATAAACTGTCAAAATTATTTCAAAGAATCAAGATATTCCTCAGTGAAAACAGATGTGCACTGTGATTCTAGACCAATGCAAATGCTGCTAAAATATAAAATAGAGATAGAAACTTTTTTCTTCACAAAAATACACACTATACCACAGGCTAAAATAATTGGTGGGTTTGAAAATTAAAGTCAAAGTTTTAACTATATATAGTTATCAGCTCTGCTACTGAAACATCAACCACCTGATGTGAGTACTAATGGAAAGATAGGGCTAGGATCCTAAGATACTGGATTTAGAGCTGGAAAAGGTCTCTGGGGTCATTTAATCAAATTTCCTCATTTTATAGACAAGGAAGCTGAGGTCCAGAAAAGTGAAGTAAGTTGTTAATCTTGGCAAAGTAAAGATTTGAACCTAGATTCTCTGGTTCCAAAGCCAACTACAACAACATTTTTCACTACAACATTAGGAAGGGAATTTTCAAAGACTTGACAAGTGAAACAGAGAAACTGAAACTTGAGAAAGAAAAGAGTGAAGAAGAATATATAAATTTGTGATTGCTCTAATCCAATGTGAAGAACTCTAAGTGTGGAAATTCCCTCTACTGATTCCGATCAGTCCATTCATTTGTGACTTCTAGTTTTGGAGCTTCCTAGGGCAATAAGAGACTATATGACTTGCCGAGGGTCAGACAACAAATATGTCTCAGAGGCAAGTCTTGCACCCAGGTTTTTCTTATTCCTTGGTCACTCTCTATCTAATAAAGCATAGCATAATAGACCAGCTAACCATAAGAACTTGCTTTTTTAAGCCATATCAAATGCATTGTAAAAGGTAACTCAGATAGAGATATTCAAATCTGAAATGCCATGGATACTTACTCTGCCTGTGGAAATCTTAGCATCACTGGAGTAATAAACCACTGAGAGTACCAAGACATCCAAGCTAATTTAATATACTTTCTAAAGGCTACTAGTGAGAATAGAGCAGATCTGGCAATGCTAGGAAATAATGGCAATCCCCCTGCCCCCCGTTATTCAAAGGTAAGGGATCAGAGTCAATAGAGATGGAGTGTAATATGCTTCACTGTACAGTGCATGCCTGGTATAGGAGAATAATGCAAATTCTAAGATGTGACTGTTTTCAGTCAAATATGTCATTTAATATCCCAATCAGTCAAGTGAATTGGTAATTAACATCCCTGAAAATTAAATGTGCTGAGCAAACAAATATGTTCCACTACTTTACCTAAGTGTCTGTTACTCCACTCCATGTTTTTGAAAGAGAGAATTTTTAAGAAAAACAATTGTATTGGAAATTAGGACACTGGGTTCTAATCCCTGCTCCTATGGAAGGAAGGAAGCAAGCAAGCAAGCAAATAAGAAAAGGGATTAAAGTAAAGGAGGGAAAGGAGAGAAGGAAGGGAAGAAAGTGAAGGAGGGAAGGGAGAAAAAGAGAAGAGAGGGAGAGGAGGGAGGGGAAAGGGAAGAAGAAAAGGGAAGAAGAAAGGCAAGAAGAAGGGGAAGAGAGAAAAATGAGTGAAAGGAGGAGAAAAATAAAGAAAAGGGAGGGAAAGAAAAAAGGAACAGGAGGAATGAGAGGAGGAAGGATGTATTAAACTCTTATTATATGCAAGACATTATGCTAAGCATTTTACAAATATTGTCTCTTAATCTTAAGAATCCTAGGAAATGGGTATTATTATTATCCTCATTTTACAGGTGAGGAAACTGAAGCAGACAGGTGTTATGATTTGCCCAGGGACACATGACTATTAAGAATCTGAGACCAAAAATGAACTCAAATCTTCCTGATTCTGGGTCTAGTCCTTTATCTAGATGTCTTCAAGGTCCCTTCTATCTCTAGGATCTTAGATCCTTTAGACAATATTCTGAATAAAAAGAAATAACATGGCATAGTTGAAAAAAGCACTAGACTAGGAGTCCAGAAACATGACTTCATATCCCAGCTGAATCATTTATTTAGCTATGTGACCACAGAAAAGTCACTTTACCTCTCTGAAACTCAATTTTCCCATTTATAGGGCAGGAATAAAACATCTTGACCTACTTCAAAGAATTTTTGTGAGGATCAATGGATGAGATAATGGATGCAAATCACTTAAAAAATAAAGTGCCAACCCAAAGAAAGCAGAGACTACAGCTCGTTCTCTCTTTGACATATAGTAATGTCACTGTCTCTGTCTTACATGTTTTAAAAAGCAGCCACAGATAACATGAAACACTTTCTCTTTCAATTACCAAGAATTTCTTTAGGCTGAGACACGGTGTTACAGAGGGTGGGATATCATTCTACTAACATGGATTTAGTCAGTCCATGATTCAGATGATGAAGGAAAGAAAAGAACCTACTATAAAAAGTGACCTCGAATCAATGTGGAACTAGAAAGAAAGACTTCCTTGGGAGGTACAAGGTTATAATTACCATAATAATAATATGCATCCTCCAAGATCCTTAATGTGTGAGGACTAAGGCTCTAGGGAATATAATCAGAAAGAAGATATTGGAAATAGATGTACCTAGAGCCTTGTTTTGGGCTGGGGAGTCAGGAATTCAAGAGAAGAATAGCCAAATCACTATCTTCTGAGTGCTGAGAATTGCTGGAAACATAAGCTATAGACTTTGTGAAGGAGGAGAGTGGAAAGAGTCTCATGAGGCTACAATGTGCAGCACCACCAGTGGATGAGAGCAACTGGAGGCATCAGCTGCAGACCCCACTTTGGAAGGCATTAAAAGAATTATGTGACTAGTAAAGCAGTGACCAGGGACAACTCCTGAGAACAACTGGAAAAGGGACCTACAACTAGGTTGGGATCAATGGCTGTGAGAATACAGTAATGTGAAATTAAATTTAGTATGACTCGTAAAATGATGCCAGATCAAATTTAATGCAAGCCAAAATTCAATAAATTCAAAAAAGTCAAACTAATGAAGGGTTTAAAGATGCCTATCATTGAGTCACATGCAGATGTGATGTGCTGCTCTGTATTATATTACCAACAATTCTGTTAATTTTTTTAAGTTGTTAAATCATTTCAGTTGAGCCTGACTCTTTGTTGACTCTATTTGGGCTTTTTCTTTGCAAAGATACTGGAGAGATTTACCACTTCCTTCTCCAGATACTTAGAGATGAGGAAACTTGAGGCAAAAAGAGTGAAATGACTTGCCCAGGGTCCTACAACTAGTAAATGTCTGGGGTCAGAATTGAACTCAAAGAAAAAAAATTAGTCTTCCTAATTCCAAGCCTAGTATTCTATACTCTGCATCACCTATCTGCCCCATTTTTTTTAAAGGGCATTATCCAAAATAGGCAAAAAATACTTCAGATGGAAACATAGCTTGTGAAAAACAAACAAAAAAAATTGTGTTATGACATTGAAACAAATGAAGATCTGATAAAAAATGCATTCCTTTTATCAAAGCAGTCATTCAGACAAATGTTTCAAGTTTGTTTAAGGCAGCAAAATAAACTAGAAATAAAGGAACTCTTACTGTAAACAATGGTTGGTTCAATCGTTTTAAAAACTAAGTTCAACTGCATATTATTAAAATTACGGAAGAAGCAGCTAGTGCAGATGAAGTTATGACAGCTAAATATCTTGGTTTTTTAAAGAATATAATAAAAAAGTTAAAAAATATCTAATTTTTAAAAAAGAATATAATCAAAGGTGGATACCCTGTTGAATAAATTTTTTAAGGGAATTAAGTGGAAATATTCTGGAACAAGAAGTCTTCTAACACTTACCTTTCTAGGGAATAAGAAACTCAACCTCCATTCAAATTACCTAACTTTTTTTTTAAATGGGAGGTAATGCAGAAGGAGAATTTTAAATAAAACCCACACAAGTTTATTTTCAAAATCCTCTGAGAGGCTACAACCATCGATGGCTTTCAGTTCTTTGGTGGTCAAATTAGAAAGCTTGGGAAAATAAAGATGTTTTAAGACATTTTAGCCTGGCTGTTGATAAATATTGAAAGACAATAGCATGTTTGAGACATTACCGATTTTAGATAATAGCTCCAGTTATCCAACTAGCTTGATTCACTGGTATAGATAAGAAAGTGAGCATGCAAATTCATCCAAATGTTAATAAAGCTCTCTGTCTCTACCAACACAGGTATGAAGACTTAGAGGGGAAAAAAAAGTTCAGTCTATGTTGCTGAAACATTTTAAAAGACAATAAAATTTTCATCGTAACAAGTACAGGCTTGACTTTAGGTATTATATTCATTCGCTTAAATTTTTTTTTATTATTTTGCTATCTAGTATAACTCTTAAAAAAAACCTTTACCTCCCATCTTAATCAATTCTGTGTACTGGTTTCAAGGCAGAAGAGTGGTAAGGACTAGGCAATGGGGATGAAGTGACTTTCCCAGGGTCACACAGTTAGTGTCTGAGCCAGATTTGAATGTAAGACCTCCCTTCTCTAGGCTTGGCTCTCAATCTACTGAGCTGCCCAGCTGCCCCCAACTTTAACTTTTTAATAATAAATCTGAATCAGAGATACATTTTCTTAAACTATATTACATTTAATTGGGCTAGAGCCAATTACCATATTTTGCATGTAATTACAACACTGAATAATACAAATTCAAATAATGCAACCACTATAGGGCATTCCTGGTTCCCACTAACCTGGTCTCAAATTGTCCAAAAACAGTGGCATTGCAAAAGCTGTCAGAAAAAGTGGTAAAAATATCCTGGATTTAGGATACCCTGAATTCAGTCCTAAGTCTGCTCTTTACTCTCTGTCTGAGCTTAGGAAAACTGTTGTTAACTTCTTATCTAAAGCCCAGCTTTCTCTGCTATAGAAATGAGGGATTGATATAGATAAATTGTAGTCCCAATGATCTTCTATGATGTCCATCTGCTGAAGACCGTAGGTCCTTGTTGGTGAACCTATGGCACACATCCTGGAGGGGCTGCTCCCTTTCCCCCTCTCCATGCAAGTCTGAGGACATTTCTCACATCACCCACCCCTCTGCCCAATGGGAGCACTTCTCTTTTTTTTCTGGGGTAAGTGTGGGGACTCACATGCAGCTGAGGGCTGCAGTTTGGGCATTTGGTCTCTAAAAGGCTCATTATCACTACCCTAGGTTATCTGGATAAAGGCAATGAACCCTAAAAGTGAGTTTCCCTCTAGCATATCTACACTGAGATTACTGAAATATAAGGTACTGTTTATTTCAATAAAAATATGCCATGAGAATACTAGCCTAGAAACCAAAATTGAAAAGACTTTATATGAACTAGTTGTCTACAAATATCAAATTAATCCTGTAATTTCCAAATCTCTCACTTTTCCATTTGCCCTGAGGATACCTCCTTAGTGCTGCTACTTACAGCAAATGTCCTTTCCTTGCCTTTGAAATTTCTCTTCCTCTTATTTGCAATGAAATTTTCAAAGACTCTTGTTTGGTGGTTTCCTCTTACTAAAGGAATTGAATGAGTCATCTCTGACTGCAATAAAGAATGAAGATAATATTTGAAGTGGCAGCAGGCTAAAGAGATAGATGGAGAAAGGCTTTTTCTCTGTCTGGAAAAACAGTAAAATGCTTCAAGACTGCAATTTCATTTTAAAGTACGTTCCACTGTTTTGTTTTGTTTTCTAAAGGTTCTTACATCTTGGCTTCCTTTAGTAGCAGTAAAGTCTTTCTCTGTAGTGAGAGTACCATATGCCATGCCATGACAGATAATATACTTGCTTCTACACTCCAGAATTAAAAAGCTGTCTGATTCAGAACCAGAGCAAAGTCAGCTCTGTTATTTTCCCCTTTAATCAGTGGAGTAATACCAAGAAAAGACAACTAGCTCTTTGTCTTTGACTGCATGATTATAACAAATATTAATTGCTCTCATTGAACATAAAAGTTGTGGGGATTTTAGCTGAGGAAAAGAAGAAGTGAGAGTGTTAGTCTAGTTAGTGAGGAAACACTTTCTACTGGTAAAGATTGGAATATTTATCTCTAACTTGTGAATCAAGAAGCATTTATTAAATGTCTAGCGGGTGGTACAATAGACTAAGTGCCAGAACTGTGGTAAGGAAGACTCATCTTCAAGATTTCAAATCTAGCCTCAGATACTTACAGCTGTGTGACCCAAGGCAAGACACTTAGCTCTAGTTGCCTCAGTTTCCTCATCTGTAAAGTGAGCTGAAAAAGAAAATGGCAACTCCAGTATCTTTGCCAAGAAACCTGAAATGGGGTCACAAAGAGTCAGAAATAATTGAAAAACAACATTTTGTGCCAGGTGCCGGGGATCCCAGAGCAAAAAGGGAAGTAATCTCTAATCTTAAAGAGTTGCCTAAGGGCACCAAGAAGGTAAGGGACTTTCCAGGAGTCAGACAGTTTCAGAGGTAGGACTTCTTGACTTCAAAGCTAGTTCTCTATCACTATACCAAGCTGTCTATCAACACATTAAGTTCATAATCCTAAAAATAGTAATAATATTTCTGCACCAACAGCCTAATTTCATAACATGAAAATCTGTTTGTCTAATCTCATATAATAGAGGCACCAGAAACAAATGAAATGCCACAATTGAGGGGCACATCTTAAAATCATAGATTAAGAGCTGGAAGGCATTTTAACCATCCTTCCCCCTTTAGTTGTTGTTGTTACTGTTCAGTCATTTTCCATCATATTCGACTCTTTGTGATACCATTTGAGATACTGAAATACTGTGCCATTTCCTTGTCCAGCTCATTTAAAAGATGAAAATTGAGGCAAACAGGGTTCAATGACTTGCCCAGGGTCACATAGCTAGGAAGTGTCTGAGGCCAGATTTGAACTCAAGAAGATGAGCTTCCTGACTCTAGACCATGTCCTTTATCCACTAAACCATCTAACTACCCCCTTCGCTCTTTTATTTCCTATCTTGTATAGAGATTTGTCTGCATGTTGTTTCCTATTAGTCTGTAAGCTCTTTGAGGGCAGGGACTATATTTCATCTCTTTTTGTATCCCCAGCACTAACCACAGTATCTGGCACATAGTAGGTACTTTTGTTAATTTATCTATTTATGTTATAGATTAATTGATTAATGGTCACAAGGATCTCATTTTCTAGGAAATAAACTGATATCTAAAAAGTTTAAATGATTTGCCCAAAGTCACAATGGCAACTATAGAAGAGCTTGTATTCAAACCCAAGTCCTTTGACTCCCAACAAAGGTAAATAGCTAAATAAAATAGAAATAACATTGAATTTGGAGTCAACATATGCAGGTTCAGATTCAAGCTCTGTCATTTACTCATCATATGACCTTAGGCAAAGTAGAGTCCTGAGGCATCAGGTCCAGTTTGTCAACTACAAGATTCTCAACGCCTGACATAGATGATGTCGTCAGCAACTGCTGTTCCAGGGATGCTACTACTAAAGCTCAACGTGGTCAAAAGGGAGTAATAAGTTCCATCCTTCCCCCTTCCCTTGCTACTCACAAGTTTTGTCACCTTAAAGAAAATGAGAAGCATAAAGATATTCTTAGAATCCCTTCTGTGATACACATAGGTCCAGAGTTATGACTAATTCTTTCAACCAATCCAAATATATTTCCTATATAGCATCATCCGATTTTAACCAATGGTTAAAATACTTCACTCTTTCCAAATTAACTAAAAACTTATTCAATTCTAGTTTGCATCTAGACTGATTGAATGAATTGAGCTTTTTCTTTCCTTAACTGAATCATGGAGTACAGAATATCTCTTGTACATTTAAAATCTGTTTTCTTTTTATTTACCTTTGTCTTTATGGCTCAAAAAACAATTCTAATATTTATTCCCTTTGTACCATCCCCACCACCCAGCTCCATCTTTCGTGCTTCCCAAGTATATTTGCTAATGAAAACTGGGAAAAATTCAAGAGAAAGTTGTAAACTTTAGCCCATTTTGTAAATGCTTGATAGGCTGAAGTAGAGTCTTCTCTTTATTATATACTGTGTTATGAAGAATGCATTGCTTTCTTCTGGTACAACTACTATTAATGCCTTTTAAAAATTCTTTAGTACTTCTCATTGTGGAATTCTCTAAATTACCATTCAAAAGTTGAGGCCAAATAGATTTTTATTCTACTTGATGATATACATTTTTGATTTGCCTCTCTGGGGAAGGATGTGCAAAGTCAAACTACAATCAGATATTGGATTCAGGGAATAAACATCCCCTATATATCCATTAATGGAAATCCAACAATATCTATGATGGAAGATGAAAAAAATTAGAGGTTATGACTTGGCACTACAGTTTTACATGAATTAAAGTTTCACAATATATTCATTGATAACTCTGTGTCTTAGCAAATATAATTTCCATTCTTCATCTGAAAAGAACTACACATGGGAAATATCAATTTATGTGTTCCTTAGGCATTGAAGTCTCAGAAAAATAGATTATACCTAAACATATACATCTCAGCTTCATCCTACATTATCCTGTGATGGATGAGTGAATAAATGAATGGATAGAAAAAGTGCTTATTATGGTAGGTAGGAGGTAAAGTGGATACAATATGAAACCTGGAGTCAAGAAGATATGCATTCAGATCTGGCCACCAAATCTTATTAAGTCACTTAACCTCAATTTCCTCATCTATAAAATGCAGATTATAATTGCACCTACATCTCAGGATTTTTATGAAAATAAAATGAAATAATTTTTTAAAAAATAAGTAAAAAGAAGATAGAAAAAAGGATAAAAGATAGGAAGGAAGGAAGGAAGGAAGGAAGGAAGGAAGGAAGGAAGGAAGGGAAGAAAAGCATTATATAAATGGTAGCTATTAGCTTTTATTATTAAATACTTGTCAGGCACTGTTCTAAGTCCTGAGGGTTCAGAGGGAAAAAGTAAGACAGTCCTTGATTTCAGGGAGACTTCACTTTAATAGGAAGAACTAGCACATTTGAAAGAGTGATGACAAGTAAGAGGTGTCTGGGTCTGAGGAGTTACAGGGATGGTTACTTGATCCCTAGTGCAGTCATTTGACACATCCTTTCCAGAAGCAATGGGTTTGATTATTAAATTGAATACACCAAAACACAGATACCTCCAAAGATCAAACATAAGATCTAAGTATACAAAGTATGCAATATAGTTACAAAAGATCCTTAATTGAGCTAGTGGACCTATATTTTTGGACAGTTTTATTTTTAAAAGTCAGAGAAATCCTTTTGGGAAAGAGGTGGTAGATGATGGGTGTGGAACATCTCAAATACTGTCAGTTGCTCCCTGGGGCAGTTATTTATGCTGAATTGTTTTTCTTGGTTATAAGCAAGTATTTTATAGTGGTGCAGGTGCTTTACTGGGAAGTTTTCCTGATGTAAAAAAATCATCATCATCATAAAAAGTTTTTTCCCCAAAAGAAAGTAGGAAAAGTTAGGAAAGAAAAGGCACACTCAGCCAGTGATCTTGCACCTATTTAGAAGGATAACATATCACAAAGTTCCTGCCTTGCACTCTAAAAATCCATCTGTAAGATTGAACTATGTCTCTTTCAAATGTAATTTTCCAGAGATTGTCATATTTACCCTTGAGTCCATTCTTCTTCCATATATGGTGAGTTCTTACTTAGATACATCAGCCATTTCCAATCTACAACTGGGTCCAGGGCCATGCAGACATTTATGAGATTTTCAACATCTGGTAATAAATTCCTCCTGATACAATCCTTTAGAGGAACTTTATGAAGCATTCTGCAGCTTTGTCTCTGAGGGACAAATGTTCATAAATAAAATATTTATCTACACAGGAAAGAAAGTCTCTCTGGCCAAAATGTACTATGAAAGCAAAGTTCCTTAAGGTAAGAAGGAATGGGAGACATGTTCAAAGTCTACATGATATTCCCAGTATTCCCCTGGAAAACTGATGATGACAACACTAATAAGCCCACCAGGACATCTGAAATTTCTCCCTGGTGCAGAAAACCAGGAAACTCTGCATGCTATTCTATAACATTCTTCTTTGAGTTTCCTCCAAATCCTTTAATTACCTTTTTTCAGATAGTTCCCTTAAAAAAATAAACCTGGCCTACACTCAGTTATTAGATCTATATTCATGAAAGGAAGCAAATCTTTTCAGAATTGTATTCCAACCATGAAGGTAATCATCTCTGTCCATCCACACAGTAGTTTAGACAGGAACCAAGAGTGTTAGTCACCCTAAATATGTCACTGAAATTTTGGCTTAACAACAATAAAATTATAATTTAAATGATTCCTCTATGTGTTCAGAAACAGACTTACATCTATTAGGAGTACATTCAAATAAAATTTACCATAAGTATCAAAAATCATTTCATGAGGGCAAGACCACAATTTATTCTTTTCTGTTTGCTTATTTGCAAAAGAAAGTCATTTTTAACATCTTCAGAGCCACCCAATTTAGATTTTCTGGAATATAAAATCAAGCTTATCTTTGTAAATTTCCCTTTGAGGTGATTCTTTCCAAAAGCATATAGTATTCTGGATTTGCAATCAGAAGGCCTGATTTGAGACTTTCCTTCTTTATTTATTGCATAATTAAAAATAAGAATAAGAATAAGCAATAGCTAGCAATTATATAGTGTTTACTATGTGCCAAGAAATGTGCTAAGTGCTTTATAACTATTATCTTATTTAATCTTCACAACCCTGGGTGGTAGTTATTATTATCCCTATTTTACATATAAGGAAATAATAATAGCTAACATTTACATATTGCTTACATAGTGCCAGGCAGTATGCAAATCTCTTTACAGTTATTATCCTGTTTGGTACTCACAACAACCCTACAACATAGACGCTATTATTTTCTTCACTTTACAGATGAGGAAACTGATGCAAACAGAAGTTAAATGACTTGCCTAGGATCAAATAGCTAGTATATGAACTTAAGCAAATAATGTAACCCCTCTGAGCTGCAGTTTCATGATTTATAAAATTGGAAAAATAATTTCTGTCTTGCCTATTCAAGGTTATAAAATTTAAAGACTGAAGAAGCCTTAGGGATATTTCATTCAAGTCCCCATTTTACAGATGAGGATATTGAGCAATAAAAAGAATAAATGTCCAAGGTAACACAGTAAATAGCAGAGAAAAAATCAACCCAGATCATACAGCCTGGATTTAGCTCTGCAAGGGTCCTGACCTGAGTCCTAGAGAGATGAAGGAACTTGGTTAGAATCTCAATGGCAGTAAGTAGCAGAGCCTGAATTTGGACCCTAGCCCTCTGATTCTAAAGAGAGTATTCTTTCCACTACACTCTCTCCTTAGGATTGTTATAATAATCAAATGAATGAATTTATGTGAAAGTCTTTTCTAAACTATAAAGCATGGTCTCTGAAGACTTGTAGCTGAAGCTTACTCAAAGAGCAACAGAGATACCCAATGGGACCATGAGTAGGCTGCCCCACAATCAAACAAGGAACTTTATAATTTCTGTAAACATTAACATCAAAGAACTATAAGTCTTAGAGGAGAGAAGGGACTATTCATATCTTCAGAGCAAGAAGAGACCCAAGAATAACCTAATCATTCCACTAGTAAATACAGATGTTGAGAACTCAAGAAAGGCGACCACCATCTTGGCTGAACCCCTGTGGTGAACTTAAGGGTGGAAATGGACAACAGTTGAACAGGGTGGGCAAGTATAGACAAGTTGTTATCTGTGTTATTGGAAGAAGTGATTACATTGATGAGTTCATAGGTTCATTTGCCTATGAGAGTATTAGTCTGGTCCACATTATTATATTGCCTACTGGAATCAATGAAATCACAATTTCATCATAAAATGAGTTATCATCATCCTTAGAATCTCATTTCCTGAAAAATTAATCTCAAGTATCAATTTCTATATGAATGACATTGTTCAAATGTGACTGTCTCCTCTGGGTTAAGATGGCGGCAGAGTAAGAAGCAGCTCTTAACCTCTCCTGACCAAAACACACAAAACTCCTCAAGGGGACATAAAAACAAGTCCAGACAAATGGAGGAACCCCACAACAGGGCACAGCGTGGTGCGTACGTGGAATTGAGGCATTTCCATGCTATAAAGGGGTGAAACAGTTCTCACTAAATCGTGGACTGAGCAACCACCCCACCCCCACCCCCTCCACACATACCACCTACAACTCCGAAGTGAGCTAAAAAGAAATAGAGCAAGTTTGGGGCACCCATCGAGTCATTGGCAACTCCTGGGCCTGTTCCTGAGAGCAGCAAGATTTAGGACCCCAAAAAGCTAAAGAATGCACACAAACTCTGAGCACGGGAGCAGGGCGCAGAGAACAGACGCAGGGCGCAGAGCGAGGGCTCAGAGTGCAGGCACGGGCGGAGGGGTGGGTGGAGGCAGACACAGCCACGAGCTAAAGCTCTGAAACCCTGAGTGGGGAACCAGTGCACACAGGTATATGACTGTGGAAGCAGCGCCCTGAGACTTGTAAAGAAACCTCCGTCAGAGGATCAAGCAAGGGGGTCCACCAGGGGGCTTGACCTTGGAAAAAACCAGAACTCAGACCTCAGGAGCCAAAAGACTGTGGACCCACCCTGAGTGCAAGGATAAACCTGAGAAGCTGCTGGGTTAACAATGGCTACCCAGCCTCAGGAAGTTCAGAAGAGAAAGATTAACAACAAGAAAAAGGAGTCTTTAATACTTGACAACTTTTACACAGAGAAAATCCAGACAACCAAGCAAATGGAGGAGGAGAACAAACAAGAATCTGGACCCACCTAAAATAAGGAAAACGGGTCACAAGCTATGGAAGAGTTCAAAACTGAGATTTTGAGGAAAATGGAAGAGATCTGGCAAGGAAATAACAGTTTAAAAGGTAGAATCTTGCAATTGGAAAGTGAGGCTCAGAAACCAAATGAACTGATAAGCAAATTGAACACCAGAAATGACCAAATTGAAAAGGAATACCAGAAGATTATTGCCGAAAACCAGAAGATTATAGCCGAAAACCGAAAGATTATAGCCGAAAACCAATCCCTAAAGGCTAGAATTGAGCAATTAGAAGCTAATATCTCTCAAGAAAACAAGAACAAATAAAACAAAGTCAAAAGACTGAAAAAATAGAAGGAAACATGAAATATCGCAATGAGAGAGTGACAGACCAAGAAAACCGGTCTAGAAGAGACAATTTGAGAATAATTGGTCTTCCAGAAAAACCAGAAATTAATAGAAACCTGGACTCCATACTAACAGAAATTATTCAGCAAAATTGCCCTGAGGTCCTACAACAAGAGGGAAATATAGACTTTGAAAGGATCCATAGAACACCTGCGACATTTGATCCAGATAAGAAAATGCCCAGAAATATAATTGCCAAATTCAATAGTTTCCAAGCAAAAGAAAAAATCTTACAAGAAGCCAGAAAGAGACAATTCAAATATCAAGGAGCACCAATCAGGATCACACAGGATCTGGCAGAAAAGCAAGAGAGCTGGGCCTGCAATCATGGATCAACTACCCATCAAAATTGACTATATATTTCCAGGGGAAAGTATGAGCATTCAACAAAATTGAAGAATTCCAGGTATTTGCACAGAAAAGACCAGGGCTAAATGGAAAGTTTGATATCCAACCACAAAAATTGAGAGAAACATGAAAAAGGTAAATAAGACACAGAGGGGAAAGAAAGAAAACTTATAATTTTTAAATTTGCATTTTTAAGGGCCTCAGTGAGATCTAATTATCTGTATTCCTATGTAGAGAAATGTTATGTATAATTCTCTGTAGTGAACTCTATTCACTATTATAGTATTCACTATTATAGTAATCAGAAGAATAATTCACAGGGTGAGGGTGGAACACTAAATAATCTAAGATGACATGGGGGATGGGAAACAGGGGGTGAATAGCAGGGGACACCAAGAGAAATTTCAGTGAATAAGAAAAAAAGGATATTCTATTACACACAAAGAGGGCATAGGAAGGAGAGGGGACAAATACTATTATAAGAAGGAGAGGAAGAGAGAATAAAGAGGTAATAATCAAACCTTACTCTCAGTGTAATCAACCTGGAGAGGGAAGAGTAGCTATACTATCGATTGGGACATAAAACTCTTCTCTAACCCTTCTGAGAAAGTCAGAAGGGAGAAACCAAGGGGAGCAGGGGAGTGGGAAGGTCAAAAAAGGGGAGGGGAGAAGAAGGGGAAGGGAATTCATTAGGCCTTTAAAAACAAAAAGAGGGGGGAAAATAAGGGAGGGGGTAGAAAGGGAAGTTAATCAAGGGAGGGGATAAGGGATAGTAGCTCAATAGCAAACCACTGGTTTAAAAGGAAATAGTATAAGAAAAAGGGGGTAGGAATAGGGGAGGATACGAAAATGTCAGCAAATGCACAACTGATGATTATAACTCAGAATGTGAATGGGATGAACTCACTCATAAAATGGAAGCAAATAGCAGAGTGGATTAGAAACTAAAATCCTACCATATGTTGTCTACAAGAAACACATATGAGACAGGTGGACATACACAAGTTTAAGGTTCAGGGCTTGAGCAAATTCTTTTGGGCGTCAAATGAGAAAAAGAAGGCAGGAGTGGCTATTATGATTTCTGACAAAGCCAAAGTAAAAATAGATATAATTAAAAAAGACAGGGAAGATCATTACATCCTGATTAAAGGCAGTATAAACAAGGAGGAAATAATACTGCTCAATATGTATGCACCAAGTGGCATAGCACCCAAATTCATAAAGGAGAAACTGGCAGAGCTCAAGAAGGAAATAGATAGTAAAACCATACTAGTGGGAGATCTGAATATTCCTCTTTCAGATCTAGATAAATCAAACCAAAAAATAAATAAGAAAGAGGTAAGAGAGGTGAATGATATCCTAGAAAAATTAGATTTATTGATATGTGGAGAAAAATAAATAGGGACAAAAAGGAATACACCTTCTTTTCAGCTGCAGATGGCACATTCACAAAGATTGACCATGTTATAGGGCATAGAATCATTGCAAACAAATGCAAAAGAGCAGAAATAATAAATGTAACCTTCTCAGATCATAATGCAATAAAAATAGTAATTAGTAATGGCACCTGGACAGGAAAATCAAAAACTAATTGGAAATTAAATAATATGATTCTCCAAAACCAATTTGTCAAAGAAGGAATCATAGAAACAATCAACAATTTAATTTAAGAAAATGACAATGATGAGACATCCTACCAAACACTGTGGGATGCGGCCAAGGCAGTACTCAGGGGGAAATTTATATCCTTGAGTGCATATATTAACAAATTAAGGAGGGCAGAGATTAATGAATTGGGCATGCAACTCAAAAAATTAGAAAGCGAGCAAATTAAAAATCCCCAGATGAAAACTAAATTAGAAATACTAAAAACCAAGAGAGAAATTAATAAAATCAAAAGTAAAAGAACTATTGAATTAAGAAATAAGACTAGAAGCTGGTACTTTGAAAAAACAGATAAAATAGACAAAGTACTGGTCAATCTAATAAAAAAAAGGAAAGAAGAAAACCAAATTGATAGTATCAAAGATGAAAAGGGAGACCTCACCTCTAATGAAGGGGAAATTAAGGCAATCATTAAAAACTATTTTGCCCAATTATATGGCAATAAATATAACAATTTAGGAGATATGGACTAATATTTACAAAAATATAAACTGCCTAGATTAACAGCAGAAGAAATAGAATACCTAAATAATCCCATATCAGAAAAAGAAATTGAATAAGCCATCAAAGAACTCCCTAAGAAAAAATCGCCAGGGCCTGATGGATTCACAAGTGAATTCTATCAGACATTCAAAGAGCAACTAATCCCAATACTATACAAATTATTTGATATGATAAGCAAAGAAGGAGTCCTACCAAATTCCTTTTATGATACAAATATGGTACCGATTCCAAAGCCAGGGAGATCAAAAACAGAGAAAGAAAACTACAGACCAGTCTCCCTAATGAACATAGATGCAAAAATCTTAAATAGAATACTAGCAAAGAGACCCCAGCAAGTAATTAAGAAGATCATCCACCATGATCAGGTGGGATTTATACCAGGAATGCAAGGTTGGTTCAACATTAGGAAAACCATCCACATAATTGACCATATCAACAGTCTAACAAACAAAAATCACATGATTATCTCAATAGATGCTGAAAAAGCCTTTGACAAAATAACAGCACCCATTCCTATTGAAAACACTGAAAAGTATAGGAATAGAAGGAGCCTTCCTAAAAATAATAAACAGTATATACCTAAAACCATCAACAAGCATTATATGCAATGGGGATAAATTAGAAGCCTTCCCAATAAGATCAGGAGTGAAACAAGGATGCCCATTATGACCTCTATTATTCAACATAGTACTACAAACACTAGCAATAGCAATTAGGGAAGAAAAATAAATTGAAGGTATCAAAATAGGCAATGAGGAGACTAAGCTATCACTCTTTGCAGATGATATGATGGTATACTTAAAAAATCCTAGAGAATCAACTAAGAAACTGGTAGAAATAATCAACAACTTTAGCAAAGTTGCAGGATACAAAATAAATGCACATAAATCATCAGCATTTCTATATATTTCCAACATATTAGAGCAGCAAGAGGTAGAAAGAGAAACACCATTTAAAATCACCCTAGACAATATAAAATACATGGTAATCTATCTACCAAAACAAACACAGCAATTATATGAAAACAACTACAAAACACTTTCCAAACAAATAAAACTGGATCTAAACAATTGGAAAGCCATTGATTGCTCATGGGTAGGATCAGCTAACATAATAAAAATAACAATTCTACCCAGATTAATTTACCTATTTAGCGCCATACCTATCAAGCTACCAAAAACTTCTTTACTGAATTAGAAAAAACTATAACAAATTTCATTTGGAATAAAAAAGATCAAGAATTTCAAGAGAAATAATGAAAAAAAATGTGAAGGAAGGGGGCCTAGCAGTACCAGATATTAAACTATACTATAAAGCAGCAGTCATCAAAACAATATGGTACTGGCTAAGAGACAGAGAGGAGGATCAATGGAATAGACTTGGGGTAAATGACATCAGCAAGACAGTGTATGATAAACCAAAAGAGCCCAACTTTTGGGACATGAATCCACTATTTGACAAAAACTGCTGGGAAATTTGGAAAACAATATGGGAGAGATTAGGTCTAGATCAACATCTCACACCCTACAACAAGATAAATTCAGAATGGGTGAACGACTTAAATATGAAGAGGGAAACTATAAACAAGTTAAGTGAACACAGAATAGTATACTTGTCAGATCTGTGGGAAAGGAAAGACTTTAAAACTAAGCAAGAGTTAGAGAAAATTACAAAATGTAAATTAAATGGTTTTGATTATATTAAACTAAAAAGTTTTTGTACAAACAAAAACAATGTAGTCAAAATCAGAAGGGAAACAACGAATTGGGAAAAAATCTTTATAACGAAAAACTCTGACAGGGGTTTAATTACTCAAATATACAAGGAGTTAAAGCAATTGTATAAAAAATCAAGCCATTTCCCAATTGATAAATGGGCAAGAGACATGAATAGGCAATTTTCAGGTAAAGAAATCAAAAGTATCAATAAGTACATGAGAAAGTGTTCCAAATCTCTAATAATTAGAGAAATGCAAATCAAAAGAACTCTGAGGTATCACCTCACACCTAGCAGATTGGCTAAAATGAAAGAAGGGGAGAGTAATGAATGTTGGAGGGGATGTGGCAAAATTGGGACATTAATGTATTGCTGGTGGAGCTGTGAACTGATCCAACCATTCTGGCTGGCAATTTGGAATCATGCTCAAAGGGCTATAAAAGACTGCCTGCCCTTTGATCCAGCCATACCATTGTTGGGTTTGTACCCCCAAAGAGATCATAGATAAACAGACTTGTACGAAAATATTTATAGCTGAGCTTTTTGTGGTGGCAACATACTGGAAAAGGAGGGTATGTCCTTCAATTGGGGAATGGCTGAACAAACTGTGGTATATGCTTGTGATGGAATACTATTGTGCTAAAAGGAATAATAAACTGGAGGAGTTCCAGGCGAACTGGAGAGACCTCCGGGAACTGATGCAGAGCGAAAGGAGCAGAGTCAGAAGAACATTGTACACAGAGACTGATACACTGTGGTAAAATCGAATGTAATGGGCTTCTGAACCAGCAGCAATACAAAGACCCAGGACAATTCTGAGGGATTTATGGTAAAGATGCTGCCCACATTCAGAGGAAGAACTGCAGGAGAGGAAATATATAAGAAAAACAACAGCTTGAACGCATGGGTCAGGGCGGACATGATTGAGGGTGTGGACTCGAAACTACCACACCAATGCAACTACCAACAATTTGGAAATAGGTCTTGATCAAGGACACATGACAAAACTAGTGGAAATGTGCATCGGCCATGGGTGGGGGAAGTGCAGGGGGTGAAGGGGAAAGTAGGAGCATGAATCCTGTAACCATGTTAAAAATGAATATTAATAAATGTTAAAAAAATGTGACTGTCTCACCAGCCCCCAAAAAAATACTGTTTATTTATTCTGTGTATATTTATGAGTGTATGTGTGTTTTCCCTTGATAAAATGTAAATTCCTTGAAGATAAAGATTGTTTGATTTTTTTTTCTCTTTGTACCCTGAGTACCTAGCATAGTACCAGGTACATATTAAATGCTTCCTGAAGGATAATAATAGCTAGCATTTTTATAACATTGTAAAGTCTGTAAAATAATTGAAAAATATATCATTTTATTCTCACAACAATCCTGGGAACTAGGTACTATAATTCTCCCCTTTTTTATAAATAAGGAAATTGAGGCAGGCAAAGGGTTATTTGCCCAGAATTATGTAGTTGGTAAATATTTGAGACTAGATTTGGATTCTGAACTACCATCTCACTGCCTGAGTGAAAAAAAAAAATTGATCCTTTCTGATGTTATCCAGAGACTTAAAATTTGAGTCAATCATCCTACCAGCATAGCCAACTTTTTGATTGTTTGTCAGTGTCTGATATGGAACAATTTGATCTGATAGATAAAAATATGGCATTTACTTTTAAATATGTGAACTATTGAGTAAGAGGTGGTAGAAAAAAATGAGAAAATATACGGTAAGCCCTAGGTCAGTGCAAAGGGTGGGGATAGGAATTCAAATGCTGTCTTCAAAAAACCATGTCTCCATCTCACTGTCCTTCCTGCTGTGTTTGCCACATGACTCACCCTTTAGTCCTAAAGTGTGGGCATTGGGAGTTGGGCTAAAGTGAGAGCCAAATGAGGTGCTTATGCCTATTTTCCTGTTCAAGGTGGCCCTTCGGAAGAGCAGCCTTTTCATTAGCTATTTAATTGTCCTGGGAAGCCTTGAATCAATATTGTGATTTCCTGTTTGCACCTGCCAGCATTGAACAATCTGCTCCTTTTTTCCAGAGTCTGTTTCTAAATTTAACATGGCAGCTCTAAGGAGGAGAGGGGGTGGGAGAGATGAGCAGGAAGGCTCTCAGGCCAAACGACTCAGAAAACTCAAAATATATTTAACAATATAAAATATGTGCTCATGACCTGAAAGGAACTCTACAGCTCTGGAGAACCTCCAGGAGGTCCCAAAGAAGGATGTGACAGGAAAAAAAAATTAAAAAGGGAGTCTTGAGTTCTGGAGAAAAGAAGAATTATTGATAGAAGAATCAATGTTAGGTGAATGATGGAGGGCAGGGAAGATGGATTTAAATGTATAATTTTTGATAAAACAATAAAACATTTATGGTTTCACAGCATTTTATTTTTACATGCAAACTCTCACATAAAGTTACAGCTTCTAACTAAACCACAATGGGAGATGCTGTCTGACTTTCATGCTCTAAAAATTTTTATTTCCTTCAAGAAGGTCCTTTTGGAAGCTTCATAATATGTTTTAGTCTCTCACCACACAGCTGGTCTAAGAGAGCGATATTAAAGTATCACATACATTACAATGGAAGCTCCTCAGTAGTAGAGGTTGTTTCACTCTTTGAACTAGTATTCCTGGCACCTAGCACAGTGCCTGGCACTCTAGACACTTAACATAGGCTTGCTTATTGATTGGCTACTCAAAATCATGTCAATAAATTATTTCCTACCACAAGCCTTTTTTATCATGGACCTTTTTGGGCAGCCTAGAAAAAACTATGTATCCTTTCTCAAAATATATTTAATTTTAATTCATATAGTAAAATACAAAGAATTACAAAGAAAAATTTAAACTAGCTTAATATATATTTAAAAATATTATGGACCCCAAGTTAAGAATCCTTGTTCCAGAAATATACACTCATTGGTTATTGGACATGGTTCTCACATGTAAAGGGGTCAAGAACTCCATTAAATGCCATGACTAAAGAATTCATAATAAGATAGCCAGCTTACTATGGCCGAGGGCCTTCAAAATACTTAGGTTAGTTTCTGAAAAGTTTTTGCAAAGCAGATTGATCTATCAATGAGATTATATTTAAGATCTTTTACCCATGGTAGAGAACCAAGGAGAGCTTTTGTTCTATGGGCAAAGTCTTCATAGAACTTGGGGTTACCTTAATACCACAACGAAGTATTAGAGTAGGACATTATAGAGTATCATATTTAAATCATGGTAATTGTTTTGAGTCCTGCATCTCTTTGACATTCTGATGAAACCTATGGATCCCTTCTCAAAATAATATCACAAAATGAATAGTAGGATTACAAAAGAAAACCAATTATATTGAAATATACTGATCAAGACATTTTAATGTGCTCACAATTCCAAGATTAAGAACCCATATTCCACCTATTTAAAGGCATATAATTTTTGCTTTGAACTATATTTACTTTGAAAAATGAATGTTGGTTAGCTCTATGGAGACTGTTGTAGAGGGAGTCCCACAGTTTGAGTAACCTCTCTCTTTCCTGTTCCCACTCAATGTAAATCACTAGAGTGTTGACAGAATTTCCTTTGCTTTATTTCTTCAATAATATTTCAGGTTCTCTCTCTCTCTCTCTCTCTCTCTCTCTCTCTCTCTCTCTCTCTCTCTCTCTCTCTCTCTCTCTCTCCCCTCCCCCATTTCTACTTATTCTTACTTTACACACAGATCTAATATACTTGATGATTTTATTTCCTAGTCTCCAGCACATTAGAAGCATCACAGCAGCAAGACTACTAAGGACAAGCAATCTGGGACCTATGCAAAAGGTTAGTTGCCTTGCAGCTGAGGGAAGAGACAGAAATGAGAACAAAAATTGATACAAGAGCTTAAAATGCTCAATAATCTGCTCAATAATCAGGAACATAGAATCTGATAGATCTCCATAGGCAATGGCAGCTGTTGCAGCACAGAACAAAAAATGAATATTTATGATAACTCAAGTCATTAAAAAAGTCAAAGTAGATTTTTGTTGAAGTCACAGAAGTGAGCACTGCATATTGGAAATATTTCCAACACTATGCCACTAAAACACATGGTTTGGGCACTTAAAAAAATAAGGTTTTGTTTTGTTTTTTAATTTGGAAAATTTTTGATTCTTAAGACTACACTGTCATAATGGAAGATAATCTTGAGATTATGACTGTCTCCTGACTCAACTACTATGGCCCCTCCTCCCATTCGTGAACTCAGAATTTGGGAGAAAGGCCCCACAGCAGATATTCCTCTTTCTCCAGACTTAGCTACAATGAGCCCACTCAGGATAAACCCTTCCCCACTCTGCTCCATTTTCAGCTTCCTTTTTATGCATTGTCTTCACATTTTAGAATATAGACTTCTCCAATGCAAGTCCAAGACAACTCCAAAGGCCTCATGACCAAGAAGGCTATTCATCACCCTAGAAGGAATTGTATGAAAACTAAAGCATGCTATTCTTTACTCTATTTCCTTTATGAGTTTTTCTCCAAGAAATGTGTATCTTCTTTCACAATATGATGAATATGGAAATATATATTGCATGATAATACAGGTACAACCTATGTCATATTACATAGACCTCTCTTGTGGAGGAGAGAGAGGTGAGAGGGGAGCATTGATGTCACAAATCAGAAAACAATAATTTTAAATTGTATTGATATGTAAATTGGAAAAATAGTTTTTTTAAAAATATAAGCTCCTTGAGGGCAGAAACTATCTTTTTTTTTCCTTCTATTTACATCATAGCACTTAACTCTGTGTCTGACATGTGATAAATGCTTAATAAATATTTATTGATTATTGCTGATTGATTAGAAAAATAATTTACATGAGGCCTCTTATTCCCTGGAAATGTTAATAGTGCTTGTCTGAGAACAACCTCCTGATACATACAGGGAAGGTAGAGAGCAGATGAGCAATGGGATCATCTTTCTGATGATGTCTGCAGAATTTTCCATTATTTCAATTCACTTTAAAAAACTGAGTCACCTCCTCTTCTTGTATCAATATGATAACACTGGAGGGGAGAGATTGTGAACTTAACAACTTAGTTCTCTGATAAACTCTAGAAATGTGCCTTTCAAGCCAGCAACTGGCAAGTTTCTGCCACTAGGAAAAACTGGCATATAGTGCCTGTATTGACATATCTATTTTACAAACTAGAAGGGACTACACACATACACATATACACATATAAAAACAATCAACCAAGAGGCAGGTAGGTGTCTTAGTGGGTAAAGAGCTAAGCCTAGAGATGGGAAGACAAGTCTGGCATCAGATACTGTGTGACACTGGGCCAGTCATTTAACCCTAATTGCCTAACCCTTCCCATTCTTTCACCTTGGAACCAATATTTGAGTAAAGATTCTAATATAGAAGATAATGATTGGTTTTTGTTAACCAACAAATAGCTTTTAGCATAAGGACAAGAGCAAAGTATATGCTTTTGCTAGATTTAGACTTTATCATTTTAATTTGCCAACAAATCAGAAATAAATAAATATTCTAATAAAGATGACAGCTTATTAATTAATTCAAATCCAGGAAAATTTGACCTAGACTAATAACATGACAAAAAAGTCAAAAGGCTTGTCTAGAATGTTTCCAAAATTTAAGGCAGTTGATAAATTTGAGGTGTTTTGCAAATGATATTGATATTTCTTTGCCTTAAGTAGTTTTTCATTAATATAGTAATTTCTAGCCTTTGGAGGAAATGAAACTGCTCACAATGGTTTATGTGATTCATGACACTCTTCAATGTTCTCCAAAAGTTCCAAAGGACCTACATTTTTTTAACTGAATAAAATTCTAATTAATTCATTTTTATTATGCTATGACTTGCCCCTAACATAATTCATGGTGTGGTGGATAATTAAGAAGAACTGAGGAAACAATATGAGTTATATGATTTATTAGCAAAACAGATATAATAAATGGATCAATGGAGTTCCCAGTCAGTCCAAAGTCCCTGAATATAGAGTGAGACAGATTTTTATGTATTAAAATCAATTAATCAAATAAGACCTGTTAATTAAAAGAAACCAATTAACCAGGACACAAAATTAAGTAATCTGATTTCTAATTGGAGGAAAGATTAGACATTTTCCAAGTTGGAAGGGAAGAGCAAACATGTGCAGTTCCTGAAATCAGAAAAAGAGGTGCTTCCTTCTCCCTAAATGTTTGTATTCAGTCAAAGAACCATGGAAATTCATTGACCACTACAAGACCAGTTTTCAGATAAGATTAGTGGACTGCTTGAGATGTATAACTGCATGAAAAGTTCTTGCAACAATCTTCAGATCTGACTGAGTTTCTGATCAACATAATTTAGGTCCTTAGTTAAAGGTTTCTAAACCACAAGTAGAGATAATCCAGCTTCTAGGTTCAAATAATGCAATAAATTTTCTCACAATTCTTGTAATTTAATAAAGTTTTCTCACAAGACAGAAATTGAACTATTTCTCTTCATTCATTTCCCACAATGACATACTGGAAACAACATTGACTTCAAGATCAGAAAACCTGAGTTTCAATCCTGATTCTGTCATGCACCTGGCCAAAGAGAGATGGAGCAATTAATAAATGTTTGTTGGATGAATTAAAGAGAAGTTATTAAGTAAATTCTCTCTTCACTTCTTTCCAGTAGAGGTCACAGGTCTTTACTGTAGAGATTAAAATGTGGCAGAATAAAAAGACTAGGTGTGCTGATTCTCCATGGCTCTTTCAGGCAGGCCAGTACCATCATTAATAGGGCATTAGGAAATTAATCCAATAAATTTTTTTGATGTTAACTTTAGTGACTCTAAATTTGATTAAATTTCACAAAGTTTTATTAAGCACATACTACATTCCAAGAGCTGTGGTGGGTTTCAGACCCCCCAAAATAAAAATGTAACAATTCCTACACACAAGTAGATATAGATATAGATATAAAGTTATTTCTAGGAGTGAGTGATGATTACTACCTGGGAAGATATTCCAAGAGGGGGCCACTGTATTATACTTTAAAAGGATTTAAGAGTTGTGAGAGGGACTATCAGAGATTATTTAGAATTGTCTCAACCAATTCATGAGGCAATTCCCTGGTGCCACAATGGGCTACAAAAGCAACTAGCAGAAATTTTAAATGAACATGCCAGAGCTACATTACAAATAGAATCCACCTACCTATAATACAAATTCTGAATTGTTTTTTCACTGAATTTAAATGAAGTAGAAATTAAATTAATTGGGTTTGTTTTGTAGCCTTGTCAGACTTTGGATCCTAGAAATTGGGATCTAATGGCATAAAGAAAGAGGAAAGAAGAACATATAAAAACAGTCTTTGATCTCTTTTGTTCTAGAAAAGTATCTCCAGATTTTCAGTGTTTCTCATCCCTGCTGGGTTTCAATTGACTTATCCCCTTTTCCTGAACAAATGAGTAGAAGAATGTTGAACTCAAACATAAAAGTGCAACAGCAGGCTACAGAGAATACAGCTCTTGGGCTCACTGGGTGACCAAGGCAGTATACTCACCATATGTGTCATCTCTGTCCATCTGGCCCATTCAACATGGCCAAAATAAACAACAAAAGCAAATGACAAAAGAAAATCCTCATCCTTGGCCTTTGAAAAGCAGATTCTTCTAGCCAAATATTTTCTATAAGCCATTTGAGTTCCAAATTGATTATTTCCTATTTATTGTGTTATTTCATATTTGTCATAGATTATTTGCATGTAGTTCATTGCTTGTTACCTTTCCCATTATTGCTCTTTCAGTGTCTTTCTTTGCATCTTCAAAGCTTTTGACAATACTGGGAATGCTGACTGACTGACCCATTATGTATAATATTTTGATCAGACCAGTTACTACCTTTGGTTTCCCAGTCAGCCTTTCTTTTCCAACCTTATTAAATAGAAAAGGAAAGGAAATATCTTACTCTGATTCTTTGCTTTCTAATAGCACGGAAATAGCATGACATAAAAATTACATGTTAATTGTCTTCAATTTAGAATTAGAATATTCACATTTGGCCGCAGAAGGAACATCTGGTTGCTACTGATGGGATTTCAATGAGGTAGATTTAAGCTCAAAGGAAGAAACAAATTTCTAACAAACAAACCTTCCAAAAATGGCATGGGATACCATTGTGGTAACTTGGCTCCTCCTTATTGAAGATATTCATGAAAAGAATTGATGACTATTTGGGGGGGGTATCAAGGTTCTATCCTAGACCCTCCATACTTTCTTGGTAATCTTAGTAGTTCCCATGAGTTTAAATATCAACTCTATACAGCTGACTCCCAGATTTACAGGTACAGACTAAGTCTTACCCCTAACTATTTTACTCGATTTACAATTTTTATAAAAGTTTTTGTAAAATATGTCATGATTTTAAGATCTAGTATTGCTAGACCTAGTTTCTTTACTTTTTTACATTAATTCCTTTTATATTCTTGATCTTTTTTGTATTTTGTATTTTGTTATTTACGTAGGTTAATAAAACAATTTTGGGTAATTTAGTCGGGATGGTATTTAATAAATAAGTTGGTTTAGGTGTGGTTTTCATTTTATTTATACTGGTTCTGTCCACCTATGAAAAATTAATATTTCTCCAATTATTTTAATCTGATTTTATTTATGTAGAAAGTGTTTTATAATTATGTTTGTGTAGTTTCAGTGTCTGTTTTGACAGGTATATTCCCAAGTATTTTATTCTGTTTGTGGATATTTTAAATTTAGTATCTCTATCTCTTCTTGTGAGGTTTGTTAGTGATATATAAAAATGCCAATGATTTACATTCCCAACTCCTGTGGTTTCCTACCTCTAACATCAAATATAAACTTTGTTTAACTTTTTAAAGTCCCTTTAAACTATTTTAAAATATGATGTGGTTCCTATCTATCTTTTCAGCCTCACTGGAAATTATATCCTCTTGAACTCACTGCAATCTAAACTAACCCTCCCTCAGCACCTCACACAAGACATGCCATCTTTCCTCTCTTTACCTTAGCACTGAATATCCCCCATACCTGAAATTCCCTCCTTCCTTACCTCCACCTCATAGTGTTCCCCTCTTCCTTCAAGGTACCATCTTCTGCATGAAACCTCCTTGATCTCCACAAGTACTATTTTTCTCTCTCCCAAACTATTTTGATTTTAATTTCTTTATACATATCTATTTTTCCTAATTTTATATTAGTGTTTTACTTACATATTTGCCTATTGTCTCCCCCATTAAAATATAAGCTTCTGAATGGTAAGATTGTTTTATTCTTTGTTCTTATGTCTTAGGTGACTAGCTCCATGCCTGGCACATTGTAGGCACTTAATAAATACTTTTTGAATGTTATATTGCACTGAAGACAATCTCGTTACATAAGGGTTGGCCACCGAGCTCCTTTCCAACTCTGATGGAATGCAATTATTTGAAATCTTGCTATGTTAATAAGTGTAAATTATATATATATGCATATATATACATGTGCTATACATATACAATATATACTATTACATAGTTATATGAAACATCTATGCTATAATATATTATAAATATTTGTACTATATATATATTTCATATATATGATATGAATGCTATATGTGGCGGTGCATATATATTATTTGTAATACACATAAATTTACAAATATGTATTATATTACATATATTACATTATTTAAGCTACTGAGTCTTAAAACAGTACAAAACCTTTGGAATACCGGTGTGTGTGTGTGGGTGTGTTCCTGTTAAAGAATTTAGGTTGATTTTGCAAGCTTAAGGCATTTTTTTGGGTGGCAGGGTTCATCTCAAGAGGAGAGAATGTGGTATATATGCTTCACTGGAACAAAAACAAGGTACCTACCGCTTTTTTATGAATCCAAATCTGGATTGTATAAAGTCCGAATGCAGCCTCTAATAGGTCTTATTTTCCCAACATTTGCCTGTATATTGGTCCCTTCTTAAAGAGATTATATTTTGGAGGGATAGCCTTTATCTGTGGGCTACCATCTTTATACCAATGTAGTTTATTTACCACAAAAAATTTTTTTAACTTGAATTATCCAGATGATTGCTTAACCTTTTATTATGTCTGTCAGTACCACCTAAAGAATAAACAAGGATTAGAAATAGAAAATATAAAGGCAAAATGGAAACCAACCAATCTGTTTTTACTCTTCAGATTCATTAAAATGAAAATGGAGGGGGGGCAAAAGAAGTGACAAATTGAGGGAAAGTGATCTCAATTTTTAAAGCATTCCAACATCAGTCACCAGGCCTTAAAGTGAAAAATTAAAGGACAACTCTTTAAATATATGATTATCATGTGGACTGCTTACTTTAGCATTGACCAGGGAATTTGGCCAAAATACAGAAGTTTTTATCTTATTCTGAAAATAATAGACATTGTAATAATTGGCCATTCTAGGTACAAAAGCATCTTGATGCCAATGATGATTTTTAACTTGGTAGCTTTTCCAGTCAACTACTTGGGGTTCTCTTTTTTTGCAAAACCTTGCTTTTTTTTCCTCCCAGATGTCACATTTCCTTTAAATAACTGTGGGGATGGAAGTCAAATCAAATTAGTCCTTTCAGATTCAGAAGTGTAAACCTCTAGCAAGCAGAGATAAATGTTTATGGCAAATTGGGTAATAAAGTGCTGTCTCATGAGGACCAGGACTTAAACTAGAAACACAACTTTTAATACTTAACATCTCTTTTGCAGACTGAATTGCTTCTTCTGTCATTGGAAATGACTTCTGGCTTAACCACAACTCACCACACTGAATGCATTCGGACCTGTTCCCTCACTTTGGTATTTAACAAATTTACTCTTGGCTTCTGTTGATGGATTTTGGGTTCGTACTATCATTAGTTCAGGTATCACTCTGTATTTCATGGTCATTTAGCTCTTTTGGCTAGAATATGGTGGTAATAAAATCAAAGTCAAGAACTTGAATTCCCAAATGGCTAATTACCTTTATCCTTTTCCAAATAGCACAGTCTGGAGTCTTGATGCCAGTAGATCCTTTCATAAATTTCCACCAATAGTCACAAGGGATACCAAATAAGATAGGGCAGATGGATGGATCTGTGCAATTCATCAACACTATGAAAAACATAGCTAAGGTCAATGTTCTGTTAACAGTGGACATCCAAAGTTTCACCCTTATAGAGAACTACATTGATTTATCAGAATATGAATCATTCTTCAATTGAAATATGGTCACAGGTTATGAACAAATGGTTTTCAGAAGAAGAAATATAAACTAGCTATTTTCATATGAAAAAATGCCCTAAATTATTATTGACTAGAGAGATTCAAAATAAAATAATTCTGAGGTACTGCTTCACATCTATCAGATTGACTTAATATCATACAAAAAGGAAAATGACAAATGTTGGAGAAAACATGGAAAATAGGATACTAATGCATTTTTGATGGATTTGTGAACTGATCCAACCATTCTGGAGAACATGCCCAAAGGACCATCAAATTGCATATCCTTTGATCCAGCAATACAACCAAATGGTATATATCCTAAAGAGATAAAAACAAATGCAAAAACAACCCTACAAACTAATGCATACAAATATATTTCCAGCAGTTCTTTTTTTTTGTGGTGGCAAAGAATTAGAAATTGAAGGAATCCTTATCACTTGGGAAATGACTGAACAAATTAATAGATACAAAGAGAACAAATAGATAGATAGATAGATAGATAGATAGATAGATAGATATATGTAACTATAAAGAAATATAAAAAGATACCTTTGTGCTATAAGAAACAATGAGTAGCAATGAATAGGAGCTGAAGCAAAGTGAAATGAGCAGAACCAGGTGAACAATGTACATAGTAACAGCAATATTGTGATGATGGTCTACTGTGAATGACAGCTTTTCTCAGTAATAAAATGATCCAAGACTATTCTGAAGGACTTATGATGAAAGCTGTTATCCACCTCTAGAGAAAAAAACAATAGAGTCTGAATGCCTATCAAAGTTTATTTTTTTTTTACTTCCTTTATCGTTTCGGAGCTTTTTTGTCAGTGTTTTCTTTTGCAATGTGGCTCATGTGGAAATGTTTTGTATCACTGCATATATAATTTTGTTTGACTTGTATGGCATAATATATGTACTACATAATCTATAAGGGAGGAAGGGAGAGAGAATGAAAGAGAATTTGGTATTCAAGTTTTAAATAGATGTTTAAGCATTTTTTGTTTATATACAGTTGAGAAAAATAAAAACAGACCAATGTAGAAAAAAGTGTATCTTCATATGTTGAGTGGGCATGGTGCCAAAAAGAAGTTAGGTGGAATCATGGATAGTGCTGGGCATGCAGTTAGGTAAATCTGAGTTCAAATCTTACCTCACATACTTATTTGCTGTTTGGCATTGGGCGCTTTACTGATTTCTCTTAAACTCAGCTTCCTCCTCTATAAAATAGGAATAATACTATCATTTATCTCACAGGGATATTACATATTGTAATATCAGGGATATTACAAATTTCAAGTAAGAAAATTTGTGTATAATTGTTTTACCAACTCTAAAATGCCAGCTATTATTATTATAACTCTATGACTTATAAAGTAGCTGATTATGTGTATGTGTTAAATGTATCTTTCCATAGTTTTTGTCATATATTAACTTAACAACCAGTAAGAATGGGGTCTTCCGGTCTTTGAAAAATTATCTTTAGCTAAACAGAGCCTAGAAAAAAAAACACTCATTCTTTTTGTTTTCTTCTTCCTTTGCAACTAAATATTATAAAAAGGTGTAGGAATTTTGGTGGGTTCTTTTTTTTGTTATGACTTGAAATTGTTAGAGTATTATTGCAAGGGGGCAGTTATGGTGATTTGTGTATGTTTGTGTACCCTGTATATGTTTTTAACTTCTATATTTATTCCTTCTAAGATCTCCACAAAAATTTGCCCTTCAAAGAACTTAAAGGAGAAAGTGTAAACCTCACAGCTGGAAAGATCTCACTAAAAAGATTTTTTTTTTTGGAAAATCCTTGACATTTCAGCAGAAGTTTCCAAGCAAAACTCTTCTTCAGGACCAGCCCCACACAAAAGAAGCAGTTTGTTTTGGAAGAAAAATTATTAAAACAGACACAGGCCATGAAGATGAATGAAGTAAAGCTTTAGAGACATTACTAGCTTAAGGGGAATTAGAATATCACTTTCTAAAACTTCCTACCCTTGAAAGGTGTTGATGAGATATTGAGGACCTTCAAGGACACTTATTTCCCTGGGACAATTCAATCTTCATCTTCTTAGTAGACTGGGGAATGGGAATGGGAAAGATAACCTCTTGAGATTCTATTACTGCATTATGCAAAGAGATGGATGACAGGGTATGATAGACTGGGAACAACTAGAGACAGGTCAAGTGATCTTCCAAGATTTTCTGAAAAGTTTGATCCAGGACTTGAGCTCATGGACTACTTAGAAGTACAATGGACAGAATGCCATAATCCAATTTCACACTATGTCAATATAGCAGTACATAAAATTTTCCTAGGATAAACTGTTCTTGGCCTCTTTTTCTATGCTCAGGGAGGTGAGGGGATGTCATCATATGGGGAGAAGGGAAAACATGATCATGATTTCTGTGCTTTACTTCAAAATATCAGGGGAATCTGTCTCTTCATCATTTAAGAGGAAAACTATTATTGCAAGTAAAAGAAAATCCACATATGCTTTTGTGTAAGTTCCTTCATAGCCACACTGGGCTGTCAGAGGGATAACTATGACTGTGTGCACAATATGCCCCACACCACAACACTCTTGAATAGGATATGCCTGCTTGTTCCTACTGCTTTTCTCTTTTGCCGTGGGGATTAGTATTACTGTTTAATGGTCACCACATCTCACATGCTAGACCTGGAAATTCCAGCCACCTAAGTCAACGATGGCAAATCAGTGACTAGAGTCCACTATTGCCATAGACTGTTTTCAAGTGTTAAAAGTTCCCCATTCTTTTTCAAATCATATATGTTCTTTGGAACATCTCAGAATCCTCTGGCAAAAAGCAATTGCTAGTGTTTATTGACCTTGGAAGACAGTAGTACTGACTTTGAAAATAAAAATAGATTTGTCTCCTCTTAGTGTGCAAACACTCAGAGTGTACCCCCAGGGAATCCACTGTAGAAAGTGTTTACTCCCAGGATCATCCAGGGGTGCCCTCAAAGGGTCAAAAGCATTAATATCAACAGACTTCCCAGGCACATTTCTCATTCTATATGTACTGAATAAGCAAGTATCCTGGGCTTCAAAATATGAGAACTGCCCAGGAGCCCTTCTAATTCTTTCTTCTGCTTGTTTTTTTTTTAAAACCCTTGTACTTCGGTGTATTGTCTTATAGATGGAAGATTGGTAAGGGTGGGCAATGGGGGTCAAGTGACTTGCCCAGGGTCACACAGCTGGGAAGTGGCTGAGGCCGGGTTTGAACCTAGGACCTCCTGTCTCTAGGCCTGACTCTCACTCCACTGAGCTACCCAGCTGCCCCTCGAGCCCTTCTAATTCTGAGGAGGCCTTAAGCTTGGTCAGGTGTTGTTACCTTTTACAGCCGGTATCAAAGAAAAAGTGTGGGAGGAGAGAGTAAATCCCTTTTCTTTCCAACTCCAGAAAGTTGGAAGGCAAAACTCAAGAGTATTAACAATCTGCTGCCTAGTATTTGGGAATTTCTTGATGGTGAATATCATTCAGTTAAAATCTGGTTTGGCTCCTGAGAGAAACCAGAGGAAAATAAAGATGTGTTCTCACTAGTAACATATTGTGGAGCAGGATGTTATTCTAGTGACTCATTTGCAGAAAAATGTAGTAGGAAAACTAAATACAGCCCATGACAAGTATCTATGGCTTTTACTTGGACAACAAACATGGTCAGCTCAGGGGCTTGTGTTCCCTTTCCCAAGGGTTGTATCTATCCAGTACCTATATACCCCATACATTCTAGATCAATCGTCTCAGTTGGTTAGTTAAAAAGCATCTATTAAGTACTTACTACTACTCACTGGAAAGTTAAACAAAGACCAAAAGAAGTCCTTGGGACTTTTATCTATACAATGTCAAATGGCTAGACTAGCTAAATAACAAAATAATAATGATGGCATTTATACGGTGCTTTTTAAGGTTTTTAAAGAGCTATACATGTAATCTCATTTTGATTTTAATGAATATATAAGGGAAGATCTATAAATGAATATGGATTTTATTCATTTACTCAATTATCATTTTTCAAGTGCCTTTTCTGTGCAAAATATAGTACTGGATATAAAGGAAGAGATAAACATAGGAACTGTAGACTTAGAAATAGAATTTTCACCAGAACTGCCAGAACCAAAACTAACTGGGCCTGTGCTGGCAAATAAAGCCAGCAGAAGTTACTCAGCCCTGGTGGTCCCTGGGAAATCATTCTCCCTACCTAGAAGGTCCCTATGCAAAATTAAACTAAAATAATCCCTCGGGGAGCATATTTACAAGCTTAAGAGGGATAACATAATTATAAGACACAATATCATTTGATAAACAAATTCAAGAGATATAAAGCAAAGGGCTATTATGCAAGGACTAACATAGAGGTAATTACCAACAAAGGAGAAGATTATGACTAGCTGGAGAAAGCTTCAGGGAGGAGGTGATATTAAAGTACTTATAAGCCTATCAATTGATCTGGACCTGTTTGGGAGAACTGAGGTTAACCTAGGCTGGGAAAGAATGCTCCCTTCAAGAAAGACGGGCTCCAATGATTACCTTTAAAAATAGAGAAATGTATTAAGTTGAATACAAGTTGAATTATTGAGTTGAATGGCCAGGAGGCAGGTGTAGGTGAAGTACTGCCTCCTAGGATAGATGGGATTTTGAA
Source organism: Gracilinanus agilis (assembly GCF_016433145.1). Taxonomy (NCBI): domain Eukaryota; kingdom Metazoa; phylum Chordata; class Mammalia; order Didelphimorphia; family Didelphidae; genus Gracilinanus; species Gracilinanus agilis. The sequence continues at coordinate 322,530,336 of NC_058133.1, read as the reverse complement.
TTCTTATATCCTTTTGACAACAGGGGCTATGTGACCAGAGATTGGATGATGTTATTACATGATCAGGAATGGGGATATGGGGTGATCTGTGCACCTTAAAGACAAAAGGGGTGAAATAGGAAGTTTAGGGGATGATCTGATATCTGAAATGCAAAGGAATGCTTATTAGAAGCAAACTGGAAAGTGCTTATCTGTGCTCATCAAAAAGCTAGGGGAGAGGCCAAAGGGAGTATCTCTCTCAGCTCAGTCACCCTCCTTCAGCATTTCAGAAATGCAAGGGGAAAAGGCCTGGGGTACCTCTGGGGTTTGGGGGTATCCAGGGGAAGCCTTGAATCCCATGCCAGAACCCAATAAACTAAGAGCTTTGATATTTTGTAGATATGACAGTATCTTTAGGGTAACTAGGTGGATGGAGTGCTGCTGGAGTCAGGAAGTTTCAGACACTTACTAGCTGTGTGACTCTGGACAGGTCACTTAATTCTGTTTGCTTCAGTTTCAACTGTAAAATGAGCTGAGGAGGAAATTACAAACCCTTCCAGTATCTTTGCCAAAATAACCCTAAATAGGGTCCCAAAGAGTCAGACATGATTGAAGCAAGTTAACAACAACAAAAAAAGATGATCTGAGTTCTTTTCCAACTCACAAATTCTGTGACTTAGTGATGTCACAGTCTGGATGTCTCTCTTCTTCCCATACTAACCAAAGGAATGATTCCCACGGGCAAAAAAATGATAGTAGATATGACAGAAAATAATTAAAGGCTCTTGAAGGGGAAACCCTGCTTGATTTAAGATTTGAAGATTTGATGCCTAATTATTTATTTTGGCAATCATGAAGAAAAATATTGCCCTTGCCATACCCCATTTAAGCAATCCCTTTGTTGATTTTACCCAGTAGCTTTAATCATCTCCATCAATATTTGTTTCTTATCTGATCAAAACATGGAAACTTGTGTTTTACTTCCTTTTGGACAGACTAGTTATGTTCAAAGATTTCTTCTAGCAAGAAAATGAAACTTCTCAAGCCTCTAAACATTGAGAAAATGCACTAATACAGTATATAAATATCACTGCTTATTCCCCTCTCCTAAGGATTTTAAAAAAGAGTTTTCCCAGGGTAAAAGAACCAGTCATGTGAGCCATTCTACACCTTGTGCTTCAGGGACATTCAAAACAACAGCAGAGATTAGCGTTGAAGTAAGATTCATGCAAGTATATAAAACACAGTAAGTATTAATATATTAAATTGTCCTTCCTTAGTAAGTACTTAGCATCTAGAATTATTGGCTCCCTCCAACTCCACATTTTCATATACAACTCTCTTACTCCAATTAAATTAAATCAACCTGTTTGTCTCTACCTGACAACTCAGGTCAGTTCATACCAAGTAGCTTTTTTACTTAGTTGGAAGACACATGAGCAGTTGCTATCTCCGAAGACTTAGACTCTTTTGTTTTTGTTGTATAGCCATGAGCCATTGAACCCATTTCTAAAGAAATAAAATCAAAGGATACCCAAAAGGCAATGGAGAGTCAACTATAGCTGCACGTAGTCTATATTAAAATAATACAGTTAGCACTCATACAGCACTTTAAGATTTGAAAAATACATTTCCTTTTATACTCACAAAAACCCTGAGTGGCAAGTACAACTATTATCCCCATTTTATAGATGAGGAAACTGAGGTAAGCAGAGGTTAAATGACTTACTAAGGGTCACATAGAAAGCATCTAAGGCTGAGTTTGAACTCAGGTTTCACTAACTTCAGATTCAGACATCTATTCACTCTCCCCACTAGCTACTACGTAGTATATGTTACAAAGGAAGAATCATAAAGTCCTACAAATGTTGGGCTCACAGAAATTCATGACCAGAAAGGAGACAAACTAGCTAGTCATGTGATGTTATGTATGTTGAGAGAAACCAGAGAAGGGTCCCAGCATGTTGTAGGATCTGTGGCAAACTTATAGAAGGCTAGGGACAATTAAAGGCAATTCATGGCCAAGTATAGATGGGCTTTGATCTGCTTCATGGAGAGAGTGCTCACATCAAGGAAATCACAGATCCTTTAGTATAGTGAAGTTTGTATAGCGAAGTATTGGTGTTGAAATCATATTGTACAACGGTTTTGCTTCTGAACAATCATTTCCCCTTTCTCAGCTGAAATGCAGTACCAAAGTCATTTCTTCCTAATAGTGGTTACAGTCCTTTTGTGAATTAGCCAATAACTCGAGGGTTGTCTTCTTTCTCTTTTGTGAGTTAGAGTTACACCTACAATCACTCAATCAGAAGAGAAAAAGCCTTTGAGCCAAGTTTTTTTCTTTGACACTGTTTTCCCTTCCACAGGTACTCTCCCAGGCTAGCTGGTATTTGGATTGGGATGAGCACTTTCCTTTCAATTCTCATAAAGCGCCTTACCTGAGATCATGCAAATGACCTTGGAGTTTCACACCATTTTTTAAACATTTATTAATATTCATTTTTTAGTAAAGTTAACATGGTTACATGATTCATGCTCCTACTTTCCCCTTCACCCCTCGCCCTCCCCCCACCCCTGGTCAATGTGCATTTCCCCTGGTTTTAACATGTGTCATTGATCAAGACCCATTTCCAAATTGTTGATCATTGCATTGGTGTGGTAGTTTCGAATCAAAATCCCCAATCATGTCCGCCTCAACCCATGTGTTCAAGCAGTTGCTTTTCTTCTGTGTTTCCACTCCTGCAGTTCTTCCTCTGAATGTGGGTAGCATTCTTTTCCATAAATCCCTCAGAATTGTCCTGGATCATTGCATTGCTGCTAGTTCAGAAGCCCATTACATTCTATTTTACCACAGTGTATTGGTCTCTGTGTACAATGTTCTTCTGGCTCTGCTCCTTTCGCTCTGCATCAATTCCTGGTGGTCTTTCTAGTTCACATGGAATTCCTCCAGTTTATTATTCCTTTGAGCACAATAGTATTCCATCACCAACATATACCACGATTTGTTCAGCCATTCCCCAATTGAAGGTCATACCCTCCTTTTCCAGTTTTTTGCCACCACAAAAGGCACGGCTATAAATATTTTTGTACAAGTCTGTTTATCTATGATCTCTTTGAGGTACAAACCCAACACCATTTTAGTAGAAGAATTGAATAAAACCCAAATCCCTTGTCTTAAATTCAGGCTGCAACACCTCGGTTACTGCCTTTCTCATCTTTGTCTGGAGTAGAGTAGCCACACCGTGTGACATGATCTAGACCCAACATCCTATAAGGAATGACATTATTCATCAGTACTGAGTTTCATATCATAGGAAATAAATCGCTTTCTCTTAATGTATGAATTCTGTCAACATGCTTTGGTACTACTTGGAACACCAGGCAATTCACCTCACTCAGCACACTAATGTAATATTGCATAGAGAGCTGGCTTATAATGGAACATTTTTCCTTTACCCTCCACCTTCTCAAAAAAGCAATTCTGTCCATTCTTTCCCAAACAACTATGCTTTGCTGTATTCATGACAAACCTTGTCCTCAACTTATTACCTGTTTCCTAAGTAACTGTTACTTGAATAAAGCTTAATGTGTTACTTTTTCTAGGAGAAGATGCAGTTAAACCACCTTCCCTTTATCCCCACACATTAACACTTCCCCTGCACATGTTTATTCTTGGTTTCTGTTTGTCTGATATACTAGTCAGAGTGCTTCTTTGGACACTTTTCTGCTGCCCTCTATAGCGGCGAGCAAACCCTATAAGCCACAATTCTATCCAACATTTTTTTCATAATTTTAAATTGTTTTATTTTTTTCAATCAGGGAAAATCTTCCTTTGCTCCTGTCCACATCCCTGACCTCTAGCCTCTTTGGGAAAGAAAAGCAAAATCCACCTTACAAACATGAAAAGTGATATGAAACAAAATCCCACATTGGGCATATCAAATACATATATACATGCATGGATGAATACATATAAAGTTTATAACCATATGTAGAAATATATCATACTTAATCCATATATATGCATATGGACCAATGGATACATATATCCATTGTGCTTGTCATGCACACTCTGTTACTGCCTTTCTCATCTTTGTCTGGAGTAGAATAGCCACACTGTGTGACATGATCTAGACCCAATATCCTTAAGAGTTCTTAAATTTTTCAAAGTTCTTTGTTTTTACAATATTGTTGCAACTGACCCACTATTAATCCAATTGTTTACCACTTCCTGTTTTCATCTAGAACTGGAAAGTTCTATGATCTTTACTTTATCAGCAAATTATCTATATCTAGCTATATTTGTCTCCTCCTCTACCTACCACCATTATCACTTTGGAATTCTGGGACCATAATCAAATCAATACTAAAACCCTTCTAAGAAAGGCTAGATCTACAATCTAATCCTTTGGCTTAAATCACTTCCTAATTTCTAAACCTCAAATACCCCTCTCTAGTCACCACTTCCCTAAATGTGTTATATTCCATTATAATTTAAGTTCCTAAGGGCAAGGACAGTCTTCACTTTTGTATTTGTATCCTCAGCATTGGCACATGGTAAGTGCCTAATAAAATTTTTTCATATATTCATTCATCTACTGACTCTAATTTGTGTATATTATAGAAAGCAGAGTCATGATACTTTTTTTAATTCAGTTCTTAGATCCTGATCACCTCAGACTTTATGCAACAATTCTAAGACTTGACTTCTCCAATGCTTAAATTGAATTTAAAAGATCATAGATTTAGAGCAAGCAAGGACCTTAGAAGCCATCCAACTTCATTTTGCATATAAAGTAACTGAGTCACAGAGAAGTCAAATGACTTGACCAGGGTCACACACTTAGAATGTATCTAAAGTGAGATTTGAGCTCTGTTTCTCCTGACTTCAAGTTCAGAGCTATATACATTATTTCATGCTGCCTGTAGTCATCTCAGGAAAACTTATATTTGCAACTTCTTTTGCCTGAAAGAAACAATACGTCTATACTGGTTTATGTCTGAGGAAAACACTGAACCATAAACAGATCAGGTTTTCCGCTCAAAATGCAAATGATAGGCAAATAATCAATCTGGGCATGTTTATGGAAATCTCATAGAGATTTTAATAAGCATAAACAAGCTTCAAAATACCTGTGAACTTCTGTCACTGTCACTGGAAATATTCAAAACTTGGTGTTTCAATTTTATTATGTTCTGTCCTCTGGGAGATGCTTTTTTGCTTTTTTTCTCTTTCTTTTTTTCTGCATCTGTCAGAAGATTTTTACAAGTCACTCCTATAATTAGGAGATAACCACAAAATATTAAATTCAGTGCCTGTTGTAATGTATTCCATTTAAATTACCATATGTTTGCTAAAAAAAGAAGGATTTTTACAATAATGATACAATTAGACCATTTCTGCAAATAGCAGTCTAAATATGCTTCAAGAAACATGAGATGTCAACAAATAAGTTAATTTAGATAATGTGTAGATGGAGGACAAAATTCTTGTCCTCCATCTACACATTATCTAAATTAACTTATTTGTTATCACATTCTTGTCCTCCATCTATTATATATATAATATATGTGTATATACTTATATGTTTATATTATATATGTGTGTATATGATATTATATATATATATCCTGATAAGTATTATATAATACATATTAGGAACTTTCCTAACAAGTAATTCACAAAGTCAAAACAATCTGCTACAGCCACTATGAAGGGATAGAGATATTTTAGTTTTATATAGTGAAAAAGGAAAAATAGAAAGAAACAGCAAAAGTTTTGTATAAAGATACAGTAAAAGACTCATTTTAGAAATGATAGGCCTTGGACCTTTAAGGATATATTAGAATACACTTGCTTTTTTATTTATAATAGACATGCAATTCCAAAGGGGATTTCTCTTTACTTGCTTAGTGATCCTTGCTCACATTCTACTTGGGCATTTAAAGATGGAGAAAAGAAAGTAAATGGAAAGGGGATAAAGGAGGCAGAGATATACAAAGGGGGGGGGGGAGAGAGAAGGAGGGAAAAGGGGAGAAGGAGACAGATATGAAGATATGAAAACAAAGACAGAACCAGAGTTGGACACAGACACAGACACGGGGAGACAGAGACAGAAACAGAAATAGAGCAGGAGTGTAACTCAGTCCAAATCTTTATGAATCTAACAAAATAGGCAATCTTATTAGATCTATATTTGACTTATGACTATAGGGTCCCTGATTTTGGTAATATTTCACATAAACAAATCAACAGGAGGAATAGAACAAAGATTACAAAGAAGAAAGGGAAAGTATAAATTCACATATAGTTCAGACAAAGTCATACCATAAAGACAAATCAAATTGACAGTATTTCTTGAATACCTACTATGTACAAAATACTTTGGAGAAAACGAAATTGAATGAAAAATGTCCTGTGCTTCAAGAATTTATAATTTAGTTTAGAAGAAAAAGAAATAAAAACATGAAGTGATTCTAATCATATAATTCCTGTATGGGTGATAGAGGATTAGCTGATTTGAGGGCTTACCTACCATTTTTCAAGACTACTCATCCACTATGACTCCAAAAAGCTGTAGTATGCACAGTGGACACCTCCTGGCAAACCATCTAAGGAGATGGGCTAAACCAAGTTGAGGGTAATTAATGGGGCCACAAACATGAGAGTGACTTAGGAGGAATCTCTACCCAAAGCATATGAAGACCACCCCAGCTGAATGGGAAGATGAGAACAATTTGTTCCAACAGCCATTAAGATAGGGAGTTGTGGAGTGCTTAGAGCTTAATCAGACATCAAAGATGCCAAGGTCATCCACTACATTCCAACTATCACCAGTCATCCTGACATTTTTTTGCCACTGGACTTCAATGACTCTGGAAGAGAGAATGAGGTTGATGACTCTGTGCAACTTTGCCTCAGTTAAATGCAATTCTCTCACAAGTTGACATCCTTCTGTGATATCAATAGTCCTCTTTGCAAACAAAGGATGACAAGAGCAAGACATCTCAAAATAGATGTCCAAAACTGAATGCCTTTATGAAGCACTTGTGTATCAAGTACAGTATTAAGTCCTAGGGATACAAGAAGAAGGAAAAGCATAGGACCAGCTCTCAAATATCTCCTATTCTAATGGATAGAGTAGGCAAGGAACTGCAAGGAAAGAGAAAGGAAAAGAAAGAAAAAGTATTTATTAAGCACTGACTTTATGCTAGGCATTGTGCTAAGTACTTTTTACAAATATTATCTCATTTGATCCTCACAAGTCCTCATAACTCTGCAGGGTAGATGCTCTTATTATCTCCATTTTAGAATTGAGGAAATTGAGGCAGAAAGTGGAAGAGACAGCATGCAGATAACTGGATATATATAGGCTATATGTATGTATATGTGTGTACATATATATATATATATATATATATATATATATGTATATATATATATAGTATATGGAAGAAATGATGAGAAGGAAAGACATTAATAGCTGAGGGAATCAGGAATAGCTTCTTACAGAATTTCAGATTTGAACTAAATGTTGAAGAAATCCAGGGAAGCTAAGAGGCAGATGTGAGGAGGGAAAACATTCCAAGCATGGAAGACAACCAATGAAAATTATCTCTCCATGTGTTTCCAGAGGGTATTACACTGACCCTGCTTGCTGAGGGTAAGACAACCAGCTGGGTTCCATTACCTCCACCTCAACCTAATGGAATCTCCAGATTGGTTTCTCCATCACTCCACCCAGCTAATTCAGCACCCCCAATTACTGCTTACCAGAAGGTTTCTGCTTTTCCTGGGCATATTAAATAAACATGTTTTGTAGAGAGAGAAGAATGAGGAAACAATTCAGAAATTATCCTTGAGGTGGGAAATTGTTCTGAGGGGTATATATATATATATATATATATATATATATATATATATATATATATTAATAACAATGGTACTGATAGCAAGAAAATAGAGGACTCATCATGATAGAACGGGAAGAAATCTAGCTCTGAAGTCTATTCATATCCTACTTCTTACCCTTACCATCTGCGTGGCCTTGGATAAGTCAATTAACTTCCATGGATTCCATTTTTGTAATGGACAAAATGGCTATGAAATACCTTCAGTTCAATATTTATGATCCCATGAAAGAGTGTCAGATATCTTAGCTGAATGGCAGAAGTTAGTGGAATTTGAAATGAGTCATTCATAGAATAGAACATTGGAAGTAGAAGTCTCCTTAGAAATCATCTTCTACATCTCCCATATATAGATTTACTACTATTTGAAGCTATGGAGAGATGTTGAGTGACAAATGTTCCCTCTGTGGGAAGTATAAAATTTCCATGAAAGAATTCTCACAAGGAGACTTATGAATAAGATGTAGTGTAGAGAAGAAAACAACAAAGAGAGTGAGAGGGAGAAAGATAGAAGGGTAGAATGTACCAGTAATACTCTTTTCTATGTCATAAAAGATATGTTTTGCTTGATCATGTCTATGAAATAGAATTGGCAGACTGGAAAGAAGCAGCAGGAGGAGGAGAAGGAGGAAAAGAAGGAGGAGGAGATGGAGGAGATGGAGGAGAAGGAGAAAAATGAGAAGGAGAAGAAGAAGAACAACAACAACAACAACAACAATAAGAAGAATAAGAACAAGAACAAGAACAAGAAGAACAAGAACAAGAAGAACAAGAACAAGAACAAGAACAGGAAGAACAAGAACAAGAAGAACAAGAAGAACAAGAAAAAGAAATCAACTTTACTCATGGTAGTGCAAGTAGAAGGATGTATTTCTCCTTTCGGGAGCATTTAGTTTATTTTAGTGGAAACAGTTTTATAATTTTGACAGGAAACTTCAAGGTCTTATCATTCATTTGTCAAAAAGTAGCATCCCCTAGGCATTGAGGAATATTTATTCCTCGTTCAAGACTGTACCTTTCAGGCACATAGGCTTCAGTATTTATTAGATGGACAAGTACCTTTCTCATTCAATAATCTAAAGTGCCATTCAGGAAAGCAAAGAACTATGCTGAAAATCAATTTGTAATTATGCAAAGAAAGTAAATGAAAATTCTCTGACCAAGAGATTCCACTTCTAGGCACATAATCCAAAGAAGTCAGTGACAAAAAAGACAGGCACCTTCTACATCAAAATATTTATAGTAACACTGTGTGTGGTAACAAAGAACTAGAAACAAAGGAGATGCTCACTGACTGGGGAATAGCTAAGCAAATCATGGTACATTAATGTAATGGAATTTTAATGTGCAGTAAGGAAAAATCATATAATCAATATAGAGAAGCACAGTGAGACTGGAAGAAATTGATGAAAAGTAAAGTAGGGAAAGTTCAAAAAACAAAGTGTGATGATTATAAGAATGGAAATGGAACAACAAACCAATCAAAACTGAAAGCAGCAAAAGTGCAATGACTGACCTTGCTCCAAAGAAGAGACATAAGAAAATACCTTCCATCTGCTTCTTTATAAAGGTAAAGGATTATTGATGTAAAACTTTTCATTTTATGATAGGGTTTCTTTGGGATATTTTTGCATTGTGTTGGCTGGTTTTATGGAGAGGTGGAAGGCTTAAAGATATGTTTGGAAATGTATGGACAAAGGATGTATATATATATACATCATTTGTGTAGGTGTATATATAATATATAACATATAACATATATATATAATTTAAAAATAGGGATTAGATATGTGATGTTATTAGTATAAAGACAGCTGTGGCTCAGTGGTTGAGAGTACTGAGCCTGGAGGCAGGAAGACCTGAGTTCAAATCTAGCCTCAGACACTTCCTAGCTATGTGATCTTGGACAAGTCACTTAACCTCTGTATGCCTAAGGGGCAGCTAGGTGGTTCTGTGTATAGATGACTTTGTCAGGAAGACCTGAGTTCAGATTCAGACTCAGATACTTCTTTGTGGATGAGGAAATGCTATTTATCAGTACAGATCAGCGCCTTCTCCCCAACCCTAGTCCTGAAAGATGTCTCAAACACCAAGAAGTTAGACAACTTACCAAGAGACACACAGCAGATATTTGTCAGAAGTAGGCTTGAGCCCATGTCTTTCTTGTTTTGACACCAGTTCTACAGGCAAGATGAGAATTAATGAAATATAAATTGAAATGTATGTATTAAGGCCATTCATAGCACTCATCCCTTTAAGTGCCATAAATGAAAGATTTATCTATGAAGGGTCAACTAACTAGTAGCTTTGAGGTCCAATATTAGAGAACTGACAGCATAGTTGTCATTACCTCACAGCATCTTTTTTTAAGCAAGAGCTAAATAAATGTCTGATGGGAAATTAAGATTGTTAAATGTGATGAAAACTAATATGACTATTCAATGGAAAGAAACTGTAGCTCTGTGGCCCCCTTTTCACTGCCAATACTTAAGAACCTCATTAAGTAGTTAGAAGTACATAGTGTAAAATGCCCTAAGTGAATATGCAGCCAAAACAAAGCTAGATCATCACAGATGATGGAATTAATTTTAAACATGTCCGACAAGAAGATCAATTGAAATTCCATAAAGGCCACTTCAATGAAGACAAATAAGAAGTAAATGATGTGGAGAACACCAATCGATTACACAGCAGGGAGAGAAAACAGTTCAATCACACACAAGCTACATTTTGCTAGATTGTCAGCTATAGCCAAAGGTAGGAAAGGGACTCTATTGAGTTTTGAAGTCTGGAACAAAGACCTAGTTATACCTACTTAAGTTCCTTGGAGTCGCCCTCAAAATTTATGGTAGCTCTAGCACTATGAGGCCACTTCTACAATATGGGTTTTTTGTGCTATGCTGGAGTCAGTTCATACCAGCTCACCAGAACCAACTGTTAAATTTCCAGTGTACATATTTACATCTCAGAAATTAGCAAACTAAAAATGAGGCCTCAGTTTATTATTTTGTCATTTTTTATTTTATTACTAGACATAAGAAAATAATGAAGAAAATGTTAACAAAGTAGATTACATTTTAAAGTGTCTTATGGGTATTTTTTGAGAGCTTACTGTTAAACATTTACTAGCACACTCCTGATTTAGACATACTTATATCCAAAAAGTTCATTTCCTGGCTTTGGAAACCCTAAGTCAGACAAATTGGTCCATAACCCCCAACTTTGGTGTACCAAATTTCCAATCCAATAGACAATGGAAAACATGGAATAGTCTATTACTTGATTAAAAACAAAAACATTTAGATCTTTAGAGATTAATCAGTCTTTACAATCTCATTTCTTTAAATTCTGTAATAAAGAAGGAAGTGAACTCCAAGTCAAACAACCTGGGTTTAAGCCCCGTCTCTAATGTTTATTGAACATGTCACCATGGGCAGATCATAAATTCGTAAGTATTAGGTTTCTCATATGGAAAATGAGGGTGATAATACTTAAATTACCTCCATCTTAAGAATGTTATAAAGCAGATACCTTAAAAAATCTCAAAATGCTATATAAATGTAAATAGTTATAATTATGATTCTACCTTAAGAAGTAGAGCCAACATTGATACAGACAAGAACTACTATTTAATTTGTGTGGAGAATTCTCTGTGAGGAAACTCCTTCCACCAATGCATATCAGTAACTAATCTGTAACTTGTTGAATTAGAGAGTTGTCTGAGCCAATTAAATGTTAAATAACTGGCCTCTATTTCCACAGTCAGCTTCAGTCATAGGGAGGACTGGAACTTTGGCCTTTCTAATCTCAACATTGCTTCTTGGGCCCCTCATAATGCTGTTAAATTGTTTGCGGAGTTTATAATGGTAATCACCAATAGGGTTAAAATACAAATGAAGATTCTAAAGGCAGTGTTTTCCTTTTATGGAAGCTGAAAATAATGGAGAAACATCATGAGATTGATTTCAGCACCCTCAAAGAACCTTCTAGGTTTTATCTTGGAAATGGTGTCTATCCTTGTCTTAGCAACGAGATTTGTAAAAGTATCAACAAAATAATTACAGATCAAGGTCAAATGTGGGAGAAGCAAGAATAAGGCAACTAATAGTCAGAACAACCAAAGAGAAATGAAGAGATTAATAGGAAAAAACAAAAATAACACGGGGATCTAAAATGGACAATTTTGTCTCCAAAAAAAAAAAACAAAAACAAAAACAAAAACAAACTAAAGTATCTCTGGGCATTAGGTATCCTTTTCATTGTTGTTACCAGCATTATAAAAATTCACATTTGAATCTTTGCTTTTATAGGAAAGCAAACTAGTCTTTTCTAGGATTTCAAAATTGTTTATTTCTATACAAATCAGGATCTATAAGGTCAACATACACTATTTCTGTCAACGACAATTTGTGATAAAAAATATTCTTTCAATTAAAGAATCTTGGAGTAAAGATCTATCTTATTTTTTAAGCTTAAAAAACAACTTATTGTAGTTAAAAGTTGTGATATCATCTAAAATGACAGAAATTATTTGTTTGGAATGTTTCCTTTTCTTATGTATAATGAGGCTATCCCCAACATGTAGCTTTAGGAATTGTGTGTAGATCACCAGGAGGCAATAATAGACTTCCCTAGTTTCTTCTCCCTCAGTTCTTCTACAAGAAAGGCTTTAAATTCCTGCCAGGAGGAAAAGCAGGAAATCAGGGCTAGAGGCTACTGCTTTGTAATCCTTGGAGAGGGTAAAATTTCAATCTATCTATTCCTTTAATGGTGTGGTTGATTCCTTTTTTAGGTTGCAGCTAACTTCCGATCACTATTTCTTTAAGGGAAAAAGGCAAATGTACATTAAAGGGCTTTGGGGTATATGAGATGTACAGAAAGGTCTACCACCTCTGGAGGGAAAGATTATTTAGCCTATGTTGATGAAGCCATGGCACAGGTGCTAGTGTGTTATTGGAAGTTTGGGCATCCTTGAACTACATTTCCCATGAGCACTCTGGCTTCCTGTCTTGGTGATGACATAGACAGTTACGTAATGATGTAGACAGGAGGATAAAATTGAGTGGCTGGACTTTCACTTTCTCTTTTCCTCTTGGAGCAACATGGTAGTGGCAGGTATTGGTGGATCTTTCAAACTGCCTAAGCTAGCAAAGCATGTGGCTTCATTTTTCTAATGGCTACTAATAAATCTATAAAACCATAATATTTTTAAAGCTATCTTTTTTTATTCATTTTATTTCTTAAGTTTTTGGCAATCACATGAAATTTGGAGAGTGGATTCTCAATTTTTCAGATAGCCTAGCAACCCACGTTTCTCCTACCATGGCTGGCCTACTTCTGCCATTTTTGTGTTTTTGTTTTTGGCCACTCTGCTACTTTCCTTTGAGTGGCTTTTCCAGAAAAGGGGAAAGTTACTTTGTTCCTAACTTTTTGATCTCCTTGGATGCCACTCCAGCCTTCTTGGCCAAAAATGCCAGCCACCCCCAGCCCAGCTGGACCCTCCCTGGGCAGGAAGCCTCTTCTGATCTTCCCAGCCCTCAACTGACGGCGGACAGCCCCTCCATGGAAGCTCCTGCCACCACTGATGCCAGATCCTGGCCATTCCTTGTTGCTATTCCCACTGTTCCCTATTCAAAACAGTACCTGGAGCTACTACTGCTACTACTTGAAGCCAATCTCCTAAGGCTTGGGAAGTATAACCCCTCCTTCTTTTTCATTGTACACAACTGAGAATTTCCTTGCTGCCTGCCTTGGAAACCGAAGTATGCTTCTTCTTAGATAATAATTAGCCTCCTAAAAAGGCTTTTTACCTGAAGAGAGGTTCTAACTTTTAATCCCACCAACTTGGGTTTTCAAGCTTCATTTAGCCACTTGCCTAGTCACACACACACACACACACACACACACACACACACACACACACACACACACACACGTGGGTTTTCGAACCTGCAGCTTTTCCAGTCCTTACCCCAGTTGGCTTCCATGCTCTGCCTGTTGGGGAAGGGACTTAGTCTTTTACCAGGAAGTAAAATAGCAAGCATGGCCTGCATTGCCTATTTCAAACAGATCCCAACTGTGGGATGTTTTATCTTCCTACCATTCCTTGTGATTATCCTGCCTGAGACTCAGGGGAGAGATTTATCCCCCTATGCACCCTGGCCAGTTAGAGCTGTCCATACTCTATAGATGAAAGGATATTGAATGGATAAAAAAAACTTTAAAAGTCTGGAAGTAAAATTAGTAAACCTCAGATTCCATTTTTTTAGTCTTTCTATCTTATTGTACTTTGCTGATTCCTTGTTTTATGATTAATTTTGTTGTTTTAAGTTCATATGTTAATCTGATCAATATCTATTGTATGGGAATAAGTATTGATAGTAGGGGGTGTGTATCTAGACTCCCCCCTTGTTAGCTTTCAATGGGCCAGATCAGCTATCACTCACTCCAACCACCTCAGGGAAGACCTATGAGAGAATAAACTCAGAGTTCCCAAACTGGCAAAGCTATAGTGGGGATGTTGAAGGAAAGTGTTGGGGTTCAGTTGTGACTAATGGTTTGGATCCCACCCTCAGAGTTAGCCCTGTTGAAACAAGCCTCCCCTCATTCCCAAGTTCAAGTTAGCTTTTGCACATCAAGATGCAGGCAGGTAATGGTCTGCCCCTCAGCCCCAAGATCAGTCACTTTCCCCCACTCAGTGTAACTGCTCCAGACTCTAAGTATCAAACTATCAGGGGTTTATTAAATGATAAATTAAATTCAGGGTACAAGGGAAAAAGGTATATGGGGAATCAAGGAAGGAGGGAAAGGATGAACTTCACTATCGGCTACATCTTCTCCCAAGAGAGCAGCTCTGGATTTCTTCAGTGGCTTGGTCACAGTAACCAAGTTTCTCTTCCCCTTACAGTTTCCTAACAAATATTTCTAAACTAATTTAAAAGGGAAATAACTTAAATGGATTCAAGCAGGATTAGAGAAGGGACCCCCCCCCATTCAAGCCACTCCACCAGGAGTTCAAGCTCTCTGGCCCAACTTTGCTGATTAATGTCTTCTTTGTTGATAAATGAAGATAATAGGAATTGATGTTAGTAGTGTGATCTCCCAATAATCAATAATAAAAGCACAGAGGAACCCAGTTCCCTCAGGATCCACCCCAAAATCAAAACTTCCCAACCAAAGAACCAACCCCTCAGGGTCCCAGTCTGGTTAGGAGTGAACTAACAGTTGAGAAAACTCCTCCAAACTCCTCTTGCTGCTGGTCCCTCCCAAATGGAATTCTCTCAGGCTTCCATGGGGTCGGCTTCCAGATCCCTTACAAGATGAGTTCTTAGTGATCCTTGATTTACTCAAATTTCACACTTACACTATCTGTTACACTGACCATTTTAAGCTACTGTGTTTTTGGCTATTAGATAAATTCTGTTCATGATTTTTTTGGAACTCCCTAATAGTAAACAAGTCTATTCTGATTGGTAAAAATGTTTTTTGACTACATTGCTTGTAACTTATCATTTACTCATATTATTGTATTTGCTAATTTCTTTAAAGTTTAAAATTTTTTAAGTTTATCTGTATTAAGCTAATTGATATCTATTCTGTTATATGATTTTCTGAATCTGTACCATTTCCCCATGATTTTACTAAACATATCATTGTAAAAAGCCCATAAACATCTTACACAAAAAA
Source organism: Gracilinanus agilis (assembly GCF_016433145.1). NCBI lineage: Eukaryota > Metazoa > Chordata > Mammalia > Didelphimorphia > Didelphidae > Gracilinanus > Gracilinanus agilis. The sequence continues at coordinate 322,514,760 of NC_058133.1, read as the reverse complement.
ATTTGTTTTAATTTGTAAAAGTCCGTAAGTTTTAAATATTCTGGATTTGTCATCTCAACTATCAAGGTCACGTGTTGCTTATACAAGTCTTTTTTTTTTACTTTGCCTTTGTTAAATGTCACATATGATGATGGATGGACTCCATCAAAACTGGTTACAATTGTATACAACCTTGAAGAATATGATGACTTAAGAATTTAAATTGTTATTTAATAAAAGATCTTTAAAATTGACTTTAGGATACCTAGTAACTTCTGAATGGATGATAGGTTTTTATATATATATATATGTATATATATACATATATATATTTTTTTAAATGCTGTCTTAGAAGGTAGAGAAACCAAATAGAAGTTTCCTACCCAAACTCTTTATATATAAAAGCAGGAAGCCAAAAAGAGCTCCTGAATGCATGATATTTTAACTCTTTATTTTAATTTACTTTCCCATCAGAAGGATCTGAAATTCTTGGTTATATTTTAGACCCAAAAAGGTTTTTATCAGCTTTGTGATTTTCCCCCCCCTAGGCTCTGCCCCACATTTGGATGGAGGCAGTAATAGATTTTGTTAAAAATATCTCAGCCAAGGTTGAATGATTTGCTAT
>NC_058133.1:322456747-322513560 GCF_016433145.1 Gracilinanus agilis | reverse complement strand
CACACACACACACACACACACACACACACACACACACACACGTGGGTTTTCGAACCTGCAGCTTTTCCAGTCCTTACCCCAGTTGGCTTCCATGCTCTGCCTGTTGGGGAAGGGACTTAGTCTTTTACCAGGAAGTAAAATAGCAAGCATGGCCTGCATTGCCTATTTCAAACAGATCCCAACTGTGGGATGTTTTATCTTCCTACCATTCCTTGTGATTATCCTGCCTGAGACTCAGGGGAGAGATTTATCCCCCTATGCACCCTGGCCAGTTAGAGCTGTCCATACTCTATAGATGAAAGGATATTGAATGGATAAAAAAAACTTTAAAAGTCTGGAAGTAAAATTAGTAAACCTCAGATTCCATTTTTTTAGTCTTTCTATCTTATTGTACTTTGCTGATTCCTTGTTTTATGATTAATTTTGTTGTTTTAAGTTCATATGTTAATCTGATCAATATCTATTGTATGGGAATAAGTATTGATAGTAGGGGGTGTGTATCTAGACTCCCCCCTTGTTAGCTTCCAATGGGCCAGATCAGCTATCACTCACTCCAACCACCTCAGGGAAGACCTATGAGAGAATAAACTCAGAGTTCCCAAACTGGCAAAGCTATAGTGGGGATGTTGAAGGAAAGTGTTGGGGTTCAGTTGTGACTAATGGTTTGGATCCCACCCTCAGAGTTAGCCCTGTTGAAACAAGCCTCCCCTCATTCCCAAGTTCAAGTTAGCTTTTGCACATCAAGATGCAGGCAGGTAATGGTCTGCCCCTCAGCCCCAAGATCAGTCACTTTCCCCCACTCAGTGTAACTGCTCCAGACTCTAAGTATCAAACTATCAGGGGTTTATTAAATGATAAATTAAATTCAGGGTACAAGGGAAAAAGGTATATGGGGAATCAAGGAAGGAGGGAAAGGATGAACTTCACTATCGGCTACATCTTCTCCCAAGAGAGCAGCTCTGGATTTCTTCAGTGGCTTGGTCACAGTAACCAAGTTTCTCTTCCCCTTACAGTTTCCTAACAAATATTTCTAAACTAATTTAAAAGGGAAATAACTTAAATGGATTCAAGCAGGATTAGAGAAGGGACCCCCCCCCCATTCAAGCCACTCCACCAGGAGTTCAAGCTCTCTGGCCCAACTTTGCTGATTAATGTCTTCTTTGTTGATAAATGAAGATAATAGGAATTGATGTTAGTAGTGTGATCTCCCAATAATCAATAATAAAAGCACAGAGGAACCCAGTTCCCTCAGGATCCACCCCAAAATCAAAACTTCCCAACCAAAGAACCAACCCCTCAGGGTCCCAGTCTGGTTAGGAGTGAACTAACAGTTGAGAAAACTCCTCCAAACTCCTCTTGCTGCTGGTCCCTCCCAAATGGAATTCTCTCAGGCTTCCATGGGGTCGGCTTCCAGATCCCTTACAAGATGAGTTCTTAGTGATCCTTGATTTACTCAAATTTCACACTTACACTATCTGTTACACTGACCATTTTAAGCTACTGTGTTTTTGGCTATTAGATAAATTCTGTTCATGATTTTTTTGGAACTCCCTAATAGTAAACAAGTCTATTCTGATTGGTAAAAATGTTTTTTGACTACATTGCTTGTAACTTATCATTTACTCATATTATTGTATTTGCTAATTTCTTTAAAGTTTAAAATTTTTTAAGTTTATCTGTATTAAGCTAATTGATATCTATTCTGTTATATGATTTTCTGAATCTGTACCATTTCCCCATGATTTTACTAAACATATCATTGTAAAAAGCCCATAAACATCTTACACAAAAAAATTTGTTTTAATTTGTAAAAGTCCGTAAGTTTTAAATATTCTGGATTTGTCATCTCAACTATCAAGGTCACGTGTTGCTTATACAAGTCTTTTTTTTTTACTTTGCCTTTGTTAAATGTCACATATGATGATGGATGGACTCCATCAAAACTGGTTACAATTGTATACAACCTTGAAGAATATGATGACTTAAGAATTTAAATTGTTATTTAATAAAAGATCTTTAAAATTGACTTTAGGATACCTAGTAACTTCTGAATGGATGATAGGTTTAAATATATATATATGTATATATATACATATATATATTTTTTTAAATGCTGTCTTAGAAGGTAGAGAAACCAAATAGAAGTTTCCTACCCAAACTCTTTATATATAAAAGCAGGAAGCCAAAAAGAGCTCCTGAATGCATGATATTTTAACTCTTTATTTTAATTTACTTTCCCATCAGAAGGATCTGAAATTCTTGGTTATATTTTAGACCCAAAAAGGTTTTTATCAGCTTTGTGATTTTCCCCCCCTAGGCTCTGCCCCACATTTGGATGGAGGCAGTAATAGATTTTGTTAAAAATATCTCAGCCAAGGTTGAATGATTTGCTATACCTGTAGAACTTGTGATGAATATACATCAGTTCATAGATTTTCAAATACCACACAAATATAGGAACTCATGTGAATCCTATATTGGTTTGTTTGCTATTGTCGTTAAATGTGTTATTGTCATTTTTTGGTACTTTATTTGAATGTGCATTATAAATCTACCATTTTGTAAAAGCCATTGGCACTCACAGTAGTTCATGACAACGTTTTTAAAAGGAAATGGATCTCATTTTTTGGATGAGAAACCTTTTGCTGATTCTAAGCTATATATTTTTGATTTTTAAAACATTCTTTTATTATTTTTTCTCTCCTTGTATGTGTCATACAGTATTTGAGTTCCTTTTTTCCCTCAGTTTTGTACTTAAACACATTATCAATATTAATTTTTAAATTTTATAGTAATATAAATTTAATACAAATATATATTTGCTATAATATTAATGCATATCCCAAAAAAGTTTTAGTCTATGAAAACCTGCCATGAATTAATAAATATTATGGGACTGTGTTTAATGATTCTGTGTGATTGCAGGAGAAGGGAATAATAGAGCCACTATACAGTGCAAATCTGCACATTACCAAGGAGCACAAGGTCAAAAAAGACCTTACCAATCCAGGTAGGATTGAGAACTTCTAAGCCAATACTGAAGGACTTGAACCTAGTGTTTGGGGTTTGGGGTTACCGTTGTTCTGACACATGTTAGAGGCCAGACTTCCCTGAGCTATATCCTACTCAAATACCAAAGGTTGGCTATTATCCTGGCTTGCCCTATCCCTGAGAGTACAGCTAAATCAGACCAGGGAATGATACTTTCCTTTTTCTCACAAAAATTTGATCCTTTTCTTTCTCTTATAAGTGTGGCAACTTACTATAGTCATGGCTACTAAGTGGGTAAATGCATAATTACATAAATTGCTTTAATTGCACCTTGATTCAAGGACCTGCTATAAGTTTATTTTTCCTTTACTTACATTTTTACACACAAGTCTTTGACATTTTATATTTCATCCACAAATTATTTTTTCTCTTTTATTTGGATTTGTTGATATTTTTGGATTTCTTTTAATAATTGACTCATACATCCCATACTTCAGCCATTTATCCTTAGTTGATCTGGGTGTTTGTCTCTCTACTCTTCAGAGGGGAATATGTTATTAAATTTCCACAGGGGGGATATGTATGTATTATAATCTATAATGTTAAGTTTAAATTCTTTTGAGAGTAATTTCAGGATAAGAAATTTGCCACCTCCCCAGAATCCAGACAATGAACCTGTTTGGAGAAGGCACCATGAAGATGTCTGCAGAAACCTACACTGCATCAAGAAGACCCAGAATGAACTTTGGGGTGCAGTTGATCGAACTGTGGAGAGTTGAATACATTTATTTTGAATGTACACTCTTATGCTGAAGGGGACTGCCACCTAATTGGCTTTTTGTCAATGCGCCTAGCAATCATTGGATCATTGATTTTGTCCTCTTTTCTTTTATCCCCAGATTTCTATAATTTATAAGTTAGTTATGTTTTCTTGATCCTTTTGGGGAGACTGGTCTCCCCAAGAGAACCACATGGGGGAATGTGTTATTGAAAGTTTGGGGATCCTTGAACTACATTTCCCATGAGCCCACTGGCTTCCAGTCTTGTGTGATGGCATAGACAGTTACATAATGACGTAGACAGGAGGATAAAAATGAGTGGCTAGATTGGCACTTTCTCTTTTCCTCCTGCAGCAGCATGGTGGCAGCAGGTAATGGTGGGTCTTTCAAATAGCCTAAGCTAGCAAGGCACATAGCTTTATTTTTCTAATGGCTATCAATAAATCTTTTAATACCATAATATTTTTACAGCTATCCTTTAATATTCATTTTATTTCTTACACTAGGGCACCATGGGGAAGGCTGCTTCATTCCTCCTCTCCATAGAACTGGAGAACATTTTTTGCATGTCCTGCTTTTCTGTCCAGCCACCCAATGTGAGCACTTCCTCCCTACACTATCTGGGTTAATGCAGTTGACTCACAGGCAACTTGAATTTGCACTTTGGGTACACAATCTTGAAAGTATTCACCAACACTGCTCGTCCTTTTCATAGCTGCTGATCCAGTTTTGGTGTCCATCTTTTACCCAATTTTCATCTGTGGCTCCAAAAAGCTGTAGCAAATGCAAGAGCCATTCCCTGGTTAAATCATCTTGGCAGACAGGCTAAACCAGGTTATAGTGACCAACAAGCCTCAAACATACTGGTCAGTTAGGCTGTCTATCCCAAGTATATGAAGACTTTCCCAGTGGGAACGAGTAGATGAAAACACTTGTTTCAATGGCCATGAAAGTGACTAAGGCAGATACTGTGGAATGTTAAGTGTTTGGTTAGATATCAAGGATGCCAAGGTCATCTACTGCATCCAGGGTTACCTCCAGTCATCCTGACTTTCTTGATGACTCTAAAAGAGAGTGAGGTTGATGACTTTGTGCAACTCTGCCTTAATTAAATCCAACTCATATGCATGAAGACTACACGATGATGTCATTGATCTTCTTTGAAAATGAAAAACAAACATGCCTTCTTACTTATATGACTAACATGCTTTTTAGTGAGAGAGACATGGATTACTTAGATTCCAGGGATAAATATTCCTCCTAAGGTCTTTTAGTCCATCGTCTGCCTCCAAGTAGTTCTATAATGTCCAAACTGGAATTGAGTAAGGTCAAAAGTAGTGAGTAAGATACAATATCTTCCCATCACCAGGGATGGGTCAAGTTTAAGGACTCTCTGGCCATGCTCTGGAAGGGTGCAAACCTCTAAACCATTTATCTGTTCTTGAAAATTACTCAAACATCTTTAAAATCAATCATGGCCTGGACCAGTGTGACTCCAAGAGTTATTTCAGGATAAATTTTAGATACAATATAGCTTGATAAGTGATTAATGGACCCAAAGGAATACTTGAAATAGGATTCTTGTGGCATGAATAGAGTAATGGAGATAGACAGAAAGCAATGTGAAAGAATACTAAAGATGTGGATGGGAGAGTAAGAGAAAGAGAATAGTCAAGGACAGTTCCTACCTAGATTGCTAACCTAGATAACTGGAAAAATTATGTTGTCCTCAATGTAAAGAAGTTAAGAGGAAGCATAGGAAAACCTTCAGTAAAGGATAATTAGTTCTGTTTTGGATATGGTGAGTTTGATGCCTATGAGATTCCCAGGTGAATTTGGCCATAAGCCACTTAGAAATGCAATACTAGAGCTCAAAAGAGAGAAATAAGGGATGGATATGTAGATTTTGGAATTATTTGAGTTGAGATGATAGTTGAATCCAATGAAGCAGATAAGATCACCAAGAGCATATAGAGGCAAAAGAAAAAGGGCCCAGGACAGAGATTTGGAATATGTCCATAAAAGGAATGAGCATAATCAGAGTTAATAAACTTTATTTTATCCTTATCCTATTTTTCAGTATCAAATGCTTGTTGAAATAGGTTAGGATGGAACAGGTATAATTATACAGACTGCCTTTTCCTCTTTTCCCTTTCTTATAGATCTGTGTGGATTTTTATCTTTGTTCTATTAGATGATGAGACTTTACACAGACACCTGATTCTGATATGACTCCCACATTAGGAATCAATCATTCTCTGTTAACCTATAATCAATTTCATTTACATTTGGTGTGTAATCATTGCATGTAATGTAATCATTATGTGTAATTATTAAGCTAGGTCAAGTCACTTCCAATTTTTTTAAACCCTTAACTTCTTTGTATTGGCTAATAGGTGGAAGAGTGGTAAGGGTGGGCAATGGGGGTCAAGTGACTTGCCCAGGGACACACAGCTGGGAAGTGTCTGAGGCCTGATTTGAACCTAGGACCTACCGTCTCTAGGTCTGACTCTCAATCCATTGAGCTACCCAGCTGCCCCCTCTTACAATTTTTTATTTGAAAGAAATGTTCATGATATGTTAGTGTGAGACTTCTTGGTAGTCAACAAACCTTTGACATCTTTTGTTTTGTTTTCCAAGGCATATTTTCCTAAATGCCTTTTTCCCATTATTCTATGTGCCCATCTGTGAGATGAAGTCACTAAGAAGCCATTTATATGTTAACATGGTTAAATCTTGCCAAGCTCTTCATAGAAATTATGACTATCTTAATGGTGGTCTTCTTATTATAATCATCATGAGCAACATAATAGGAGATGAGCAAATGTCCCAAGAATTGATGATTCATGTTGCCCTTAGGTGCACAATGAAATTAACTCTGCTACTCATTCATTTACTTCTCTAAGGAGAACCTCTGAACCACTCTGTCATTTAGCTACAACTTTTCTAAATCTCTGTTCTAATTTAAAGTGAAAATGTTAATATTTATACAAAGAAAAATCTCACGTATACTGTAGATTATCAACAATCTAACTGTTTCTAGACAATATCAAAGCAATACGGTTCTTAGCATCCTTTGCAAAAGTTTTATTGACTTCTTTTTTATACCATATGTCCTTTCTTTTAAAAAAAAACAAAACTGAGCAATAAAAGTGTGTCAGATTGTATGTACAACATTCTAACATTCTCTTTGGAAAGGAGGGAAGTGTGTTTCACCAGTCAAATAATAATGCATATTCTCCTGCTTCTCACTTTGTTCTTTATTAGTTCATCCAAGTCTTTTCACATTTTCTAAATTCCTCATAGTCTTCATTTCTTACAGAATAATATTTCTTTATGCTATATATCCAATTTGGATATAATGTATTGATATAAATGAAATACTTCTTTCTGGCTTTTACCTCCTCAGGGCTATTGTTTTTAGAGAAGGATAACTAGGTCAATATTTACCTTTTTTCTCATAAAATTCCCAAATGTTTTCCCCTTCATTAGACTCATTCACAGGTCCAACAACATTATATGTTTAACTGAACAATTTTACATGTTTAACTGTTTTAGATAGTTCATTCAAAATGAAAAATATTATTCTTAAATTTTCTTTGTCAATTTAATGTATATGCAACCAAACCTAAAAAGTTATTTCAATCTTCATCTCAATTATTACTAGTGAACTTGAATATATGGTTGTTAATGGTTTGAGTTTCTCATTCTTTTTTAACTATTTGTGCAAATACTCTATGTCAGAGACAGGATTTAAAACCAGGCCTTTATAATTTCAAAGACATTTCTATTCACTGCACAATATTGTCTTTTTTTCTAATTTCATGTGTTTTAAAGCTTTCAATTTTTATCATATGAATTCAAAACTTTCCTTTGAAGTTACCCTTGATCTCTTAGTTGCCAAATTTAATCAGTTCTTCTTCTAAGTTAGCATCTTTCTTGACTTCTGCAGCATTTGACACTAGAAACCTTGCCATCCTGCCAAAAGTTCTTTTCTCCTCACTCAATAATAGTGAGTTGCTGCCTGAAACTAACATATCATGAGAACATCCAGTCATACTGCTTCACCTCCACACTAACTGACTTGCCCCAGACACCTTCTTCTGCCTCCCATTATCTATATCTAACTCCCCTTTATGTTTTGTCTTCCCTTGTTAATAATGTAAGTTGTTTGAGAGTAGGAATTATCTTGTTTTCATTTTGTATCTCTTCACTACAGTGCTCAGAACAAAGTAAACATTTCATTCTCTACCTATTCATCTATCTATGTATCTATCTCTATCCCAATCTAAATAGATATGGGCATGGATATGAATCTAAAATAGACATAACTATATCAGGTTTTGTGATATTTAACTTTCCTCTTTGGGTTTTGTGTCACTTAACTTTGCTCACTGCTTGTGCATCCAATTCCCTTGAATTTTTTTTGTTAGATCATTATCCAAGTCTTACCCACAGTTAGTATGTAGTGCAGGATACTATCTCGAGACTCCTTCTTTTTTCTACACACCCTTTATAATGAGGATTTTATCAGATCCCATGAGTTCAACTATCATCTCTACGAGGATGAATACAAAATTCAATATTCATTCACCGCTCTTGGACCTCCATTCCCACATTACCATCTAGTTATGAGACATTTCTAAGTAGGTGGTCTAAAGGCATCATAAACTCAACATGTCCAAAATAGAACTTGTTACTTTTCCCAAAAAGTTCCTTCTTCCCAAATTCTCGATTTATGTTAAGGACATGTACCACAATCCTTGTAGTCACTTGTTTCCAATCTTGGGGTCTTCCTCAACCCTTCATTCTTACTCATCCCAAATATCCAAACAAATGGTAAGTCTCATGGGCTCTACTACTACATTCTGTTTAAATCCATCCCCTTTTTCCTACTGCCATATAGCCCACCACTCTAATCCAAGGTTTCCCCTGAACTAGTGAAAAACTTTACCTTTCATTTGTCAAGGAGTTACCCCTCTTGTTACAAATATGCAAAAGTATTCACAGTTCTTTTTTATCTTTTATGATTCAACTCTGAAAGGGCATTTTCCATTTTTCTTCATTTTATAGTTTTACATGAGCCCCCAAAAGTTAATCTTGTACTAGGCAGTCAACCAATAATGAGTCCCTCTGTAACTGATAACGCTCATTCCCTACTTGAATATTTGAAATCAGTTCTACTGCTCTTTCATCTGTTTATTATGTTTTCTTAGGCACTTACTAGCTACATGACCCTGGACAGGTTGCTTAACCCTATTTGCCTCTGTTTCCTCAGCCATAAAATGAGTTGGAAAAGGAAACGACAAGCCACTCTTGTACCTTTGCCAAGAAAACCCCAAATGGGGTCACAAAGAGTATGACATGACTGAAATAAATGAATAACAACAACAAACTTAGGTTAGGTACTGTTCTGAGTGCTAGATATGCAAAAGCCAAAAATCAAACACCTCATGGACACAAAGTGACTAGTGATGGAAACAACATGAACAAATATAAATATAAAATATAGTGAAGGTAAATAGAAAGTCATGATTGGGAATCACTAGCAATGGAGGTTGGAGAGGAACCAAGAAGGACATATAAAAGAGATGGTGTTTACATGGAGATTTGAAGAAAGCTAGTGATTCTAAAAGATGAAAGAAAGGAATAAGTGTTATCTAGTCAGGGAGGACACCATGAGTGAAGGAACAGAAATGAGAAAGGAAATGTCATATGCAAGGAATGACACGTAAGCAAATTTTACTAGAATATAGAGTGTATGAAGGGAAGAAATATGTAACTAGACTGTAAAGGTAACCTGGAGTAAGAAAAGAGATTAGTTTTCCACAACTAGCAGTAACACATTTTCAGAGAGATTCAAGGTAGGTAGTCTATTCCATAATCAAGCCTTTGATTATGAGCAGAAGCCAGGAGCCAAAGTTATTTTATTTTGGTAATGGTAGTGGCTGAGGGAAGTTCTAGATTTTGTTTCAATAAATGTGTCCACTTAAATTTGGGGTGAATTAAATAGTCAATATAATTTTAGATATTGGAAGAGTTTTAAATACTTATCAGTCCACCTCAACCTATGGAGCAGAAAATTATAGATGGAAGAAACCTTAAAAATCATCTATTTTAATATCTTCCATACAGGAAGACTGAGATTCAGAAAAATAAAGTGACTTGCCCAAAATTACACAATGAGTTAACGGCTAAGCTGGAAATCAAACCCAGATGTCCTTATTACAAATTATGCCTTTGCTTTGCTTTAAAAATGTCTTTAAATTATTAAAATAACATATTGACTAAAGCAGATAAGCACATCATACACTTCATGACAAATGAAGTTATCTTTAAACTTACAAAAGAAGACACTTCAAATTTATAATTCTCCCATCAAAACTCCCTTCCAACCTGTTAGACCTCACAGAATACTTTGTAACTAAATGCTCTCTTTTTTCTTTCAAACTGTGGAAGAAACCTAATCATCCTAGCTACTGATTCAATTCTTATGACCTACTGCATAAATTTACACTGCTGGCAACCTCATAAAAGTCTCTCAAGCTGAAATAATTTACTTCAGAACTTAATTTTCTTCCATGAATTCCCCCATTTGATTAACTCCTTTCATTTATCACCTTATAAGCACTCTAATGGAAATGAAAAAAAAAATGTTCCTATACTCAATCACAAAATAATTCTGAGTAGAAAATTTATTTTTGAAAGGAAATAAGTCAAACTAATTCTTTAATTTTCTGATTGTTATAAGTAGTTTGTCATGTAAGGATATATCTTTGTGTGTCCCATCTCTAGTCCCTTAGAGGATGTGTATCTATGATCAGTGTAATTAGTAGTAACGGAGGAGAACAGTTTCTTGGAGCAAGAAAGGATGACCAGATTACAACCTTTCTAGCTCCAAATTTATGATCTGGAGACTTATCAGAGGAGTTGTCCATCTTTTTTGTCATTGAAAAAGAAATTAACCAAGCAGCATGCTTTTTATCTCTTGCTCCTCAGAATTCCCTCTGTCTTTTCCCTTGTGCAAGGGGGTGTTAATGGCAATATTTGGCAAAGATAGCGATTCACTTACTGCAATCTAATAGATCCTAAGAATGTGCTTTTCTGACTCAAGAGATGGTTGGAATCAGAACATCTGACTATGTCCTACAGAAGCCCATGGTAAAGACATACATTTACATGCCCAGTTGTGGCAAAAGAGCAATTCACATACAATATTCATGATCCTCAAACTTCTGTGCAAGGGATTTTAATTTACTGGAGGAAATTATTCCAAAATCTAGCCTTCTAGCTAGAGAAGAGAGATTTCTGGGAAAGAAGGGCCTGGAACATCAAATGATTGCCTTGGTGACAACCATAAATTGAGTTCACTTCCAGAGATGAGGTGACAGGCTGGGAGAGTGCTTTAGCTGTTTTCTTTATCTGTTTAAGGATTTCTCTGAATTCCTTACATCTTCTGCATTTTCTGCGAGGCTGTCTCATACTCTATGAATTTGGTAACTTGAGTGTTTGTACAATAGTAGATAACCCTTTTGCCCATATTTTATCTTAGGCCATGGGTTATATTCATCATTGATGAAGTTCTCCTCTATCCCTTCTTGGGCCCCCCGCCCCAGGCCCAATGAGTATTTTTTGGAAAGCAAAGCTAAGAACCCTATAAAAGTCATAATTAGTCCCACCCCTGTCCTTCCAGGATGGATAGTAGAAAGAACTGGAAATCACTCTCAGATGAAAAATTTGTAGGCTTGCAAGTATAGGACAAAACATCTTATAGGCACGAAGTCAGGATGGATTATCATCAGAAATTCTTCCCCAACTCCACAAAGTCTACTAAAACCATCAACAACCAAGTTCTGGCAGTAGTGATCTGTCTTGACTGTTTGTCTCTACTCACTTAAAACAAAGAAATTTCTTTAGGGAAGAAGAAAGTATCCTTACAATTATATCTTTGCAAATATTATACAAATCAGTATCAATTGGATCAGTAAGGTTCATCAGACCTCTCCATATTAGATTGTAAATTCTTTGAGGGCAAGAATTTAACTTACAATTATCTTTGCATGCCTAGTGAATAACACAATGTCCAGATTGATTGACTGATTGATCGATTAGAGAGAAAAAAGGAGTAACAATAATAATAATATTAGCTAACATTGATTTAGCACTTACTAGGAAAAAAGAGTAATAATAATAATAATAATAATAACTAACATTTATTTAGCACTTACTATTTGCCAGGCACTGTGCTAAACCATTTACAGTTATCTCATTTGATTCTTACAACAACCCTGGGAGGTAAGTACTATTATTATCCCCATTTTACAGATGACAAAACTGAGGCAAATAGAGGTTGTGACTTTCATAGGATCATACAGGTAGGAAGTGTCTGAGGTTGAATTTGAAGTCATCTGCCTGACTCCAGACTCAGCACTCAAATCATAGAGTCAGCCAAGTCTTCCATAAGATGACACTGATCTTTAGTGGCAATTGGTAATAAGGAGGAAACACTGGGGGCACTGTTGAATTTGAAGTGCCTTGGATCCAGATGGAAATCCTCCACTCCATGAATTCTTTATTTTTGCCTTGCTTTGGTCATTTCAGTTGCCCATTGTTCAGAAGTTCTGGCATTTAGTCCTATTCAATAGGAAAGTCAAAAGGTCGAAGTAGACCTTGGGAGAAGAGGAGAAGACAGGGAATGGCTGCTACTCTTCTCAAAGTTTTTTTTCACTTTCAAAATATTACTTTCTCCATTATAGGTAATGTTTCTTCGTGCTGCAAATTATTTAATGTTCAAAGTAGATCTGTTATATGCTTTGAAACCACAGTCTAAAAAGAGGGGACATTAAAAAGAGAAAGCGGTAGTGCCCCTAATAGAAGTAAGGAGGGTTTCAGCCTCTACCCCATTTGGAAAGGAAACTACATGGTGAATGCAGTAGCTTGGCCTCTGGTCCTAGAGTTAAGAAGACCTAAATTCAAATCTTGCTTGACAAATTTACTAGAAGTGTGACTTTGAGTCAGCTCCTTAACTTTTCTCAATTTCTCTATCTATAAAATGAAGATAATAATAGCCCCTATCTCACATATCAAGTGAAATATTGTATGCAAAAAGACTCATTAATTTTCTGAAAATGCTTATTATTATTCCTATTATTGGCAGGTATTTGGCTCAGTGGATAGAGTACCTGGTTTGAGGAAGTTTCAGAAGATCTGAGTTCAAATGTGACTTCAGACACTTTCTAGCTTTCTAACTCTGGGTAAATGATTTGCTCTATTTACCTTAGTTTCACATTTGTAAAATGAGCTGGATAAGGAAATAGCAAACCAGTTCAGTATCATTGCCAAGAAAGACCCAAATACGGTCATAAAGAGTCAGACACCACTGAAAAGCCTGAACAACAACAACAAAATTATTCTTATTATCTAAGACTAACCTTTAAGAGCAGAAAACAATAAGAAGAGATTAGGTGCCTGAGATGGTATTGCTCTAATCAATGTATGTATTGTGACCACAGGCTGGAGAAGGACAAGAAAGTTAACAGAAGTTCTGTGATGGTGGAAAAGTGCAGACCAGGACAAAGCATATTGGGATGGATTTTACAATATGTATATATATGTATTTGATGTTCTCCAATATTTGTAAGTATCCTTGGCAAAGATCCTTTGCATAGGGATATACAAAACGGACAATGGTAGTGGTGCTGTATCACAATATCGGGGAAAATATGCCAATACCTTCTGGACTTTCTTAATCTTACAGATATTTCTGAGTCAGATATCACAAGATACTGGCAATATGTGATTACTAAACTTTGACAGCTAAACATTCACTGGCTGTACTACCAAATATACCCGAGTTTTTTCTATTTTGAAAACAAAGTTATATGTTTATATATGACTATATTGATTGTATATTATATATAAATTATATATAAACATTAAATAAATGAATCATAATTATATAATTTCTAGAAATATAAAATAAATAAATTATATAAATATTATATATATATTTATAACTTAATATAACATCACCACTTTTTTAAGATACTATGCTATGTCTAATTCTCCAATACCTGCCAAATGTATTGAATACGTATTACAGTCTCTAGTTTCTCACCACCAATTCACTTCTTAATCCTTTGAAATGTGAATTTAGTATTCAGTATCTCCAGGAGAACTACATCCTTGACTGTCTTCATTGACAGCTTCAAATATCTAATAGCTTTTTTTTTTCCTATGACACCATATGATAGTAATCATCGACAATAACATTTATAAAGCACTTTAAAGTTTTCAAAGCATTTTGCATAATGATCTAATTTGATCCAGTATATTTTAGTATAGTAGAAAGAGTACTGGATTTGGACTAGGTCATACATCTGGTCCTTCTTATTTGCAGTATGACTTTGAGCTGGTCACCATCTTTGAGCCTTAGTTTTCTATGTGTAAAATGAGGGAATGGGATTCAGTGAGCTCTAAGACCTCTTCCAAATTAAAATGCTTTTATTATCCCCATGATCTGATCCTCAGGAGAACCATTTCATTTCACAGGTATTATTCTACTCATTAGATAGGAAAATTCAATCTCTAAAAGTCTATTATCTGCCCATGATAAGAGCCAGCAGGTAAGTTCTAAAGGCAAGCTAGAGATCTAGAAGTCTCCTGACTCCCAGTTCAGCACATTACATTGTTGACCAATGGCTCTTTCTCAGAATTCACTTCTCTTGGCTTCTGGGCACTGCACTTTCTCAACTTTCTTCCTCCATCACTAAACATTTCTTCTCTCTACTTCATCACTTCTTCCTTGAGCTTTCCTCAAGGTTCAGTCCTTAGCCTTCTATTATCATTCTACATTCACATTTGAAGAGTTAGCCTACTTCTATGACAAATATAAGTTCTATAATTATTCCTAAATTTCTTTCTCTGTCTCTTGTTTTGTCTCTGTCTTCCTCTGTTTTTATCTCTGTCTCTCTAATCATTGATTTGGAAAAAAATGATTTGGAATCTGTAAAAAAATACCATTCAACTGTCAAGTGAGGGGAAAAATCTTTTCATCAAATACCTCTGATAAAAATCTGATATCCAAGAATTCTGTTTAAACAATATATTAGACCAGTGATGGGAAAACTTTTTAAAGAGGGGGCCAAAGGAAAGAAAATGCTCATCTGTCAGTCTGTTTCTAAGGCAATTTTTGAAGTTTCATTGTATTGTATCCTACTTGTTGTATTCGTCAGATTAGGAATAATGTCTGTGGCTGGATAGAACATTTCAAGGGGTCTCATCTGGCCCACAGTTTGCCCATCACTGTATTAGACCATAAACTATTGTCCAAAAAGAAGTGGTCAAAAAGGTAAAAATAAACAATTTTCAAAAGAATTAAAAACAATAAACAGTCAGATGGAAGATTATTCCCAAATAACTAATAATAAGATGAAACCTGCCCCACAGTCTACATGAGACTCCCCTCATTGGTGGAAATTAATTATTATTCCTGCTGTGTCTGTATGAGGAGCAAAGTTGGCAAGAGTTTTATTTTTTCTGGTGATTTTTATTTTTTTTATTTATTTATTTGATTAATTTAGAGTATTTTTCCATGGTTACATGATTAGTGTTATTTCCTTCCCCTCCCCCCCACCCCATATTGGCAAGAGTTTTAGAGAAGAGAAATTCTGGTTTTCTGGCTTTAGCAGAGAAGACATGCAGTTTCCTACTCCTTCTGAGTCCCAGAAGAGAGAAAAAAGACTGAGAAAAACTAACACAGTGAGGTCAGCGTATCCATCATATCCCTATCCCTAGTTTACTGCATGGAGATCAGGGAATTTCCTTTAGGTGAGATCAGGGACCATTTTTCTTTATTGAATTGTATGTTATCCTCATATACTCTTATCTGTATACTTTCTTTTGTTTCTGTTGGCTACTGGCATGCATAAATGGATTTATTTACTATTTGTTCCCTGTGTTCATTATGGAACTGGTATGCAGTGGGAATAGAGTCAAGTCTTGGATACACAGCTTGAGGCACACTTTCTTGATAAGGTATAGTGATCAGGAGCTCAGCTCAAACCTAAAAATTATTTTCCCTAGACTAGCAATATTTAGGGAGGAGCAGATAAATATAATTTTAGTCTGGTACCACTTTTCTCAGGAAGATAATAGAGAGACCATCCTCTAATCTCAACCTCCTTCTCCCTTCCCGGAAGGAATCAAAATCACCCTTGGAAAACAGTAGTAGAATGAAACTATAGAGATTTCTATTCATGTCTCTCTGTGAGGAACATCTAGTGAAACATAATAGTACATTTCCTTACAAAGAGAAATGGAAATTAAAACAACACAGAGTTTTCAACTCATGCCTTATGTATTAGTAACGCTGATAAAAATAGAAGTAACCAGTCATGAAAAGTTGTGGGAAGATCAGCTCACAATGTGGTATTGATTTTTATGTGTAAATTGGCCTAGCCTTTATGCAAGGAAAAATTGGGATTATAAGAGAAAAGTTACTAAACTGTCCTTAGTCATTGAGCCAATGATTGTGCTACTAGACATATCATAAGGAATTCAAAGACAGAAAAAAAGGTCTTTACGTACTAAAATATTCATAGCAGCATTTTTGTGGTACCAAAAAAAAATCTGTAAACAATTAGATGTCTATTGATTGTGTAATATAGACTGCTATTTTCATGTAATTGCACCATAAAAAACAATGAACATAACTAATATTTTGTCTCCCAAAATAAATTAGATTAAGTTTTTATGGCAATCAGATGAGATAATATACAGAAAGCACTTGCTTTCTATGAATAGCTAAGTTAATTGCAGCTATAACAATAATTGAGTGAGAAAATGTCAGTTCTTCAATAAGATTCTCTTTAATTTAAAATCTATTAAACAAGCCATTTTGCAGGGCCTATTATGTGCTTTGCACTAAAATAGTATTATGGATATATTATAAGAATAATAACAGATATAGGATTTTACACATATTATCTCATTTTATCTTTACAATACCACTGAGAGGCAGGCACTATTATATCTCTATCTTATACATGAGGAGTAAGCCAGGTAGGCAGAAATTTAGTGACTTTCCCAGGATCACAGAGCTAGTAAGAGTTTGAGACTCAATTTGAATTTAAATCTTCCTATTTTAGGTCTAGCACTATAGACACTACTCAGAAGCCCTTTGACAGTGAAAAAGTCACTTCTCAAAAGGCTCATTTATCACCTATAAAAATGAGATAGCTGGGCAAAGCAGTGTCTGAGATACATTTCAGTTCTAACATTTTCCCATTGATTGGAAAACCCACTGATGGTTTGGGGGGAATAGAGAAAATATTGTTATTAAAAAACAAAAGATATTAACATCAAATGATTTCTAAAGCATGTTACTCCCATATTGAAAAATATTTCCTAGTTTTTTATTGCCTTCAGGATAAAAATATTGAACTTCAATTTGCTATTTAAAGTCCTCACTATCTAGAGCCCACCTACTTCTCTTTTTTTAATTTCATATTACTTCATATACATTCCATTCTAAACAAATGTCCTGCTAGCTCTTCTCCTCCCATGACAATCATTATTCTGTCTCCAAATTCATTGGAAGAATCTATCTGGAATAGACAGCTGCCTTCCCTCTGCCTCTTCGGGTTGCAAACTTCCTAATTCTTCTTACTCCAAGTCTATTGTTCATTTCACTACACTATGTTCTGTTAAGAGCAACCACATTTATCAAGATATAGTATAGACTCAAGAGTTGACCAGGCTCATGCTATCTTTTACATTCCCATCTTGTCTTTGAGAGATAGCAGAGATATTTTAAGTCCTTAACTGAAGAAAATAGGGGCAATAGTGTCTTGCATAAAAGGGGAAATAAATTATGGTTGGATTGGATATTTATATTTAAAGGTGTGGTCACCAGGGAATGGACCAATTCCTAAAATTATTTTAGTAATTTATTTACAAAATATAGGAGAGAGTGGAAGTAGAGAGATGAGAAGAAGGTAGAGTAAAAGATCTAACTTAATGAACTAAATTTGTTTTCAAGTCTGGGCTTTACTCCAGCACGGCTCCAGAGGCCCAGCCAGAGAACCTAAAAGTCAATTAACAAGGGGTTTAGTCATGAGGACTTCTCCCAGTGAAGGGCCCCTCCAGAGGCTAAGGTAGTCAGCCTTCTTCACTCACCATGTGTAATTCTAAGGGAAAGATTTAAGAACAGTCTCACCAAGGTCTCAAGGTCTCAGGTCCAGTGCTCCTCCAGGTCCAAGTCATGAACAAGAAGAGAGCTACAGGAAGTTGTCACTCTCTTTTAAAGAGGCTTCTTTTGCTTCACTTCCTGTGCCTTCCTCTCAATTTACGTCCAATCATAACAGACGCTTTTTCTTAGAACTGCCCAGGAGGCAGTCAGTAAATTCTGATTTGTCATTCACTCTAGCACATGTGGGTCACAGACCTCCCAACTTGTGATTTAAGTGGGGATGTTTTCACCTTTGGTGATTAAATCTAAAGATGGGCAGGGAAGATTTAATTTTATTATTACACCTAAGAGAATGGAATAGAAATGTTTGACTAACTAATATGGTGAGTAGATAAGTCTGATTAGGGATATAGAAAAAAGATTTCCTTGCTATAGTGTGGATCCACCTAAGGTTATGCAACATAATTTTGTTGTAGTTTTAATCAACACAGTTTGGTGGCTTTCCCTCACTCCATTCAGCTGCAGGTTGATAAGAGTAAAGGAGTCAGATGGTGGGAGTAATCCATGGTTAGGGTTTGTTGTTAATTTATGATGGGGAAATGAGATAAATATTCAAATATTTATTGGAACAGTTTAATTTATTTTCCAGAAAGATCTGAATGTGAATTCAACCACTGTCACATACATACCATGTGACCCTAGGCAATTCACTTCATCTTTCAGTGTTCTATGACACTTCCTAGGACTTCAAGGTCAAGAGAAGAGGCTGACCTTCATTAGTAGAGAGAGTTTCCTTACCAAGTTATTACTTATATCAATGAAATAACACATCCGTTCTCCATCTATATTCTTTCTTTATGCTGTGGCAGGTACTGAGTCAAAAGGCAAAGATAAAACCAATTTTTCTGTATTTGTATGATAGAAAAGCTTTTAACAATGTTTACATTCCTAACACCAACAGAGCTAACCAGTACCTTCCTGATATAAATGGAGGTCATTAATTTTACGGAAGCTCCAAAGGAACTAAGCATTCTTTGCCCTCAGATGATCTATGGAAAATTGTTCTGTGCTGTGTTTACCCTCAAAGGGCATGTACCTTGCTTGGACAGGTACCTAAGCAACTATCTTCCAAAGTGATCCTAGGAGAGCACAAATGACTGTTTACCCTCAGCCCACTCACATTTCTGAAAATCCAGACCAAAAGCATGAACAATAACAAATAGTGCGGAACTTTTTTAGTTCTTGTGCTGTTAACAAAAATAATGACTTTCATATAAATGTTGCCTTTTGCTTAAGGAGATCTGAACATGATTTACTACGGCATTTTCTCCTAGACGCTATAACTTTCTAATTTAGAATCATGGTAAAACTCCTATGAGCCATTTGTTAGAAGTCATGAGCCCTCAACTGTTTCTGAGAAATCTGATGAGGAAAATGGGGCTGAAAATATAGGCTCGGACATGAGGAATTCAGCTTAAAGATTCTAAGCCTTTCTCCCTTTATTTTATCCAAAGTATATCTTGAATTGTGTAGACCTACCTCAGTCATTGCAAAATTCACCTGAGGCTTCTTTAGGTTTATAGTTTCAAGATCACATTGAAAAGGGTGATTCCTATAGAAAGAAGAATAAAGGACATCCTTGAATAATTAGATTGCATCTTTTTAAAAGAGGAAAACAAAGAAAATGCAAGGAACAAATCATTCTCTAAAGCTAATTAGCAAAAAAAGGATAAAATTTCAATGACACAAAAGTTTGTAATAGCATATAATATTGCTTTTTTTAAAAAGTCTCCTCTAAAAAAGAGAAGAGTGGCCTAGATCTGGAATTTAGAGATAGGAAAATATTGGATGACTTTGGACTAGGTATGGAATGGGAAGAAAGGAGGAAAGAAGTCCAAGTAGAAGTTGGTGCCTCAATTATTTCCTATCCCTGGTTACCCAGTTTTCCATGATAGAGATTTTAGGTATTGAGAAATTTACCTTAGAGAAGTGGGACTCTGTTTGTGTGTGTGTCTCTTTTCCTCTCTTTATCTGAGATTTCTTACTCCCAGTGGGAGAGCTCACTCACTCTACATATTTTCCAAATACATTATTTTTTTAACCCTTTACCTTCTGTCTTAGAATCAAATACTAAGTATCAGTTCCAAGGAAGAAGAGTGGTAAGGGCTAGGCAATTGGGGTTAAATGACTTGTCTTGGGTCATCCAGCTAGGAAATGTCTGAGGTCAGATTTGAACTCAGGACCTCCCATCTCTACACCTAGTTCTCTATCTACTGAGCCATTTAACTGCTCCTTTTCTATTATATTCTAATCCATTTAATTTCACTTATTTCTATTTGATCTCAGCATGCTGAACGAACTTATATTCTATTCATTATCTGTCTTTGTATAACAGGCATTTCATGGGAAGAGAGTCAAGCCTTCTGTTATATAGTTTGGGGCAATCCTTCCTGATTTATTTCCCCAGACTAGTAATGCATTAAACTACAGATATATCTAATTCTAGTCCCAGAGTCCTCTGAGAATAGAATGGCTGGTCTTATGGCTCTAGCTTTCTGATCCCCTTCTAGCAGGAATCAAAGTCTCATCTGTAGAGAAGTAGGCAGAAAAGAGTCTAGAGATACATATTCATACTTCCCTGTGGGCTACATCAAGACAGACCTATATGAATGTTCATATAACCTGCGTGGGGGTCATGCAAACCTTACATTTTTAAGTTAGAATGTGAGCTCCTTTAAGGAATCCTTATTTCCTCATCACACAATGCCTGACACATAGAAACTGTTCAATAAATTTTTGTTGGATCAACTGACTGATCGATCTTATGATGAATTGATAGAAGTTGTGTCTATATCTAATCTGTTTTCAGAGATTTAGAAAAGACCCAAATAATCATTTAGTCTGAGCAAAACTAAAAAAGAAAAAATTCTGCCTATGATATTCTTACCAGTTCCTCATCTAGCTTTTGCTTGAAAACCTTCAATAAGGGGGAATCCATCACCTTCCAAGACAGCCCATTCCACTTGAGATAACTACAAATATAAAGAAGGTTTTGTTTTGTTTTTCTGCTATCAATCCAAATTGTCTTCTTTGTCACTCCAACTCTTTGCTCCAGTTTCTCCACTCTGGAGCCAAACAGAATTGTCTAATCCCTCCTCCAGATGCGAGTCCTTAAAATACCTAGTTAGCAAACTGTCCCTCATCCCCAACCACAAGTAAATGTTTTCTACTATAAGCTAAACAATTGCAGTTCTTTTCATTGGTCCTCGTATGGCATCAGCTCAAGGACTTTCACTGTCAATGCCCATGCTAAACTGTGGTTCCCAAAATTAAAACAATGCTCCAGAGGTGGTCTGACTGGGACAGACTCCAGTAGTCTACTTAAGGGCCTCTGTGTAAAGCACTTTAAGGGAGGCATTAAAAATTAGTTGGTTTTTTTGTTTTTGTTTTATTTGAAAAATTTAAAAGTTTGAAAAACTTAAAAGTGTCCAGAGGATAGTAACCATGATGAGGATTAGTTTAGCAATCATGCCACATGAGGAACTGTTGGAAAACTAAGGAATTCAGGCTAAAGAAGAGAAAGCTTTAGTCTAAATTCATTCTTATTTATTATTCAATTGCATTTGACTCTTTGTGGCCCATGAACCATATCATGCCATTACTTTCCGTATCTTTTTCTTGGCAAAGATACTAGAGTGGTTCACCATTTCCTCCTCCAGTAGATTAAGGCAAACAGAGAATAAATGACTTGACCAGGATCATAGTGCAAGTTTCTCAGACTTAATTTGAACTCAGATCTCCTGACTCCAGAGTAACAAGCTTCCTATCAAAGCAGTGTGTTCCCTATCACTAGAAAGGATTACATATTTAGATATGGAATGCACCTTAGAGGCCAAGACCTCTAGAAACCTCATTTTAACAAGTGAGGAAAATGAGAGCCAGAGAGTTATAAATGGCAGAGGTGGGTTTGAACCCCGTTCATCTAACTCTAAATCTAGCATTCTTTTATCTTAGTAAGATACTAGACTGCTGGACTTCTAAGGCCTCTTCCAGCTCTCATAGTCTGTCATGGTATTATCCTATGGCTCCAATTCAATTGACTCCATTCTTCTAATCCCTCCAATCCCACTGTCTCTTTTTCTTTTATAAACTACAGTCTACATCACAACTTATTGGTAAGATGTCACTTGTGTTTACTGTCTTGCAACATTACTGGTGATGATAGCCTTGTGCTGTCTCTGTTCCTCTTTGCTCCCTTAAATACTGAAAAAGCAGATTATTCTCCCAGACAGATTAGGGGAAAAAAAGCAGGTCCTTGGAAAAAGTTTGCAAATTCCCAACCTGCTGATGAGATCTTTAAAGCTGTTGCTTATAATGATTTCATCAGTGGCATCTTGCAGTTATGGTTGCCAATGAAAAGCTTAATATTTAATGTGGGGATCCTTTAAATTCAAAGAACAAAGAGGTGAATGAACATAAAGTGTCTAGAAGGCTCCAACTGGAAAATAAAACAAAATAAAACAATGACACATTTTCTTTTTCCTCTCATATGCTCGTATTTAGCAAAAGTCAATTTTCAGGCAAGTCTGATGTCAATGCCCGGTCGTCAAATGCTATGATCAGATAGAAGTGATTTATCAATATAAGCCAAGAATTTATCAATGAAGGACAAGAATAAACCATAAAGTAGAAATCAGGGGTAATTCTGTACTTATTCTGAACAGAAAAAAGTGTCCTCATTCTGGGAGTAAGTAGAGGGAAACCTACAGAATATATGAGCTCATATTGGTCTGATCAGCCACAGCCAGAAACCCCATACATTGACCCCAACACAGTGGTTTAATTCTGGTCCTTTTCAAGTATGAAGGGCAACAACCAACTGGAGATAGATAGAAAGATGAAATATTGCATATTTACTACGTACTACAGTGCCAGACACTGTATTAAATACTAATAACACAAGCAAAAAGACTCTCTGAACTAAAAATACTTACATTCTAATTTTGGGGGACAGCTAAGTGGCTCATTGGATAGAGAGCCAGGCCTATAGACAGGAGGCCTTGGGTTCAAATCTAGCCTCAGATACTTCCTAGTTGTGTGACCCTGAGCAATTCACAATACCCAAGTTGCCCAGCCCTTGGAGCCAATACTCCATATTGATTTTGAGATAGGAAGTAAGGGCTTTTTTTAAAGGGAAGTTTTTAAGGAGGAGAAGGACCCTGCTGGAAGCAAGGTGGAAAAGTCATCCTAAGAGTTATGGGGTGGACCACATTTGAGGGGAGTAAGATTGACATAAGTGCTTCTTCAAATGAAAGTTCAGGGTGGAGAAGAAAGCCATTGGCCATGGACAATGCCATCAGGAGGAGGCCTTTGAGATAGATGCATTGTTTCTTTTAAAGCCCTAATAATAATGATAAAATAACACTTTAAGTTTTGACAAGTATTTTACAAATATTATCTGATCCTTGCAACAATTCTAGGAGTTAGGTATCTGACTTCACATGACTTCATTTGGGACTTTACTGGCAAAGATACTGGAGTGGTTTGCTATTTCATTCTCCAAATCATTTTAATGATGAGGAAAATGAGGCAAGCAGAAGTTAGGGGTCTTGCTCAAGGTGACATAGCTAGGAAGGGGCTGAGGTCAAGCAAGCTTTCCTGACTCCTAGTCCAGTGCTGTTTTGCCTGTATCACCTAGCTGTCATTTATATGCCAAGTGCTTGATCAATACTTATTGATTGACACAGAACTACTGAGATTCGTTAAAAAAAAAATTGAAATGATATCCACGCTGGTCTGAAGCTAATTCAAGCAACAGAATGAATATTGAGGAAATTCTACCACTTTCCTGACCTTGAGGTCAGAATTTATAAATAATGTCCTTTTGACTTTTTCCCACCCTAAGTCAGCCATACCCCTTCCCACCCCCATTACACTGCACCCTGGAGTCCTGGACCTTCAGAAACAAGAGAACTCCATGTCCTTATTCTGGCTGCAGGGGGAATTTCGTAAAAGATATTATCTCATCAGACTTGCCATTGCCTTGGAAAAATGTCTACAATATCTCTAATCAGAAACAGCATCATTTATTCATGCTCTTCAAAGCTCAAGTCACTCCATTGTTTGGGTGCCTGGTAACACTGTAGTTGGACTCATTTATAAAAAGCAAGGAAGAATCCTGGAAAATGTTTCTTTTTGGGCAGACGCGCTGATGAAAAGCTATTCGGGGAGCATCCAAAATTCTGTCTTATGCCGAATCTTTAAGATTGTTTCTCTTGGATGATGCTTTAAGCATTTGTTTTAACCACTGCTGTATTTGTGAGGATTTTTTTCATAAACTATAGGATCTTTAGGAGAGTTCTAGAGCCTCTGGGCTTGGAGGTAAATATATATGCCAGCTAAGGCAGAGTAATAGGATTCCATTAACTCTCTCAGTGCTAGATTTTATCCTTCCCTTGAAAAATTGCATTAATAATAAAGACCCATCACTCCGGCAGTGTTTGCAGCTCACAAACATCTTACATTATCTACAGCAAAGTAATACAGAGCATAAATAGATAAATAAAGATACCAAGCTGTCTTCAGTTCTTCTCCCTGATTTTCAAGGAGGAATTAGGATCTCATATAAAATTCAAAAGCATAACTGGGAAAACATGTTCCCTTATCAACAGTTGGGTTAGAAGTTCCAGTATGATTAGTAAGACCCTGTTTTGTTTTTTCCCTTATTTTAAATAAAGCCACAGTCTCCTAAGAAAGGAGGGAGAGGAGGGAGCAAAATACTACAAGGACATTTTTGAAAAATAACAATGATGACTGTGGATTTATTTTTCATTTCCATTGAGCTCAAATACTTGCCATATTGCTCATCTCTATGCACTGACCGGTCTGAACAATCCAGACATATGAAAGGTTCATGCTTTACAGAACAGCTAAGTCACTCATTTGCAAGGAATACAAGCATATTCATAAACAGAGGATTCTGATGTTTGATTGACATTTAAATCTATTAATGCAGTCATCCCAAATCTCAGCACATGTTAGTTCTCAGGTTTGACTGTCCAGAAACAGCTTACTCACAGCACACACACACACACACACACACACACACACACACACACACACACACAAAATCTGACAGCTCATTCAAAATATATCTGGAATGCCTGCATTCATTTAACAGAATACAAGCTTATGTTTAGGGATAGCTGCATAGCAATAGAATGACCTAATAATCTATTTATTCATTTGGAAACATGTAAATTAAGGAGCATAATCCAAACATAGCCCCAACCAAAGAGTTTTTTATAAATTAATTATTCATGAAACATTAATTTTGAGTGCAAATCTGGAAATAAAGTTGATAATTAAATCCACACACATTACAACTATTCATCCCAGATGTACTACATCTCCAAGCATCTGTCAAAAAATAACATTTAATTTATCCTATAGTGAAAAAAAATGACAAATCAGGAACCCTCTTAAGCAAAAAAAGAGAAGAAAAGCATCATAGTGTCATTATTCAAAGCATTCATTTTAATATATTCTTCCTCTGTTGCTTTGTGAAGAAAAAACCTCCCTTATAAGATTAGTAAACACTAAGTATAATTATTCTTTACCTATAGGTAATAGTAGACTACATATTCATTGTTTTTGTTTCATTATGTTTGATGTCTTTGTACTCATTCTGATTGGAAACAATACCAAACTATATTTAAAAGCTTTGAAAGTTATTTTAACATATACATGTTCACACACTTAGTCACTGAGTAAGTACTTTGAATTTCTGATGTTTTTAGTGAAATGAAAATGCTGCAAGAGTCAGAGAAATTTCCAAAAAATAACAACTCCTTTTTTCTGTGAGAACTGTGTTTTTAAGAAAGCACATGAAGGAATTGGATCAGTGTATAGCTGTATCATTCATCAGGTACAGAGAGTGATTTAAGATTGTACGTGCATTTTATCTTGATAATACCCAATTACATTTAATTTTAATGTACTGATTACAATACTGATTTATTGCACCATGAAGCTTAGTCACCACAAAAGTAGAAAAGCCAGAATACTAAAATAAGATCTGGAAAAAATTTCCAATCCTGTTTCAAACATCAAACAGGATGAAACAAAAACAATGAATATGTATTTTATCATTATCTGTAGGTAAAGAATAATTAAACTTATAGTTTACTCTTCTTATAAGGGAGATTTTTTTATCTTCACAAAGCAATAGTGGAAGAATATTCTAAAAGTGAGTACTTTAAAAAATAACACTATACTGAATTTCTTCTCTTCTTGTGTAAGATTTGTTTTGATATTATAATACCACTGGTGTGATATCAAGTTTCAGATTTTCAAACAAAAATACATAAATCCTTGTTAGCCACACAAGAACTCTACTTCCAGTTCCTTTCAAACTAAGATGAAAAGCTGGAAATAAAGATTTTTAATGGTAGATGAAAACCTGAATTTTTCTGACATGGCATTTCCTAGAAGCAAATTACTTCTTTCATTTAAACAATAAAAATTTTACTTATTTTGGATTGAACCCTTAAAGCAAAATCCAACCTGGGCTCTAAATCTCTTTTATTAATAAAGGTTTGGGAGGGAGGGTCCTACACATTGAGTTAGCATATTTGTTTTGGAAGAATTTGAATGAGCATAATGGAAAAAGAATATTTCTACTTTGTAAACATTTACCCTACATCCATTTTCTTAGTAAAATCCACACTGATATGTACACTAATATTAAAATGCATTTAAAAAGCAAATGGAGTCTCTATTAGCTTCCTTTTCAGTAAAATGAGGGAATTGGTCTAGATGGGCCCTAAACCCTTTTTGGTGGCAGCAGTGCAAATAGATAGAGTACCAGACCTGGAGTCAGAAAGGCTTATCTTCATGAGTTCAAATTTGGCTTTACTAGTTTTGTGACTCTGGGCATATCACTTACTCCTGTTTGCCTAAGTTTCCTCATCTATAAAATGAGCTGGATAAGGAAGAGCAAACCATTCTAATATATTTGCCAAGCAAATCCAAAAATAAAGTCATAGAATTGGGCATACCTGAAATAACTCAACAAAATAAAAAGTTCTTTTTCAGTTCTAAATCTATAATTCTCTGACATTATTGAAGAAAAATCTGCATACATTTCTTTTTGTTTAATGATGATGTCAGATCTCAACTCTCTTTATGAAAGGAAAATGAAAAATTAGCTCAAAATGAACATGATACCAGAAAGTAGCAGATGATGATGGCTGCAATTTTGAGAAGAACCAAATTTAAGCCACCCTCCTGTTTTTTGAGTACTGGAGTTACTATACTCTCTTCTAGAAATAGAAAAGTAACCCCTCTATATTTATATTATATTAGTGGCTTGCCTTTGACAGTGCTGCCAAAAGGATTCCAGAAATGAAAGAGAGAGAGAGAAAAAAGAAGATTTTGCATGAATCATCTGTTATGATCCTCTATAAATCTACATCATTACCCAAATATGACCAAAATTGCTGTATAAATACCCAAGACTGGGAACACTCAAGGGGAGGCAGGGTATTATGTCAGAATTCAATTCATTCTAATATGGTAGCCTAGCCACATTCATCTGTTTGACCAGGAAGTGTCTGTGGCCAATGGTGGAGTGATACCCATGACTGATGTGGGAAGAGATTCAGTAATATGAATTCGTATACAGCCCTTTACACACGTTGATTATTATAATGTGTCTCCTCCTCTATCAAAAGATTCAAACTAAAATTTATTTCCTTACATACTCAAAACTTGCTAGTAGTAGTCCAGGAAAGAGTTTTGGTTATTCTCAGAAGAATTACTGCAGGCTCTGCTTTAAATTATATTTGTAAGCCTAGGGCAAGCTTCACCAGTATCCTCAAGTAAGCCCCTCAGAAGCACCCTCAAGTCAATTTTTAAAAATAAATTCAATTGACAAGTGAAGAGAAAAAGCAGGACAAAGTAAGGCTGCTTCACTGAAAGAGGGTGCTGGTAAGGCTCATCTGGTAAGGTCTTTCAGCACCCTCCAATTTCAGCAATCTGTAAACAAAGCCCTGACTGCTACATCCTAGTTTTGGCACTGCTGGGATAATCTCTCATTTCAGTTAGCCCGTTCTCCTAGATTTTCTTTAACCCGAAAAAATCTCTTTGGTGTCAGGACAATAGACGCATTTTGCTTACCTGATTTTATGATCTCAAAACAGTCAAATAGTTGATGTATTTCCCCCTCTTTTACTCCTCATTTTACTTTCTTTTCCCTAATACTTGCAAAGGCCTCTTCTGAATAAAAATACCTTAAATGTAAATAACAGATTTTTTGGACTATCTACATTCCCACTGTGTTGTGCCTAAAATGAAAAATCTGGACGTATGGTGGTCACAGAGTCTGGCTACTAGAAGATAAGAACACTTCATAACTTTATGCCTTTTAACAGCTATGCCAAAGTGTAGGAACTTTACTGTAGATATAGCTACTGACCAATCAGCTGTCACAGTGGTTGGTGGTTGGTACAAGAAACACCAGACACACAAGACGTGAGGGTAGTAGTTTGGAGTGGGACCCTGCAGTAAAGATTTTTAGGGTCAAGAACTTAAATATACATCACTGTACTTAACATTTCTAAGGAGACCTGAGTAATTATTCTGAGAATGTAAATTCACAGACTCTCAAGTTCAAGGAGTCTAAAAGATCATCTAGAAGAACTCATAACTACATGTGGATCTCTTCAAAAATTACCCTATAAGATCATCCAATCTTTGTTCAAAGGCCTCTGGGAAGAGAAGTACCTTTTGTCACTTCCACCACCATCTCCCTAAAGCAAACCAATCCATTTTCAAATATCTTTGTATTAGAAAGTTATTTCTGGAAACATGTCTTAATTTGCCTCTGATTCACATAATGTAAAGAGAGAACAGAAAGCTAAATTTAGAGATCAGCTAGTTCAGCCTTCCTGCTCTAAAGATGAAGAAACTGAAGTCTAGAGAGGTTGAGTGACTTATCTAAAGTGATTGAACTTGTTAATGGCAGAATCAGGACTGAGACTCTTGACCCTGTAGTCAAATCTCCCGACTATGAGTCCAGGAGTCTTTCCATTAAACCTAGCTTGTGATAGAATTAAATATAAGAAATGCTTTTAGAAGAGACCCTCTTATGAATTAAAGGGAGAGAAAATCAACTATGAAATTTAGGTGTTTGCTTTGCTTGTTTTAGTGTTACTCTAATATTGTGTATAAAACCCAAGTCCCTTCCTCTCCCCCATTTCAATTCTGTATTCCCTAGATTCTGAAACTGCAAAAATTAGGTCTGAACCAAAGCCAACCCCAGGGTCAGTTTTTCCCCTTGAATTTATTGCCCCCACCATAGAATAAAACTGGGGAAATTTGAATAAAGCTTTGAAATGGATCTTGTCTGGTTTTCTTCAATATGAGTAACAAGGTACTCGACTCACACATTGGCATTCAAAGCACAATATCATATCAAATATGGGACAGTCTTTTTCGTTCCCCACTACAGAAAATGTACAGGACAGAAAAGTTCACAAGGGTTTAGGAACAAATACAAAAACACGAAGCAATTAAATAGCTCATTAACTCTGCTTCTACTTTCCCTTCCCCCCAACTTCATCCCACTCCATCCCTCCTCCAAAGATAAAAATTTCTAGTAGCCAATGAACAAATACTTGCCATTTGCCATGGACCTGAACTGCTAGAACAACTCAAAGTAGCCTCTTAGAGCATTAGCAAAACACAGGTCTTCTGATCTTTTCATAGGGTAAGGGAGGTGGTTCGATTTAGGTTCTTTCAGATATGCAAGCATTATTATCTGCTGCTTTCTAAGACTGTATTTAGTTTGAGTTCTTTTTTTTCCTTTTCAAACATGGATGAGATCTGATCTAACCATTTTTTGCAAAGTCCCTCCATCCCTGTCTTAATAGAGAGACAAAACATAGGCAGAAGAATATCAGATGACAAGTATTTTTTTAAGTATTAACTATGTTCCAGGCACTGTACTGAGTACTAATAATACAAGGAATGGCAAAAAGTTGATCCTCACCCTCAAATAGTTCACATTCAAATGGAGGAGACGACCTGTTTGGACAGTATATATTCAAGATGTATATAGTGGAAATGGAAGATAATCTCAAAGAAGTCATTGAGAGAGCAGAGGAGAGAAAGGACCTGGGAAAAGCTTCCTGCTTCAAAGGTTGGACTGAAGCTAAGTCTTGAAGGATGCCAGGGAAACCAGGAGGCAGAAATGAAGAGGTACAGCATTCCGAGTGTGAGGGGACAACCAAGGAAAAGGCACAGAATCAAGGGATGGAATGTAATATGGGTGTATCTGAAACCTAGAGGAGAGTCAAGTATATTGGAAAGATGGAGCTCTGGTTGTGAAGGGCTGTAAATGCCAAAGAGAGGATTTTTTTATTTTATTCTAGATGTAATAGAGAGCCAAAGGAAGTTCTGACATGGGCAAAATGGAGCTTTAGGAAAAACATTTTGTAAGCTAAGTGAAGTAGTGAGACTTAAAGCAGAGGGACCAACCTTACTGCTCTTCTGTCTTAGAATTGATAATAAGACAGATGGTAAAGTATTTTTTAAAGATGTGGGGAGTTAGCAATAGTCTAAAAATAACATTATGAAGGCTTGACCTATGGTGGTGGTACCTGATTAAATAGAAAGGGACATACATAAGTAATATTGTCTCTTTAGTGTCAGGGGTTAGTTTTTTTAACTTCTTATTTCCAGTAAATATTGCCTTTTACAATATAGGTGCTTTTTGGATTGGAAAGTTTTGATAGCCATATACTATAAGACAATAAAATTAATGGTTAAGATATATGATTGTCAATTTCTTCAGGTGAACACATCTACTTAGAGTCACAAAAATTCCCAGACCTACTTACTCCGATGTAATACGTAATATATTATTAAGATTCATTGATTTTAAAGTACATAATAGAAATCTAAGAAAAATTTAGCAATGCTTTTAAATAAATTTATATTTTATTGATCTTGACACTTACTTTAAGATTTACAAAGCACTTTACATATGTTTTCTCATATTATCCTCAAAATAACTGTGAAGTGCACACTATGATTAGCCTTTTTTTCATATGGGAAAATTGAGTAAGAGAATGTTTAAGTGACTTGGCCAGAGTCACTGAGCTAGTATCTCAATCAGAATTTGAATTCAGGTCTTTCTGATTCCAAGCCCAACCTTGTATGTAATACCATCTATTTATTTGAAAAAGTAATCTATATATTGTTATACATGTTATTTCTTCAGACTAGAGAGAGTACATTTATTTATATATTCATATGTGAATTCAAAAGCCACTTGAAAAAAAATTGAAGACTTCCAGAAGTACTTGATCCATGGGTTGAAAATTATTGTAACAGGCATTGAATAACAGTCTTGGTGGCAATATATTCCTAATTTGCTAAGATCATTTCAATTTTTAAAAGAAATATACTTTCAAAGAAGTTTCATGCTTTGTCAGATCTTGGCTCTGAATTTTTTTGTTAGAAAATGTAGTTATAAGGAGATCAGACAAAGTGAGTGACATCAATATTCAGCTGGTCTAATTAGAAAAGACTTTGTAGAAGAGGTCTGAAATTTAGCTGTGCATTGGAGGATGAATAAGATAGAAAAAGAAGGAATTATTTCTGGCAAAGAGAAGAAATTGGCTTTGTTCGGGAAAATGAAAATAACACTACATATGAAATTCTGCTTCCTGACTCTGTTTCTTTGTACAATTGGGGTTCCATATCTGGAATGCACTCATTGCTCACCTCCATCCCTACCATCTCAAACTACCTTTAAAATACAGTTCAACGTTAGCAATCTTCTATATAGTGGAACACCAGTAATTAAGGAGATGAGGATGCATTTCATGTAAGAAGTGGCATTGGAATAGACCTTAGAAGGAAGCCAGGGCATCCTAAAGGAGATGGCTAGAATTAACTTCCTTTAAGTCCCAACTAAAATCCCTCCTTTTCCTGGAAGTCTTCCCCAATTCTTCTTAATTCTGTTATTGTTCCTAATTATCTAATATATAGTTTGAATATATATTTGGTTGGTGTCTCCATTAGATTATAAACTACTTGAGGACAGGGATTGTCTTTTGCCTTTTTTGCATCCTCAGCAGCTAGCACAGTGCCTGGTACATAGTAGATGTTTAATTAATAAATTAATAAAGCACTACAGATGTGATTCATTGAGGCTGATTACATTACTAGGAATTGAATGAATTTTATATGTCAAGAGAAAAAAATCAGTACTTTTAATCCTATTCCAAACTATTTATGAGCCTCTGTGGCATAATTCAGGATTAAAGAAAATTA
The DNA here is from genome assembly GCF_016433145.1 of Gracilinanus agilis. Taxonomy (NCBI): domain Eukaryota; kingdom Metazoa; phylum Chordata; class Mammalia; order Didelphimorphia; family Didelphidae; genus Gracilinanus; species Gracilinanus agilis. Next base: position 322,481,256 of record NC_058133.1, on the reverse strand, counting down.
GGCAGAATTTTTAAGTTAATTTAGAAGACCAGGAACATCTATTTAGTTCCTGGGTATCATCCTAACTCTTACCATATGCATTCTCATGTTTGTCTTCTGCAGCCCATTCTAAATGCAGAAGTATAGGAAAAAACTAGGCAAACTGATTATAGCACAGCTTCTGTATTGAACGGGCTTTACAACATATAGGCTTCACAATCTTTAAGCTCTGAGGCTCCCAAACATATATTCCAAGGCTTGGATATGGATCGGACTATTGTGATATATTCAAAAGCTCATTTCATGATTTGTCATGATTCCTAACATGAATGTAGCCTGGAACCAAGTAGAATAATAACCATATTGACTATGTGACTTAAAGGACATCTAAAGCTATCCATCAGCCTACCACAGGATGCCCTCCCTTCTAACTCTGAGACACTAGCTAGGCAAGTCACTCATCCTCTGTGGGCCTTGATATTTGTAAAATTAAGGGATTGGTCTAGATCAGTGGTGCCAAATTCAAGTAGAAATGGGGCCACTGAACAGTATACAGGGATCCGCAAGCTATATATTGATTTAGAAAACCACAAATTAAAATTATTTATGTTCTATTGCATTTTTATTTATTTTGTTAAGCATTTCTCAATAACATTTTGATCTGGAACTGCCTAGCAATGGACCATACATTTGACACCTTTGGTCTAAAGATATCCTTAAAGTCGTTTTTATTTCTAAATCTATGATCCCAAAATCCATCTGTGACCTGAAATTTCCACCATTAAAGTATCTCTTCTGTGTTTAACAACAAAAATGGGAGAGAGGAATCACTATCTTTTGAAGATACTGCTAATAGGGCTTCTGTTTCTGAAGGAAACAGAAGACCCAGGCAAGGGGTTCATTTTCCCTCTCTAGTTTTCTTATTAGCAAGGAAAAAAAATTCAGATCATGTGATTATAACTTTAAATACTTATGAAGGTACAGAAAGCCTTAGAGGGAACAAAAGGAAGACTTTAATGAAGAGGAAAAGATGGAAAGAGCATGGCAGCATGGCAAGAATTAATAATTGTAACAATGATCAGGTTGTGGCATCATCAGGGAAGACATAGTAATCATAACAAGCTTGATATGACTAAAACTTGATTTTACCTCATATAATTACTTTTTTTCCCTAAAGCCTTTTTATACTTCTTTTGGTGCATGTTGTCTCTTTATAGAATATAAACTTCTAAGAAGCAAGGATAGTTTCATTTTTGTCTTTGTATCCCCAGAACAGTGCCTAATACATAGTGAGTGCTTTAATATCCTCACCCATGATTTTGATTGATTTTACCTAGGGCCAGTCCTTTTCTTAATTTGATTTCTAAAACATCATACTATTTATTGAAGCCAAAAGTTGGATCTGGTTCTCTTTTGTTCCAAAAGAATAAACATATCCCCTTTCTATTTGCCAATGTAGTTAATTGAGGGTTGAAAGGGAGGAATTTACTAACTTTGCCATTCTTCTTAAATGAAGTTTCCTTGAACATATGATTTGGGCAGGCAGCAAAAATAAAGAAATTTAAAAGGCACAATTTATTTTTCATCTTAACACATGCAGACAAGGAAGCCTACATTTCAGTGAGGTAAGTATGAAGGAACTTATATTAATGTGAACTCTACAGAATAGGGAATTTTTAAATAAACTATCAATCAGAGTTAGAGAATGCACAAGGGAATAAAGTTGAGAAGAAAAGAAAGATGCTTAACCTGGAGGGATATTAGAAGATATTAGAAGGAACTTATCTTTGAAAGAATAACACACCAATCTTTTCTTCCACTCCTTCCATATCAAATCTGGAAAGATAAAGCTTTTCAGTCAACTAAAATTAAACCTTTGATCATTTTTGAGTTCTGAGTTTTCTCTACCAAAGCATCAATATTAGGGTGATTTTATTTGATCAACTGAAATATACTAGAGCCATATATATCATGAATGGCATGGATGGCAAGCATCTAAACTCTATGAATTGTTCAATCAATATTCCTGTATTAAAGACCTCCTTCTTAGGTGCCAGGCACTGAAACTGGGCCCTGTAGATATAAATTTGAAAATCAAACCATGTTTTCCCTTGGGAAGTTTACATTATTTAGGACAAAACATGTATAGAGTGTAAATATATATATATATATATGCATATATATACACACAAAGGAAACATAAATTAATGAGGAAGATAGGACATAGCACTAGAAACAAGAGGGAGATCATCTTTGGAGGAAATCACATTCTAACTTGTTTCAGCATCTTCTATTTTCACAAAATTCAAAGACTTTTTTTTCTATCATCTAAAATGAATAAATCAATATTTATTTATTATATATTAGGCACCTATCATTTCCTAAGCACTGAGCTAGCCACTGAGGATGCAAATATGAAGAATAATCCAATCTCTATAAGGTCAGAGATTCTTTACAAGGATAGCATGCAAGCACTTTTGAATGTCTTTCCTTGCCTTCACTGACCTTCTACAGTTTAGGATGACCAGTCTCCGAGAATAGAAAACTTGGGCTAAATAAGAAATACTCTTTAAAATTGTTTTATTGCTATGTTGGTTTTTCTTTGTAATTATGGTTAAGTTATTTCATAAAATCTGCTGTTACACTATTCTTACAATGTCAGTACAGTCCAACCAATTTGTTATTCACTGGAGAAGATGGTAAATGGGCCACAGAATCCAAACTTCTTTTTGCTAAAGACTCTGGTTAGGTTTTCCAGAAGTCTTTGGTTGGGTTTTCCATAGGAATTGGCCTTGAGGCAAAAGCAGAATTTGAGGTGCCCTGTAAATAGCATGAGAAAATGCCTTTCTTGCCTTATTTCCATCTTAAATAAAAAGCAAGGTTATGTGCTGAAAGGGAGCCGTTTGTGTTGGACTCGAAGAGTGAAGAAGGGAAAAAAAAAACATGGAAAGACCAGAACAAAAGTAGGCCGAATGCCTGGAAATAAATATGAATATATAAAAACATTTTTAAACTATAGATGTGAAAAATAGAAATCCCAGACTCAGTAAAGGAAAGGAAATGGGCATCATTCTCTCTGGCCAAAGGGAATTACTGAAAGCAGAGGGCCAAGTGGACCTGTTTTGCTTGATGGAGTTCAGAATTATAATCTATCAGTAACTCAAGAATCTTGAAATTCTTCTCCTTTCATTCATGGAGAGCTTTGTCTTCCTCCCTCTCTACCCCCCAATTCCCCTCAGGTCACCTTCTTTCTTCTTTTACCGACCTCTGAAATGCAAACCCATCATCCTAAGTGGAGGGAGGGCAGCATGTAATTTACCTGGTGATATCAGTCTAAATGCTACTGTGTCTAAAATGAGCAATAAAAATGCCTTTCAAAACCATCCTGAAACTTGAACTCTGTCTATTAATATATATTAAAGACCTCCATTCAACCAATAAACAATGGCTCTTTCATTGCTGATGAAAAAAGAGAATCTGGGTCATGCATAAACATAGTAGCTACTGTAAATAAAGGAGACAATGATGTGCTGACCACAAAGTCTTCCTTCAGAAATAAATCTAAGATTAATGAGCCCCAAAAAGGCTTTATGAGGGAAATATATGCACCCAAAAAGAGTAGATGGTCAAATGACATCATAGAATTTAGAACTAGAAGACCACCACCCAAGTGCTAGAGGATGCTAGAGGACCCCGTCTGATGGTGGGTAGAAAATCTTGATTGCATTAATATTCTAGACAAGGCATCCAAAGCCTTAGTATGTGCAGTGACTCCCATAAGATCCTACAGGTAGCAAGTGTCAGAGGAGAGATTTCAGCTCAGATTTTCTGTTTACAAATCTAGTGGTTTTTCCCACTCCATATTGCCTATAAATGCACTTTTTATGCTGTAAAGTGCTATATAAATATAAGTTATTATTAGTGTAATTATTATTATTTACTATTATTAGATATTTAACAGTAATAATGACTATCAAGAATATTATTAGACATTTATCAAGGAAAATCTAATTAAACTTATAAATGTATACAGCAACTTTTATTCAAGAATTAAGGGTCAGTTGGGTGGCTCAGTGGATTGAAAGCTAAGCCAAAAGACCAGAGATCCTGGGTTCAAATCTGGCATCAAATACTTCCTAGCTCTGTGACCCTGGGAAAATCACTTAAGTCCCACTGCCTACTTCTTAACAGTCTTCAGCCTTGGAACCAATACACAGTATTGATTCTAAGATGGAAGGTAAGGGTTTTAAGTTTTTTTTAAGAACTAAAGAGGATTTTGAAAGACAGTAGGCAATTTTAAGATTTCACATTCATCTATATAGAGAGAACTAATTATTTAGATTAGCTGTTGTTCAAATTTTAGATAAATGTATTTTATTTTCTTAATTTTTCTATTATAGAATTAGTGGAGATATATGTAGGGGGGGGAACAATGTCCAAGGGAATTGAGTTGAATACATTTGACAAGAAAGAAATTAAAATGACTGTTGGCTCTAAGGATTGCTGAAGATAAATGGTTGGCCACTTTGATCTGGGCTTAAAAAAGTAGAACCCTTAAAGATTTCTCATTAGAATGTAAACTCCTTGTGGACAGGTTCTATTTTGCTTTTGTTATGACATATTCAATGTCTTCCATGATTTTAGGCCCATTATAGTTGCTCAGCAAATACCAGTTCAGTGGTTAATTGATTTCAGAGGCAAAATGGACCAGAGGCATGTCACAAGGTGATGATAATTATAATTCACAAGGTGAAAGGGACAGAATTCAAGTCTTCTGTGGTAAATTTGAGCAGTTATTTGACCAGATGCATGGAAGCCAAGAGGGCAACTCACAAGAAGATCAAGGTCTAATATCCAATTAAGGAATGACCAACTTCATCACCAAACCAAGTGAGTCAGTAGAGTGACAAATTGACGGAGAGCTGGTCAGTAGACTGGAGCAAGGCCAGGTAATTGCAATTATCTAGCTAGCACATTAAGGTTTATAAAGCAGATTCCTCACAGGTCCCCTTGAAAGGTTCACCATCTTATTTTACACATGAGGAAACTGAGGTACAGAAAAGTTAAATGCTATGTCCAGGATCAAGTAGTGAGTGACTAGTGTCAGAGACAGGACTTGAACTTAGCTCAAGCCTTCTGACAGCAAGGCTGATGTTCTCATCAGGAAACTTCAATAACGGCAGGTGGTGCATGAAGGCCACAAGCAATAAATAGTAAGAACTCTTCGAACAAATACTGTCCAATGAGAGTCCCAGTGAAAGACTTCCCTTTAGTGGACAACTTGCAGCCTCACAGAAAGTTCCAAAATGAACTTCCCAATGAATGTGATTTGTCCCATTCTTAGCCTAGTATCCTAAAAGATTTAGGTGTTCAATAATGTAGTGTCTTCTACATCTCCCCAAGAGTCCTCTGAGTCAGAAAACAGGAATGTGACTTTAGAATACTGGAGTCCTAAGGACCCAACACCTGACCCCTAGTGCTGATCCCCTAGAAATAGGGTTTGGATCTGAACAGAGCACTGGATAAGGAAAGTACTCACTATTTGACAAAAATTGCTAGGAAAACTAGAAAACAATATGATAGTGATTAGTTATTAACCAATATGTCAAATCCTATACCAAGATATGGTCAAAATGGGCATATGACTCAGATATAAGCAAATTAGGGGAGCATAGTATAGTTTACCTGTCACATCTATGGAGAAGGGAAGAATTTATGATCAAACAAGAGATAGAGAGCATTATGAGATGCAAAATGAATAATTTGGATTATATTAAATTTAAAAGATTTTCATAAAACAAAGCCAGTGTAACCAAGAAGGAAACAACCAACTGGGGTTTGGGGGGATTTTACAACAAATTTCACTAATAAAGGTCTCATTTCTCAAATATATAGAGATCTAAGTCAAAATTATGGAACAGAAGTCATTCCCCAATTGACAAATGGTCAAAGGAAATAAACAAGCAGCTTTCAGATGAAATCAAAGCTATCAATAGTTATATGAAAAAACGTTTTAAATCACTCTTGATTAGAGAAATGAAAATTAAAACAACTCTGAGGTACCACCTCACACCTCAGATTGGCCTATTAATATGATGATGAAGGGAAATGAAAAATGTAGGAGGGGATGTGGTAAAATTGTGACATTAATGCATTGTTGCTGGAAGTGTAAACTGATCCAATTATCAGGGGGCAACTTGAAACTATACCCAAAGGTTTATAAAACTGTGCATATCCTTTGATACTATCATACAAATACTATGTTTGTATTCCAAAGAGATTTTTTAAATAGCAGGATCCTACTTATACAGAATATTTATAACAGTTCTCTTTGTGGTAGCAAAGAATTGGAAATTGAGGGAATGTCCATCATTTGGGGAATGTCTGAATGAATTGTGGTATATGATGGTAATGGAATACTAGTGTGCTATAAGAAATAATGAGCAGGATGATTTTTTTTAAAAGCTGGAAAGACCTAAATCAACAAATGAGTGAAATAAGGAGAACCAGGAGAACACCATTGTATATACAATAACTGCAATACTGTACAAAGATCAATTGTGAAAGACTTAGTTACTTTCAGCAATACCATGATCCAGACAATTCAGATAGGCTTATGACAAATAATGCTATCCACCTCCAGAGAAAGAACTTTTGAAGTCAGATCGCAGATCAAAGTATAATATCACACACACACACACACACACACACACACACACACACACACACACAAAACCATTTAAATCCTATGTTGATGTTCTCAAAGCCCAAAGCCTTCTATATTTCTTCTCCTATTTGATCTTCACAGCTACCTTTTAAGATAGATACTACAGTGTGTTGATTTAGGAGGCAGAATTCAAACTGAGCTCTCCTTTACTCCAAATCCAGCTATCTTTCTCCTAGACCATGTTGCCTGCCGTGACCTGTTCACAGAATTTAGAATTAGAAAGGAGCCTTAATCCAACTCACTCATTTTGCAGATATAGAAGCTGATGCTTAAAAAGGTGAACTAACTTTCCCAAGGTTGAGCTAGGATTTGAACTCCTGGAGTCTTCCCACTCCCAATTCTATGTTCTTTCCATTATACCTTGAAGATAACGCAATGGCTGAGAAAATATTAATCAACTAAAATCCATAAATTCTATTTCAAATACAACACATTGTTTAATAGTCAATGTAAAATTCTTGATTGTTTTCATTTTTGTCTTTGTATTGCTCAGCACATACTCAATAATTGCTTTTTGAGCATAAACAGTAAACATCAAATGCTTATTGAATTTAATTGAATGAACTGATGAGAATCTCACTTGGCCTCTGATGGCAATTCGTTAAAATAAAGAAGAATCAAGTTAAAGAAAATGTGTCATTTTTTGCTAGGTCATAGAAGAATGAAATGTTGGAATTTAGGAATCTTGATTCCAAGTTTCATATCTTTTTTCCTCTAAGCCACTCAGTCTTTTGACAAAGCAGAAAGTGATATTCAAAAGAACTCCTAAACAACTTTAAATGCTGCTTGCAAAAGAGGTGAGACAATGGTAGATGACTTTACATGCTCATTAAATCACATGTAAATGTTGATTTATTCCACTAACAAATTATGGGGAAGCCTTATAGGAAACATAGGTGGAGACATTAAACAGAGGGAAACATATATTCCCGACCATATAGAGGGCAAATTATATGAAATAGACAAGGCACAATTAGCTGAGTATAAGTCTGTCATTTAGTGCTAGGAGCTGGTTTAAGCTTCAATGGATGAAAACTGTGGTTTCAGTGGTTTTCTATGATCACTATCTCACAGAAGCACAGCTAAGGAGTAAAAACAGAGAGGTGGTGTCAAACAGAGTTTCTGTAAGCAAAAAGGAACAAAATCAATCCAAGCCTCCAACAGAACACAGATGCTAACTTTATTTTTAATATTTTAACTTTTTGCATCTTACACTCATATTTGGTCCCTGTTTCAAATGGTCCATTTCCTTCTTCCTACTTGATATTGCCTGTAAGTTATGCAGATTTCTGACCCCTTTTCCAGGAATTAATACACTGATCTGATGAATCCAAAATAACTAGTAAAGTGCTAAATTTCTAGCTGCCTCCTCATTGAAACGAGTGGAAGGAGTCCTAATGCCAGATTAAAAGGTTCAAATACAACTCTAACACTCTCTATACAATGTCAGATTAGTTATTTAACCTTTATCTGCCTCAATTTCCATCACTGTAAATTAAAAAGTATTGGACTTAAGTGGGCTATAAGGTCCCTCACCTCTTTAGGTCTATGAACACCCTTGCCCTTCTTATCTCTGGATATTTAAGCCAATATCCTACAATAAAACTGTTGAACACAATATTTTTAAAAAGTAAAGCAATACCCAAATTAGAAGCCAAGAATTCTGTCATGAGTACACAGTAAAAGATCAGATCATTGTAAGAAGAAAGAGACAGCTAGACTTGAGTTCATAATCTTATCTCTGGTACTTTTTAACTGTGTGACTGAGCAAGTCACTTTTCTCAGTTTCCTCATCTATAAAATGAGGATTGCAATGGCACCAAACTCTCAGTACTGTTGTGAGGATCAAATGAGATAACATTTGTGAAACACTTTAGAAATTTTAAAATACTCTATAAATATTAGCTATTATTATTAGCTGTATAAATAAGTGTATTGTTGGTGGTAAGGACTGTAATTTTATTAACAATATGTATTCAAGTCAATGGTGCTGCATCTTGTCAAAAAATGATTCCACACTCCCAAAGGGGTCAAACTCATGCTCTTCTCTTCTTCAAAATATACAATAATTTATTTTGACTAGAGATGTGAAGACAAGACAGTGGAATTAGAAGCAGGCTCATCACATGTGTAGATTACATTGAAGGAGTGGGAGAAAGAGAGATCTGTGATGAACGGTTTGTGTATGGTCCAGGATTTAAACTCACAGAATTCTGATTCCAAGTCCCAGGATCTATTCATCTTGCTTATATCTAGTAAGAGAATATCTGCTACAATCTTTGTAGAAATCCAATCTATTGTTGTTTCTAGAAATTCCATCAAGATGTCAATATATTTTCACTGACTGAGACATACATAGGAACTATATGAATGCAGTTATAAAATACTCTTTATTGAGATAAAGGCAGACCTTAATAAGTAGAAAGATATTAACTGCTTATGGTTGAGCTATGTCAATGTAACAAAAAATATTACCTAAATCAGTTTAATTATTCCGTGTCATACCTATCCAACTATCAAAGGATTATTTTTAAAATCCAGGAGGAAATTATCTAAAGGGTCAAGAATCTCAAAGGAAATAAAGATAAATGGGGAAAGAAATGAATCTTATTAGTTTCTAATTTCAACCTAAATCTCAAAGTAGTAATCATGAAAAATATTTGGTTCTTGCTAAAAAAATAGAAGAAAAGATAAATGGAACAGAGTTTGTACACAACACACAAAATTAAATGAAAATAGTAATATGATAATCAGAAAACTCAGACTTCTACTACCTGAGTAAGGACTCACTCTCTGACAAAAAAAAAATTCCAAGGAAAATTGGCAGAGATTTAGATAACTGTTTCACATTACATATAACAATAAAGTCTAAATAGATGTATGACATATGACCTAGATACTAACAATTACATCAAAAACATAGTATAGAAGTAAGGAAGAAAACATCCTTCTATGGATAGAAGGAGAATTCTTGAACTAGATAAAGGATAGAAAGAATTATTGAAGATAAAAATGATCATTTTGATTACATAAAATTGAAAATTTTCTATACAAATATAATAAATGCATATAAAATTAGAATGAAAATTATTAGTTGAGAGGAAAGCCTCGATAACAAGTTTCTCTGATAAAGGTCAACTATCCAAGTAAAAAAAAAAAGAACTGATTCAAATATATAAGAATGGCAACCATTTTCCGAAACAGAAAAATAGTAAAGAGATAGGAATGGGCAGTTCTCAAAAGAAGAAATCCAACCACTCAATGATCATATAAAAATGCTCCAAATATTAAATAATTAGATAAATGTACACTAAAATAATTCTCAAGTTCTATTATATCATACCTAAAAATTTGCAAAGATTGTAAAAAAGGAAAATGACAATTTTTGAGGAGTTGCGAGAAAATAGTCACACTGACACACTATTGATGGAATGATGTGTAATTTGGTCTACTGATTCTGGAAAATTATTTAGAATTTAGGGGGCAGCTGGGTAGCTCAGTGGTCCTAGGTTCAAACCCGGCCTCAGCCACTTCCCAGCTGTGTGACCCTGGGCAAGTCACTTGACCCCCATTGCCCACCCTTACCAATCTTCCACCTATGAGACAATACACTGAAGTACAAGGGTTTAAAAAAAAAAGATAGAATTTAACCCCCAAGATCATGAAACTGAGCATATTTTTTACTCAAACATACTACTACCTAAGACAATATCCCAAAGAGATCAAAGAAAGATAAAAAGATCCATTTATAAACATGTATATGCATGTGTGTGTATATATATGATCAGTATATTTAATTCTATATACATATGTGTATAAATAAATCCTTTTAATGATATATGTGGGAAATATATTTTATACATATATCTTTATTTTTTTAAATGAAACACTTAATATCACAGGCATAGTGGATCACATACATATATGTGCTTCTTTTTGTCACAGCAAAGAATTTAAACTAAAGAGCTGGCCCATCAACAAGAACATAGCTAAACAAAGTGTGGTATGTCACATAAAATGGAAATTGTGAAGAAGATAATTTCAGAGAAATCAGGAATGACTTATATGCACTGATGCAAATTAAAAGAAGCAGAACCTAGAGACTGGAGGTCCTAGGTTCAAATTCAGCCTCAGACACTTCCCAGCTGTGTGACCCTGAGCAAGTCACTTGACCCCCATTGCCCACCCTTATCACTCTTCCACCAAGGAGCCAATACACAGAAGAAGAAAAAAGGAGCAGAACCAGAAGTACACAGTAACAAAACTCTAAATACAAACTCTGAAACACTTAAGATCTTTGAACAATGCAATGACCAGCCACAATTCCAAATGATGATAACATATGCTACCTGCTTTTTTACAGAGATATAATGGGCAAATATATGTATATATGTGTATATGTAATAGACAACAGAATGAAAAATAAATTTTTGTTCCTATACAAGGTGATGTTATTTCACTTGACTATGTTTATATCTTAAAACAATTGTATTTTCCGTAAAACTGAAAAGATTTTGTGCAAAATAAAATTAGTACATCTAGGATAAGAAAATAAGTGGTCAAATGCAGAAAAAAATTGTTTCACATATCCCATAAGGGTCCAATATTCAAGACCTATAAATAACAAACATATAAGCTCAAAAGCCATTTCTGAGTTAAAAAGTGGTTCTCAAACAGTTTTCAGAAGAATAATAAAATATTCAAAACCATATAAAAGAATGCTCTATAGTAAAAATAATAAAAGAATAAAAATCAAAACAACACTTGAGTTTCACCTCATATCTAAGTATATTGGCTATGATGGCAAAAAATGCAAATAGTGTTGAATGACTATAAGAAAGGCTTACTAATATGTTATTATCAGAGCTATAAATTGTATAACTATCTTGGAAAGCAATATGGAGTTCCACATGTAAAGAGGATAAAATATTCATATCCTTTGACCCAAAAGATTTCATTGTTAGACATGAAATCCAAGTAGATCATTGGTTTTAAGAAAGGACTTCATATATACCAAAATATTTAGAGTGGCACTGTTGTGATACCAAAAAGTTTGGGTAGAAAGGTAGACACTCATCAAGTGGGAAATGACTAAACAATTTGTGCTATATAAATGCAGTGGAATATGACTATGCTATAAGAAATCATGGATGTGAAGAATATAGAGATACATGGAAAGATGTGAATTAATCCAAAGTGACATAGAGCCAAGAAAGCAATAGGTGTAATAACTAAAACAAGAGAGATACGGAAAAGTCACTACAAAATAATTGAAACTAAATGTTGCAAAATTACTAAGCACAAGTTTATGCCTACAGTTTCATTGCTTCAAAGAACTTCCAGGTGAGAAAAGTCCCTTCTATCAATGTGGCTGGCACTTCTCTGTAATTTACAGTCTTGGAGAGTTTTTACTTTGCCACTGTTGCACAGCTCAAACTCAACAAAGGTAAAGCTTAAACTCAGGTCTTCAAAAGCCCCATGGCTAGATCTCTAGCCCTTACCGAAGGTGGTTTCTCACTAAAAGAAAGACCTAAGTTATATAACATAAGCATATTCCTGATTTTCCACTGTTATAAACTAAGAAATAGAGTGATTAATAAAAGGAAAAATTAGCAAGGCAAGCAGTGTAAAAAAGTTCTAGATGGAAAATGATTGTAAGGAAATATTTCAAAAGATTTCTATTTAAATTCCAAGCTTGGGCAAAAAAAGGAATCCATGAAGTTCACCACACCCTAAACCTGGAAATAAAATGGAGTAGGGGAAATTTCTAAAATATTTAATTTTGCAGGAGAAAATATGACCTCTTTATCAGCTCCAAAACTCACTAAGATGGAAGTCACAAGGTTTCAATGACTGCTAATAGTGTGATTTTGGTCTGAAAGAGCACCAAAAACAACTGCTATCAGCTTATTACTTTTCACAGAAATCAAAGCAAGACGAACAGAAAATAATTTCAATGTACTGATTAACTTTGCATATTCCTTTTTTTCCTTTTAAATTTGGGCATATGTGTAAACTAATAAAAACAAATATTTTAAAAGGTCTTGGAAAGATTTGTGGGAAAAGCATATGGAAGTCATCAAATCAATACATTCTGTTTTTCTAATAAGGAGGAGAGAAGCAGGGTGGTAGACTGGACAAAGAGCCAGACTTAAGGTCAGGAAGACCTAGGTTTAAATATCTGACACATGTTGACTCTGATATCTGAACAAATCATTTAATCTTCCAGAACCTCAGACAACTTACAAAAATTATAAATTGTAGATCAACTGTTGATGTATCCTGGTAAAGGAAGTTTCCTCACTGAGGCATTCCCTACTCTAATAAAATCACAGGTCCATACCACAAATAATAATAATGATAACAAATACTAAATAAATAATAAAATATTAGGAGAAAAGAACTGAGTCCACTAGATATGCCCATTCAAAATCATTTGTCTCAAAAGGAATTTCTAACTAGGTAAGTCAAAAGGAAAACATAAAACTACTCAAATAGCACATATTTATTTAGGGAAAGAAATGGGAGTGAAGTTGGTCCCTGAAATCATCAAAGTAGATCATTATGACAGTATAAATGATTCTCAGCAGTATAGATGGATTACTTTCACCCCAAAGCCTGACATACTGAGAATTCATCAGAATTTGGTTCTACATATTTCACTTCAAAACAATATAGTCCACTACAAGGAGAGAAGGTGAGGTTATATTTTCTCTACCATAGACCTCCATTAGTCATTATATTTTATAAACCACTGGGATTTGAAATAAAAATCTGGAGCAATTCAGATGGTTTTAATGAATGCTTTTCAGTATTTCTGGGAAAAGTAAATAAATTGGCACATTTTCTTAAAACGATAAATCCCTTTCTATAAGTATTTCAAGAAAAAAAGTAGAAACTGGCACATGTAAAAAATGTTTCTGCATAGAACAGCATATTATAAAGTAATATAAACATTATTGTTAAAAATTATGCTGAAAATTAAAACAATTGCTATAATGTATTTTAAATCATATTTTCTTATAAAGAATGGGACCATTTTATTCTATCATGAATTTAACCATAAGAAAGTCCTCATTTGAGGCAGTGGCCCCCAAATCCTTTAAGGTATTTCAATGGGGAGGAATCAAGCCATGAGAGTACAGTTAGGAAAACAAGTGAATTGAGTGATGGTTTAAAATGAAAAAACATTTTCTCCCCTAGGAAGATTTCTGCCACATCTAAAGTTCAAGATGCCCTGATCTCCAGAAAGCCACTAGACTTTGGCCTATTGCCATAGGATATGTGCATGTTTTTCAGCAAATTGATAGAGTCTTAGCAGTTTGTTGCCTGTGAGCATCCTACATAGTTCTAACTCCCCAACCCTTTTCCCAAACTGTGTTAGGGAATCTTTCAAGAAAACTCCTGGAAAAGCTCAGCTTCTTCCACAACTTCTTTCTAGGCTTTTAAAATAAAGTCAAATGTTTGATGCTTTCTCTGTAGACCACTGCAAATTTTCCAGACCAAGAAGTAAAATATAACAGAGATCAAAGTGTATTATAAAACACAATAGAAAACAAGATTATTCCAAGAATAAAAATGCTTGGGATTACAAAGCATCTGGAAGAAAAATCCACATACTAACATTCTGAAATTGATTTCGTATCATCAGAGAAGAGTGTTTCTTTGATGTTTCATTTCTATAACTGAATGAACTTTCACTTAAATTATCGAAACAGCCAGGGCCAAAAGATAGATTCTCTGAATCACAAAAGTGTTTGTACCAGAGTAACATAGCAGACTTTTGCTAAAATTGGCATGGAATGTGTGCAAATTAGATTAATCTTCCCACCACCCCATCAAGGAACTACTGGCATTCATGCAAAAATATACAGCAAAGCAAAAGATAATGAAGAAGATTCTTTAGCTCAAGGACTCTACCAAAACACATTAATTGAACCGAAGGAGTCCTGTGGTACCTTTTACTAATCATGGCAATGGACTTAGTTGGAAATGAAGAAATGCACTGGGTTGGGAAAGATCATATTAATCACAGAATTTAACTGAAGTAATCTTGATATAAGGCAGCCTGAGATCCCCAAATCTCCCTGACTTGCAGACATAATCTCTGTCTGCTACTAGTGTGCTCTAAACAAGTCGCTGCAGCTAAAAGTTGTGGATAAAGTGTCAACCTTAATTGATAATAGAAGGTCCCTATGCCTTTGAAATCACTGGTTTAGTCCTTTTCTCTATCCTAAAGTCAACCTATGAGGGAAATCATTTTATTCAAAAATCTGGGCTAGATTCTTTAGGCCAAATATTCAACTAGGCATGATGTGACATAAGGACATTGATCATTGGCATGATAATATGATAATAATTTGATATTTAGAAAGTACTTAAAAGTTTGTAAAACACTTTGTATGCATTATCTTATTTGGGTCTCCCAACAATTCCATAAAAATGGTACTTCAATTACTTTACAAGTGGGGAAACTGAGGCTTGGAGAAGTAAGGTGATTTGCCTCAGGTGACATGGCTAGTAAGTGTCAGAGATGGGATTTGAATCCAGTTCTTCTCAACTCCAAGTCCAACATTCATCTATTATGTCATTTTTCCTCTGAGATAAACAAAAATGAACTTAGGATGAGAGCAATCTTCCTAACAAAGAACATTGTTAATGTAATAATTTAATGAATGAATAAAATCCAGTGATGCATAAGTTGTCTACTCCAGACCTTTATTTCAAAATGCCCTTTGAGTTAGTGTTTCTACCTGGATGTGTCTACAGCACCTCAATCACAACACTTTCCAAACTGAGCTTCATCTTTCCCAAAAAAATATTACTCCTTTTTTTATGTTTCTATCAATGGTAATCCAATTAATTCCATCCCTCTTCAATTCAGTTTTTAAAACATTTAATAAATAATTATTGTACATGAGGAACCTTGCCAGGCCTAAGTTAGGAGTTAGATCTACAATGCATCAGGAAAAGATTACCAGATTCAGAGTTAGAAGATATGGAATCAAATACAGGCTCTACCATTTTTTGCTTTTATGACTGTGGATAAATAATGTAACTTCTTTAATCCTAGATTTCTTCTTTTATAAAATAAGGGAACTAGATTAGATGCCCTTATAGTTTTTTTTTCCAGCTCTGAACTCTATGATCCAGCTTGAATGTGCAGGCATTAGGCTTCCTCTCTAAAGCAGGGAGAAAATAGAGATAAAATTTTCCTCTACTGCTTATTGGTAAATAAAGTGTACCCCCCCCACACACACACACACAATTTACCAGCAGATGGCAGAATCATAGAATGTTAGAGTCACAATGAAAATTAATTTGCATAATTCTTCATTTTAATATGAACTTAGTACCTTCTTGTGATATAGTTGATTTAATTCATCAATCAACTATATCACAAGAAGGTACTAAGTTCTGTGGATAAAATACAAATGAGACAGTTCCTACCCAGTATAAGCTTCTATTCTATTAGGGGAGATATAACAATTACAATAAACCACACTAAGGGCATCTGGGAAAAAACTGGAGAAACCTGGAAAAGTTTCTAAAGAAAGGTAGCACTTAAGATGATCTTTGAAGGGAGACAAGGAACTGAAAACTAAAAAGGAGGAAAGTGACTAGGTTAAACCCCACATGGAATATCTCTAAGCTTGTGGCTGACATCCCGATGCCCCATTTTCCATTTCCCAAGAGCCTAATCAGAGAAGCGAATGTTGCTAGCATGTCCTCTTGTCTCTTAAGGCTTTTTTGTCACTCTGTCCCCAACTCAGTGATCTCAAGAATAGAAGAAATTAAAAGGTTGCTTTTCCTCATTAAGTTCCCATTTGTTCTTATAACAATAGAGTTTGCTTTGACTTCTTTTAGAAGAAAGAGAGAATATGCCTAAATTATTATCATATACTTTTTGGTTCCTATGGGGGCAGAGGAGGCCAATAAAGGCAGCCAGGTGGCACAGTGGATAGGTGCTGGCACAGGAGTCAGGTAGATTCATCTTTGTAAATTCAGATCTGAACTCTGATACTTGCTGTGTGATTCTGGACAAGTTACTTAACCCTGCTTGCCTCAGTTTCCTCATCCATAAAATGTGCTAGAGAAGGAAATGGCAAACCACTCCACTATCTTGGCCAAGAAAATCCCAAATGGTGTTACAAAGATATGACTGAAAACAAATGAACAACTGAACATCGACCCCAAAGATATGTTTAATATGCCTAATTGACTAGTAAGATTATAGAGATGGAAAAGTATATTGAAGGGCAGATCTCTTCAGAGAATCGAGGTTAGATCTAAGTTAGTATCAAATAAGTGTAAAACAAAAGACTAGGCCAGGTCATTATGTAAGTTTCTTCAGCTAAAAATATCCAGAAATAAATTGTAAAAGTAGAGATTCAGACTAGAAGATCAATACCAGATTTAGAGCAAGAGAGAGGGAATCTCAGAGACCTGACTGTATAATTCAATCTCACTCCCCAATCCCTTAGTCCTTTTATGGCAGCTATATGAGTTCCCTATTCTAGGGTGTCATTGTGGTCAGGGGCCAGAAGCACCATGCCTCCTCCTGACTCACCCATGCCAGTAAAGCTATGGGGTCAGACAATTATAGCATTCTAAAAACGAGGTGTATATTTAATTCAGTAAGTATTTATTGAGAGCAAATTATGTGCCTAGCACTGTGCTAGTTACTCTAGGGAACTGGAAAGAGGCTTATTTAACTCATTTCCCCCATATTCAAGTAGTTTACAATTCAGTTGCGGAGATGAGACTTATGAGACATACATGAAATAATACAGGAACAACTGAAGAAGGAAATTAATCAACATATAAAGGCATAGCTGGACAGAAAAGGGGAATGAGGGAAGAGAATATCAACATCATGAAAATAACAATTAAAATAATTTGATTAAGGAAAAAATGTTTAATAAAAGAAATCAGTAAGCCTTTTAGAAGAAAGAATAGTAACCTTAAAATAGATAATCCAGCTTTCTGTCATAGCTCTACCTATGACTCATAGAAAATATGCATATATTCCTCCAAGACCAAAGTTTGCAAGTCTCAATGAAAGACCAATTCTGTCATTACCAATGCTGGAAAAAACGTTTCCCTGTGGTTCTTATTAACCCAAAGAAAAGAAAAATGTGGGTGCAATATGGGGATTTAGTCATCCAAAAATCTAAGCTGAATGCTAAAATGTTTTCTGGGAATGAAAAAAAAAATCAGCCCACTAAAAAGAAATCCCACTATCCAACTTCAGTATTTTGATGTACTATACAAATGAAGTCCTGGATTTTGTAAGATTGGATTGGTCCACTGAACTTGAGGGTGGTGGGTGGCATTTGCCCAAAGGCAGCTAAGGTCCTTCTCTAGTTAAAGAACCCCTCATTGTCATGCAATATTTTAAGTGTCCTTGAGAGGACCTGAATCAGAACTGGATACTGTGCTGTTTACAGTTTTTAATGGATGTGGCCAATTCCTTCTCTCTCTCTCTCTCTCTCTCTCTCTCTCTCTCTCTCTCTCTCTCTCTCTCTCTCTCTCTCTGTCTGTCTCTCTGTCTCTGACTCTGTTCTGTCTCTCTATCTCTATCTCTGTCTTTGTCTCTGTTTCTCTGTCTCTCTATCTCTCTCCGTGTCTCTCTGTCCCTCCACTTATAAACCTGAATATAAGCAACAGAGCTAGAAGTCAACATCTTAGAGGGGGAATAAAGTGTGTGGAGAAGTCATACTTACTACTTATTTGAATTGAGACCTCAGTTTCTTCATCTATAAAGGGGTGGGGAAGCAAAACAGATGATCTCTAAGTTTCCTTTAGTTCAAATCTATATTCCCACTGTAGAAGTTTTGACAGACAAAATATTGGTTGGACTGGTGCATTTAGTTCTTTGGGTAGTGAAGGTACAATTAAAAGGTTTTACCTGTCTGAAGGCCTCAAATATGTTTCCTTTCTGAGAAGATGATAGAATCATAGATTCAGATGGGAGGGACCTTAAAGTGTTACCTAGTCATCTCCTCTTAACTTATAGATGAAGAAACTGGGCCCCAGAGAAGCAAAATAATTCACCCAACCTCATACAGATAATACATATGACTCCTTATTTATTCCATGTTCCAGGTTAACTGAACTATTTGCAGATCTCTAATAAGGCATTCCATCCCTTGTCCTGATGCATCTGTATAGGCTATGCCCTTTGTCGAAAATGCTTTCTTTTCTTCCTTCTACCCAATGAAACTCCCAGGTTCCTCTTGGCTTAACACAAGTGCTACCCCCAACAAAAAGCATTTTCTAATTCATATAATTGTTAGAGACCGCCTGGCTTCAATCACCAACAAATTACTTTGCATATTTTGTATGAATTTATCCATATATATGTTGTCCCCTCTCCACCCAATCCCCAGTAGAACACAATTTCTTTAAGGGCAAAAACTTTCATAATAGTATTTATTATCATCAATTATCCTTATCACAGTACCTGGATTATATGAGGGGTTTAATACTTATTAAATTTAAAATGACAAAACCATGATTTGATTCCAGGTCTCCTGACTCTAACTCCTATTGTCTTCCAAAGTATCACTCGGGGATTCTTTTTAATCATGTGAATAGACACCCACCTTTTGTAAGGTTGCTAATGTTATTCTAACCTGAATCTTGATCTGTTTTAAGAAATGTTCTATAAGCAGAGGAATCCAGTAATTATAGTTGTTGTTCAGTCATTTTTCAATTGCATCCAACTCTTCATGACCTCATTTGGAGTTTTCTTGGCAAACATACTGCAGTGGTTTGCTACTTCCTTATCCAGCTCATTTTACAGAAGAGGAACTGAGACAAAGTGTTAAGTGACTATCCTAGGGTCACACAAATAGTGGGTATCTGAGGCCAGATTTGAACTGGAGATGAGTCTTCCTGACTGAAGAACCAGCACTCTGTCTGTGCCTTGTTCAAAATTACCCAGCTAACCTGACACTGTACTACTGAAAACCTAGAAAGGAAGCAAGAACTAAGAAAGGGCAAAATTCCAAAATTAAGTATAGGAATCAATTTTTTAAGTGCCTAAAGGTTTCTTTCAATAGTCCAAAAACAGATTCAAAATAGAAAAGGATAATAAAACAAGGTACTCTGGGGAGCATTTAAAGGGTGAAAAAAAAATTGATGTCTACTAAAAATCCAGAGATGGATTAAGAATTATGTTAATTATACCTACAAAGATTCATATCCCTAGCTCCTTGAGGCCAGAATACAAGTAAATAAGATATTTAGACTTGAAAATAATATTTAAAAGTAATCTTGTCCCACATCTGTCTCTTATCCTCAGGAAACTGAGACCTAAGGAGAAAAAAGGTACGTAGAATCTAAAATCCAGTATCATTCTTATACACAAATGTAATCCTCCAAAATACTGGACTCATGTAATTTGATCTTGGGGACCTGATCTTAATAATATCAGGAAAATACAACTAATGTCTAGGTTTTCCCAGGTTATATTCTAAAGCATTTAACACAATATCTAGCAGAAAGTAGGGGCTTAATAAATAATTGTTTCTTCTGCCTGCCTTTGGCAAAAGTGTGTGATAAGGTCTTCAACTTCTATGCTGATATTCAAGGTAATAAATGCAAAATCACTATCAAACTTCCCTTTGTTCTATACTCTCAGAAAACAAATAACAAATAAACAAATAAGATTTTAAGTTCTTAATGAGATCCCATGAGCAGATATAAAATCTCATGAAGCACTCAAATGGAATCCTCCTAGAAGATAAAACCCTTTGGCAGGTTGCTGAGCAAGTAATAGCCTTCTCATCAAGCCAGCCCAGTCTAAATAACTCAAAGCAATGGCAGAGAATGGTAGCAATAACTTGGCAACCTCCGAATACTTCCCCTACATTATATGATTCCAGTCCTCTTGCTCAGGGTCATCCTGCTAATTCTCTTCTGTTTTCAAAAACTGGGTAGAATAAATATTCCAATATTCCCCTTCTAGGAAACCAATGCCGAAACTCACAAATTTGGAGTCACTCAAACTTGGGATGAGATAACCTCCAAAGCCAGGAAAATCCATTTTCAGTATTTCTTTTCTCAAACCATTTGCAATCAGATGTCTATATCTACCACATACTTCAGCAGGAAATATCAATATTCTGGCTGCTATAACATATTTGTCAGGGAAAGTCCATTTTAAGGTACACTAGTCTTTTATCTTTTCTTAAAAATGTAAATAGAAAGTCAGAAGATAATCAGGAAATTGAGGCCCATGAATTTGCCTCTGAGACCAGTAGGTAAGCATGTGCATATTAACATGTAAATATGTACAGCCCACCATGTTCTTCTATTATCAGTTACCATAAATGGACTCTGAAAGCAGATAAGAGAGGAATATACTCCTCCTGCCCACATCTCCTCTCATTGCTGTGCTCTAGAAGAAAGAATTCAAGAAAAGGCCAAAAAGGTAGTCCTGAGGAGAGGGAGAGTATCCACTAAATCACTTTATATAATCCATGAAAGGAGGGGCAACTCCTCTAAAAAATGTTTTCCTCTGGCTCTAAATTATCAATAATCATGAAGCAGTCTCAGTTCCAGAGGATTAATCAAAAATATTCCCCATGACTTTTCATGTGAAGTGACAGACTGTGTACATGTCTTACCTTCCCTGGGGGAGGTCTCCTTCAGATACCTCCAAAAGATTACGCTCTGTAATCTCAGCAAGTTGAGGTGGGAGTGGAAAAATCAAGTTTCGCCTAGATGATTCAGAGCTGCCCTAATCAGCCACCCTTGAAGAGATAAATATAATCCAAACTGCTAGAATTCTTATACACTACAAATGTGGTGAAAGTCCACTATCAATCTACTTTATGAAAGATAGGCATTTTAAAATATTTAAAGTATTTGTTTTAATTTGTTTGGGAAAGAAAAAACTGACATCTACCTCTTATGCTAACCATAGTATATCGGACTTTATTTTTTTTTATGTCCAGATCTATGATTTCATCAGTGTGAGAAGCAACTAGCATGAGAATTCTCTCTACCACTCAATAACTCCTCTGTAAGTTTTAACCTCCAGTCTTAAGTGTGAGTGCCCTGGGGAAAGTTTGAGTGGCCATGATCATATACCCTCTATGTGTCAAAGTAAGAATTAGAACCCTGATCTCCCCATCTCCAAGGCTAGTCAGCACATATCTAATATGCAACATTGTCTCTTATCATGTTTTGCCTCATGTATTTGACTTGCAATATTTCCAAATTCATATGCTAAATGAAAAAAAGATACTGGCACTCCAGATTTAGAACTAAGAGGGACTTTAAAAGGAAATACAGGGCAGCTGGGTAGCTCAGTGGAGTGAGAGTCAGGCCTAGAGACAGTTGGTCCTAGGTTCAAACCCGGCCTCAGCCCCTTCCCAGCTGTGTGACCCTGGGCAAGTCACTTGACCCCCATTGCCCACCCTTACCAATCTTCCACCTATGAGACAATACACCGAAGTACAAGGGTTTAAAAAAAAAAGGAAAAAAAAAGGAAATACATTGTTTCCTGGAACAAGCTATATTATATAGCTGGTCTATCAACTATTAAAAATTGTTCCTCATACCTTCTCTTTATGATAATTGAACAAAAGAACTCCTCCAAAGTAGGCTTTATAACACAAAAGTTATAACAAACTTTTTTCTGCCTTTTTTCCATCTTGATTCTAATGTCAAATGATGCCTTTTTAGCTTAAGATCATATTGTATAGTTTACTTAAGTAGTTTAATTTCTTCATACCCTGAACCTGTAATTATAGTCAAAGTATCAGAACCTACCACTCAAAAAGTTGGAAATATGCAAAAAATATTTAAGTCCCATAGCAAGCAGGCAGGATTTTCCCCCACTTCACCCACTAAGATCCATAATGAAATGAAAAGAAAGAAAAAACATTTACTGAAAATAACACCATCCAAACAGTTCATTCATCTTCTTTATTCATGGGAGTCTCCATTTCAAGAGACACTTTAATTACTAATTCACAAGAATCTTAGCATGTTTTAACCCGAGGCTAAATATATATTTTCCCATAGTGCTCCACCCTTCAGTTGAGTGTTTTAGCTGGCATGGCCCAACTCAACTACTGGGTTACTCCAAGAGAGAAAGTGAGATTGCTGCCTTCAGGCTGGCCCTAAGTGGGCAGCAGCCACAATGCTAACCACAGCATCATTCATTAAAATGGTCCACTTTCTGGAAAAGAGACTTGAAACCTCATAAAACAATCAAGAGACATGAGAGAAAGGTCAGAATTTTCCTCCAGTGCAACTCATTATTTCCATACCTGTCTAATGATAGCAGAGTTCCTTCCCATACCACCTTCTTTCCCTATTGAGGGAAAATAAATTAAGGTTAAATTTCTTTCAAAATGCTTTAAAAAGAGAGCCTTACAGATCTACATAGGAAAAATCAGAGGGACAATGCACTGGTATCACAAACTATCAAAGAGAGATTTGTGCAAGGCTTCAGAGAGGACTAATTAGCAAATATCTAAACAGGAAGTGCTTGTTAAAGAGTACAAATTCATATAAGATAGTCCTTAGTATGAATATGGGAATGTATGTATAAGCCCCTGTTAGTGTGAAAAAGAAATTGCATACTCAGGATCATAGGATTATAGAACTGGAAGGGACTTTGGAGGCCATAGAGTTCACCTTCCCTCATTTTGTAGATGAAGAATCTGAGGCACAGAGAAGTTAAGTGAATTGCCCCCAGGTGACTCAACTAGTGATTGAGATGGGATTTGGACTCTGGTTTTCCTGCCTCCAAAGCAACAGAGAGAGTGTACAAGTCAAGATTGTGTTAGGAGTGCCAAAGAGATGAGTTGAGATTATTATACAGCAAATGATCCTAGTAAAAGATGCCCAGATCTTTTCCCATGTGTGGTAAGCTCCATAAGCTCCATCTAACCCTTTCCAAGATGCCAAATCTTTGATGTCTTGAAAAGGAAAATACATTACTACTTGATTCTTCTCAAGTAATATAATATAAAGGAAATATTGCTAGACTTGCCAGTCAGAGGACCTGTTTTTAAGTCCCAGATCCTTCACCTGCAGTTATGTGATTATAGGCAATTTATCTTCTCTAGCCCATTTATTCAATTATAAAATGATTTTAACAATCAATTGAATGAGTTATGAGAAAAGTAATTTGTAAACCTCAAAATGTTAATATTATTCTGCTGTTATTTTCATGAAGTAATCAATCAATAAGCATTTACTAAGTGTTTACTTTGTGCCAGTACTATACTAGATTCTAGGGAAGATTTTTTTTTAATAAGGGAATCTTTACTCTCCAGGAGTTTATATTATTTATAGCTATAATCCTGTTCTAAATGATGGTTAAAATATCTTTCAAAAAAAGAAGAAAAATGGTGGTAGTATACAGTATTGGCACTGGGACAGGTGGGGCGGGGTGGGGGGGACAGGAAGAGAAGAGAAAGAGATGACAAAAGAAGATATTGATTGATCCTAGGACATTCCATCCACATTTCCAAAATTACTAGGCTCAATCTTAAACTTATGACACAACCTAAGACCTTATCCAGACTTCCATTCCAAAATGGAACAAAGCATGGAACTTATGAACTAAGTGGTAGATACTGAGAGCATTCTGGAAGGATAGAATGTACCAGTAAATACTCTTTTCTATGTTATTAAAGATATGTTTTGCTTGATCATGTCTATGAAATAGAATTGACAGTCTGGAAAGAAGAAGCAGCAGAAGGAGGAGGAGGAGAGGAGCAGAAGAAGCAGGAGGAGGAGGAGGAAAAGGAGGAGGAGGAGTAGAAGGAGGAGG
>NC_058133.1:322405457-322456390 GCF_016433145.1 Gracilinanus agilis | reverse complement strand
AAAGAAAAAGAAAGAAGGAAGGAAGGAAGGAAGGAAGGAAGGAAGGAAGGAAGGAAGGAAGGAAGGAAGGAAGGAAGGAAGGAAGGAAGGAAGAAAAACCAGGGCTAGTAAACCACCAAGATGTTTATCATCAGTATCTTTGGTCCCTTGGTGATAAATCCTTTGACTTTGGCAAATCCTGAAACAAAGAATGCATAATGGTCCTCAATTCTATGTTGTCCCTTTCTACTTCTGCATTGACTGTGAGAAAATGGTGGGGAAAGGAACAATGTGTTATAAGAATCATACCTTTCAGACCATCCAAATGATAAAAACCAAATAAGATAATATTTTAATGTGCTTAGCAGAGTGCCTAGCACATAATATGTAAAACATAAATGTATATTCTCTTCATATACATTTGGCAACTGGAAGAGCCAGAGAAACACAATGAATGGGGGAGAGAAAGGTTATTTGTTTCTTAAGTAGCCAGGCAACATAGTGGATAGGATGCTGGGTCTGAACTCAGGAAGACCTAAGTTCCAAATCTAGCTTCAGACATTTGTTAGCTTTGTAACCCTGGGCAAGTCATTTAACTTCTCTTTGCTTCAGTTTCCTCAGCTGCAAAATGTGAATAATAATATCTCCTTTGTAGCATTGTTGTATTACATGAGATAATAATTATAAAATGCTTAGCCCAGTGTTTGGCACACATAAAAATGCTTATTCCCTCCCTCTCGTCTATAAATATCAATAAACATTAACTTAGCTCTTGGTACTCTTTGTTGAGATATTTATCCAAGGACCAATTAGTGAATATACTATAGGAGGAACTAAATTATATCAGTCTTGACAATCTCACTTTAAGTGAAACTGGAAGCAAATGGCACAATTGGAAATGACAAAAGATAACAAAAGAGGATAAACACATAGATTACACCAAATAGATACATTAGATATCCATGGAGGAAGCAGTA
Organism: Gracilinanus agilis; assembly: GCF_016433145.1. Classification (NCBI taxonomy): domain Eukaryota; kingdom Metazoa; phylum Chordata; class Mammalia; order Didelphimorphia; family Didelphidae; genus Gracilinanus; species Gracilinanus agilis. The sequence continues at coordinate 322,455,434 of NC_058133.1, read as the reverse complement.
CAATTTTGAGATTATTCAAGTATCCGAAAGAGAAGAAGTTACTTACAGGGCAGAAAATAATCATCAAAAACCATTATCAAGCCTCTACTTTGTCCAGGCAACACTTTAGGTGTTTGGGATAGAAGTAAAATCAAACCTTTCTTTAAGCAGTATATTTTTTTCTCAACTATGCAAAAATGTTATGAAGATATCTACTCATTGTCTGAGGAGATCTTTGATGATAGTATCAGAAGGAAACAAGAAAGATTTTTAAAGTAATATCCAGAGCAGACCTTATCTTTAGAATTAAATAATTAACTATAAGATACCCCCCTTGTATTTTTCATTTGTATAGAAATTTATACATTAAAAGTACAGTCACAAAAGAAATAGGAGACATTGTCTTGCCTTCAAAGAGTTTACAATCCGATTGGGAAAACAGAACATAACATGAAATTATTTGTTTAGAAAGCAATAATAATAAAAAATAAGTATTTATTAAGTACTTAATATATGCCAGGTAATATGTTATGAACTAGGGCTACTCTACATGTGCTAAAGAGAGATCACTGCTACCTTCAAGGATTTTATGCTTACTTATCTATATGTTAAAAGTTACTTATGAATAATGTAGGCTGGATATGTAAATTCTATGGGGAGTAGAAATAACATTGATGAATCTTTAGGGAATAAGTGGGAAATGATGAAATCTCTTATTGTCACCATTATAACAACCTATAATAGCCTTTTATACTGTGAACTCAATCATCTCATTCTAGACATCCATGAAAACTTTTTTTAGCTTCAGCATATTTCACTTCTCCTAGGATTACAATATAATGTTTGTTTTGTTTTGTTTTTCTCTCAGGTTGAAGGTATCCAGGTACACAGTGTCAGCATTGTATAATGACTAGAATTTGGGAATTGGAATAAGAAGGCTTATGTTCACAATTCCATCTTAGATACTTACTATTTAACTATGGATAAGTCACTATGAAGCTTAGTGTCTTCTTTGAAATTGAAATAATAAAAGCTAACAAATACATCATAGGAAAATGAAGAGGTAAAAATAAGAAGGTATATGGAAAGCATTTGGCAAACCCTAAAGTACTATATGGAATTCATCTATTATTATCAAACATTTAGTATAGGAGTTGGCACACTACTGATCCAGAGCCAAATCAAGCCCATCATCTGTTTTTATAGCCAGTGAGTTGAGTGGTTTTTACATTTTAAAATATAATAAAATTTTATTAAACAATATAAAAATCAGTCAGCTCACAGTCAGTTAAAAGTCCCCACAGGCAACAGGCCATTTTGCTGATTCTTTGTCTAGTTCTTTATTCCAGAGAATTCATTAGGTCAGGAATCCATAATTTGTGAGTTTGCAAATGCCTTGGATTCAAATGGCAATCTGGTGAAACCTACAGACTCTTTCTTCAAATTATGTCTTTAAATAAAACATAATAAATAAATATTTATGTTAATATGTTTATTAAATAATGTGCCAATAATATAGAAATACATACAAATAAATAAGATATTTAAGAATTCAAAGTAAATTAATCAGAGAGAGAGAGAGAGAGAGAGAGAGAGAGAGAGAGAGAGAGAGAAGTTTTAAGACCATGAACTTCCTGAAATTTATCTGGACACCTTTATGATCCATGGGCCACATGTCAAAAATCCATGTCCTAGAGACTAGGATGCAAGACTGCAGACACATAGCTAAAGTACTCACTGAAATTTGAAACAATATTCCTAGAGTCCCAAAATTATACCTTAGATTATGCTGGGGGGGTATTCTTCAAACAGCCACTGGTCATACCATAATATGTGATTTGACTTGGCTATATTTTGCTCTAGAAATATCCTGCGTTATTTCAACTTTGATTCTTAGAATCTTAAAGTTTAAAAGGATCATAGAAATTATCTTATATCTTGCAGATAAAGAAATAAATCCAAATAGGTACAATATAGTGGAAAGTGCATGGAAGTTGAAATCAGATCACCTGGATCTGAGGTCCAGTTTTATCACTCACCAATTGTGGAATGCAAAATTTAGAAAAAATGCCATCCTGCCCTCTAGGACCCTATGATCAAGTACAGAGATTCATAGTCCTTTTTGAGTCATAAATCCAAAAGACAGTTTGATAAAGCCTAGAGGTACCTTCTGTGGAAAATGTTTGTGAATAATTGGAGGAAAGGCTAAATGTCAACTATAGGTGAGTGAGAAGAAGAAGAATAGCTAATAGCACTTGCTATGTTCCAAGCACTGTGCTAAAATGCTTTATAATTAATATCTCATCTGATCTTCAAAACAACTCCGGAGGAAGGTATTATTATTCTTCTCATTTTTCAGATGAGGAAACTGGGGCAAACAGAAATTGAGTGATTCATCCTGTTTCACACAGCCAGAAATTGAGTCTGGATTTGAGCTCAGGTCCTCCTGACTCCAGAACCAGTCCTCTATTTATTTCACTACCTAGGCTGCCTAAATAAAGAAGGCATTTTTCCATCCAAGTTTATGGAATCTCTGAAATCTATCCCTATCCGAACATCATAGGAATGTGTGAACCTTCATTTAAGAAGCTCTGATCTTGAGGAAAGATAAGAGAACCATAAAGAGCTTAAAATATTAAACAGTAAAAACATGGTAGCTTTTGATGATGGTTGTTGTTTTGCTGGACCTGTCAATTTCTTTGCTGTAGAGAACTTCAAGTAAGGAAATTGTCTACACCAGTGATGGGCAAACTATGGCCCACAGGCCAGATGTGGGACCCTGAAATGTTCTATCCCACTGACCAACATTATTCCTAACCTGACGAATACAATGAGTAGGATACAATTCAACAAAATTTCGAAAGAGTTGCCTTAGAAACAAACTGACAGATGAGCATTTCCTTTCCTTTGGCCCCCTCTTTAAAAAGTTTGCCCATGACTGGTCTACACCAATACAGATAAGCACCTGTTCAGCAACTGAGGGTTGCCTGAGCCTTTGAGAGTTTAAGTTATTTGTCCAAAGTCACCTAGTTAATATATATGAGAGGTGGAACAGGAACATAAGTTCTTGACTGAGGACATTTCTATTTTTTCTTTCTCACAACTGGTTCTAGAGGTGTAGGAAAGTGGTGAGAAAAAATTACTGAGTGAGATTTGAGAGGAAAGACTGTTAACAACAAAAGAGTTCATAGAAGTTTCCTATATGCAGAGAATGTTTCTTTTTCTCTATATATTGCCACCCTAAACCCACACCCCTCCATGACCTTCATTAAATAGCAGCTCATAAAACTAGATGAATTAATTTTAATTAATGAAATCTCAAGCCCAAATGTTCAATTAACCAGAAAAAAGATAAAAAAAAATAATTGGGTCAAGAAAAGGAATTCTATGAAACACTCTGGTTCTGCTTAAAAGGCACTGTCTCTTTTTCTCTGGCTATCATGCTGTTCTTTGAAGCCATCAAAACCATTCCATTCTTAAGAGCTTTGTTACCCAGGCCACTTTGGCATCCTGCCTTTACATTTTATCACTGAAACAAAAAAGAAGTGGAATTAAATGATGTATGATTCTCTGTTCACTGGCTCTGCCATTCATACATCTGTCCAAACCAACCCTTCTTGAATCCATTTAAATTTCATACTCTTGAAGTAATGAGTTCCATAAGTTTACTACCTGCTGTGTGAAGTAGTTCTCCCTCTGGCTCATCCTAAATTGGCCTCACTCCCATTCCAAGGGATGCCCCATTCATCCTACTGTTCAGGATTCAGTGAACATTTCTCCTCAAATACATTAACCTGTAGTGACTCATATTTAGACTTAGCTGCCAATTCTCTGGTCTTTACTGAATCTGAAGACTGTCCGATGAAACCTATGCCTATCTGCTATTTCTCTTCTCTGAAAAGAGTCTCGTATAAAGTTGGAGCTTCAGAGAGTGCTTTTGCCCTCAAATAATTTATGAAGCACCTAAATAAAAAATGTCCTAACATCAATCCATGAGCAATGGAGCTCTTTTCATTTCTCAATCCTTCAAAATGCCCACCAATGATTAAGCCTTTGATTCCATCCAAAATCCCATCACTTCTCTCTCTGAAAATGGGCCAGAAATCAAACTTATTCTTTACCTTCTCTTCTGGAATGGGTCTGAAGCAAGTCTCAACAGTAGAGGCTCAAAGTGATTCATAGGTCATTCAGCATTTAACAAAAGGAGATTTACTTAGCCATAGCAAGAGAAGAATATTCAACAAGGATGGATGTGCACAACCATTTGAGTTGATTAGCTGAATAAAATTCCCAACATGATCCATCATTCAAGGATCTCAAAGACCCTCTAACTTCTCAAGGCTGCATTGTACCCAGGTGATAAGAAAGTGATGTTAAATTATATCTGATCTCACAGTCCTCTGGGCTGTCCTAATCTTGAGGAATGTCTCAATACTTAAAAAAAAAACAACTAAACTGCAAAGAAGGAAGAAAGGATTATGATATTCTGTCTACAACAACCTCCAAAGACCAAGGGAGTCAGTTCTGGGTATATACTTATATATGTTTAACAACCATTTCTCTAGGGAGAAAAAGATACCTATGATGTACTTTTAAGTTTAATCTCAATTATTAATATTTTCTCCAGCACTTTCTTGAGTCTAGAGCATCAACAAACTAATAAATCAAGCCTTCATTTGTAGCATTTGCTATTTTCGAAGATGTAAATACTGATATTGACATTTTAATAATCAACTCTCTCACACTAATTCAAGCTAGCTCCAGCACATCCCTGCCTACTCCCATTAGGAATGTTCTCAGTGGGTTGGCTATTTTTCAGCAAAAGAACAAAATTCTGTTATACTGAAATGGGAAAAAAAATATAACCCTTTAAAAAGCTGAGTTACTGGGGGGCAGCTGGGTAGCTCAGTGGATTGAGAGCCAGGCCTAGAGATGGGAGGTCCTAGGTTCAAATCTGGCCTCAGACATTTCCCAGCTGTGTGACCCTGGGCAAGTCACTTAACCCCCATTACTTAGCCCTTACCACTCTTCTGCCTTGGAATCAATACATAGTATTTATTGATTCTAAGATGGAAGTTAAGGGTTAAAAAAAAAAAAAAAGCTGAGTTACTTTCTCTTTTCATTTTAGGCATTTGTGTATCAGCATATACTTTCTAATAACCATCAAACCAGTCTTAATAAATCAAGCAGGCTTTTCAATTTAGACACAAACTTCAGATTTTTGAAAGGTAAGCTCAAAATCTTTATTCCAGAGCACAGCTGATAAAGCATACTACTTCCACTGGAAGAAAGGTTATAAACTACTAGGATAAAATGTCACTCTATGATACAAAACAGTCTCTATATTGATAAGCTGAGTCTCAAATATGAGAAAAATAATGTTTAAAAATGTTTCTACATGTAATTGGGGAGAGTGATTAAATATAAATAAATAACGAAATAAATAAAAATTTAAATTATTAAAAAGAGTACTTCCTTGAGGGGGTTATCTTTATGTCTCCAGAACTTAAGAACTATGCAGCTCTATATGGAAACTCTATGTAAAACACTTGTTGAATTGAAAGAATGACATCTTGAGAGCCTTTTTGACTGTATAAGAAGTTGAAATTTGCCATCCTCCTCCCTCCCACAAACAATGCAAAACTGATTGATATATCTTTTTAATTTAGAGCACTTTTTCAATTTAGCTGAAAAGGTTGGTTGTCCTAAAATATATATATATAATAACCAAACCATCCAACTAGGAGGTAAAAGGAAAAGCCTGAGAAAGCAAGAATCATTTTTTTTTCAAATTTATAATTGGCATTTTTAAAAATGTCTATCTACTGTAAAAGAGAATTCTTTGTTCTCTCTGAGTTTACACTTGTGAAAGGGAATCCTTTATTCCCTTTGTCTATTTTGAGTTAACACTTTGGTTAACAATAACTTAAGTATCCCTACTTAGTACCTTACCAGATTCTGAAGACAAGATTAATTCTCCTTTGTCTACTTCTGAATTGAATAATTTTGGGGCTAGGGCAAATCGACTTCAATAAGGAAGTTGGCTTCAAGAAGGAGTTGGACTTCATGAAGGAAGTCAGCTTCAAAAAGAAGGGTGGCTCAAGGATGATAGTGGGCCTCAGGAATCACCTTCATATCTAGTCGTTGTCTTGACCTGCCTCTTAGAAGGAACTTGGGTGAGTGGACAGCTGGCTTTCCCTTCCTGTCTTCTGGAGAGAATTTAATTTCAGTTGAAGGTCAACAAGTCCTGGCTGAGTCAAGCACCAGAGCAATATTTAGTTAGATAGGCTAATGTCTTCTCTACCCTTTTGTATTTCTCAGCTTTCACTCTTTCCACCTCTTTTGTAAATAAAAGCTATTAAAGTCATTTCAACTTTGAGCAATAATACTTTGAATCAGCAACCACCATATTATTTATAACTTTATATATCCTATTCAAATAATTAATTTAATTCCTTATACTACCAACATGGATACAAATTAATTCCAGAAAAATATTTTCATACAGATTTGAAACTATAGCTAAATCTAATTTTAAAAAATAATATACATTTCTTCACTTTTTCTTTTGGTTCTTAATTGTGGGCATGTGTCATCCCATAGACTCCAATGAGTTCTACAGAATTCAAGAAGGTCTGATCAACAATATATTTGTCAAGTTTTATTCAACTTAACAACATTGCACATATTTGCAAGTTGTACTTATTTGATCTGGAACTGGCTAGACCACATACCCATCTTGTTGTTGTAAGGGTTATCTCTCCACAAAGAGCATGGGGTTATTATTTCAATGCTCAAAGAGAAGCAGAATTTACATGTAGAGCCCCTTCTCCCCCAACACTTCTCTAAGGGAAACTTTAATTCCTGTTGGAAAGGAAAGCAGTAGGCTGGGATCAGAAGCTTGACTATTCTGCTCTCCCCAAAGAAAGGGAATGCCAGTTAAATTTACAATTGATCTTCATTATTTGTAGATTCTATATCTTTAAATTCAACTACTCACTAAAATATATTTGTAATACCAATATTCACCATACTTTTTGCAGTTATTCAAGGACACAAACAGAGCAGTGGAAAAAAATGTCACTCAGCCCCCATTTTCCTAGTTGTGGTTAAACAAAAAGATGTTCTGCCTTCTTGTTTTAGTTCTCATATTGTAAGGAAGTGTACTTCTCAGTCTATTTAGTGCAGAGTTTTTCACATTTTTATGCTTTTCATTGGTGATTTTAAAATGGCCTCCAAGTATAATGCAGAAGTGCTGACTAATGTTCCTAAGAGGAAGAAGGTTTTGTTCCTTACAAAGAAAAAAATGTGTTAGAGAAGATTCATTCAAGTATGATTTAGAGTGCTGTGGGCCGTGAATTAGGGGGGGAAAAAGGAAATTCACCTATCTATATGTGATGATACTCCATATTATAAATGATAAGAAATGACTATATATTGATCATCTCTCTTCAATATTTATTATAGTGTAGTGATGGTGAACCTATGGAACAGGTGCCAAAGACAGCATGCAGAGGGCTCCTTGTGGAGATGTGACCACCCTGCCACCCGACCCCATACCCCCAGAGTTTATTACTAGAAAGGCAGAAGGTCTCAAGTGGAGCTGCTCCCCTCTGCCTCTTCACCATGCCTAATGACATTTTTTTCTGCATCCCCCACCCCTCTGCCCAACAGCCCAATGGGAGCCCAGCAGAGCATCAGGATACTCCCCCATGCCTCTTCACCTGCAGTGATGACATCCCTTACTTCACCCACCACTCTGCCCAGCAGTCCAATGGGAGAAAAGGAAGGGGAAAAGTGGGGGTTCCAGGTCACTCCTGGAACTCATTAGTGGGGAGGGGCACAGCATATAGTGTCTGGGGGGGTGGCAGGAGACACCTCACTCAGTCTGGTGGGGTGGAGGCAGGGCACAGCACTCCATCTCTAAAAGGTTCACCATCACTGCTATAGGGGATGTGATTTTTAGCTTTAAGTTCAACTCTGCAGTTTATTTAATGCAGAAAGGAGAGACTCAAAACTCTACATCTAAACCTTGATCCCTTTCCCATTAAATACCAGTTTCACAAATAATACACATAGCAATTAGCAAAGAAATCTGCTTACCCAAGTCAAAATCCAAAGAGAAATCAGAGAAGGTATAAATAGGATATGTATCAGACAATACAGAGTGAAAGGAGCTCTCTCATTGTTAACTGCTCAACCATGAGAGAATCTTGGATCTCACTAAAAGAGAAGTTATTAGAAGTCTTTAGTGTATCAAACTGGGGATAGAGTCCTAATGGAGACAGCCAGCTCCATATTGGCTTCTTCCCAGAGTCTTATTTTCCCTTCAGCAAGCTAATGTGGAGTTGGCATCTTCCAACTTGTTTTTCAAAGCTAGAAGCCAGAAGCACCTGAAGTGGGACCAGAGAGCTTTACAGAGACCAAAGAGCCCACAGAAACCTGAAGAGACTCAAAGAACCTGATATTCTCCTCTCTTTCTCCCTTTTGCTAACTCCATCACACCTTTCATGGAGGCATAGGGCATTGATATTATCTACCAGCAAGGACAGAGTTCCATATAAATTGGCTTTGAGACTCAGATTACAATGTCTAGCTTCCATCTAGGGGAAGAAACTAAAGGGGAATCTCTATAGTGATTTTTGAATCCTCATCACAGTGCCCACAGATTCTTGTGTTTTCAGAGAAGCTCCATATTGTTCCAGGGGCCCTTGGAAGCCACAAGTGTAGAACTAAAAGACTCCATTGTAACAGGTTCATGGTAAAGCACTCAAAGCCTTCCAAAATAATGAAGACCATGGAGGAAGAGCAGGGAACTCAATACTTTGGGAACAGGAGTTCAAATTCCCCCAACACCATATAGGATGATTAAAAACCTCATTTATGCTTTCTATCATTATTCAGACACTGTAGCATCTCATAATGACTATCCAGAATATGAAGGCTCAGGAAATTCCAAGTCACTTGAGAAACTAGGAGATCCATAGTGACTTGGCATTAAGGCCAATCTGCTATATCTTATTATAGTCATATGATTGTCCCAGAATCTCAGGTCAATTTGCTAATAACAAATTCTATAGTTTCAAGCAAAAGCCAAGGATGTGGTCCAAAAAGAATTTTCTCAGTTCAGTCTGAGATTTGCTTAGGACAAGAAATTAGGTCAAACTTTCCTGATATTAGCCTTGGTAATTTGCCATTATTCATATCTCCAACTATTCAAAATTGAAAAGCAGAAAAAAATAGTGGAACTACAAGTCTCCACATCCCCAATATGGGAAGAATAAAAAAGCGAGAATTTTAAACTGAAATTGTCATAAGTGATATGCTTTCTTATTTTCCCCTTGACCAAGTAAAGCATTGCTTGGACATTCTTTACATGGTGAGGTAATGAAAGACTGGACCATTCAGGGTGGGGCACTCCAGACTGTTGGTTGGCTAAGCTTTCCTTTAGGAGATCCTTGAATTAGAGGTCAAATAAAGTTCACAAAAAAACTGAGAGCTTCTGTGAAAACACTAGGGCAAGCCTCTATGAGTATTATATGTTCTTAGTGCAAAGGATTTCCTTCTCTCCATGCAAGTTTGGTTTTAATTCACATTTTTACAACTTTTATCTTTGCTAAAAACTACAACTTGCTATAATGATGATGATGATGATGATGATGATGATGATGATGATGATAATAATAACACCTGGCAATAATAATAACACCTGTAAATCTAAAGTTTACAAAGTATTTTACTTCCAGGATCTGATTTGAACCTTATAACAATCCTGTAAAGTAAGGATTTGGGGGATTATTATTCCTGCTTGTAGAAGAGGAAACAAATTTAGAGAAGGCAAGTAAATTGCCATGATTATATAACTATTAAGTGCTAGAAGAAGAATTTGCACTCCTGTCTTCCTTACTCCAAGTCCAATGTTATATTCATTAATACATAGCTGCCTGTTGTAGTGTTCCATAAGCTTAAATCAAAATAACCGATGATATTTCCATTAGAAAAATTAAATGTTATAGAATTTGCTTTGCGTGACTTTACATGTATAATGGTTATTATATTGTTTGCCTTCTCAATGGATGGGGGAAATAACAAAGGGAAAAAAGAGAATTTGTAACTTAAAAAAGAATAAATGTATTTACTTTAGTGAGTTTAGGGTTGCTTGTATCATGACTTTCTCTCATCTTGGATATATTTTCAAAACTTGAAATACTGTACAAGTGGTGATCATATTTCTTACATCTCTTCTACTCAAGCCATTAGGACGAAATACATTTTTTCAGTAGCACAATGTAGAATATCCCCCATTCAATATGGCAACACATAAAAATATATCATTTCTGCCAACTTTTCTTTAGTACAAGTCCCAGATCTATTGACAGTAGACAATCTTTATCTATTTGGAATGGCTGGAACTATGGTTTTTTGATCCAAACTGTCACAATGAATTGAAACAGTTCAATTCAATGAGGATTCTGGGCACTCACATCAGTTTAAATTTCAGATTTTGAGAGTATTCAGAGGTAATATTTTACAGGATATTTGAAAAGAAGCTGCCACGACCTCCACAGGACCAGCCATCATAGCAACCTCTCTTTAGAGAAAGCAGTCACCACAAGCTAGTGAGGAAATGCCAAGTTTGTCAGCACTCTTTGATTTGGACTTTTCCATTAAAAACAAAGTTCAATTACCCCTTTTGGGGATCTTTATGACTCCAATGTTTTATTCTAATATTGTCTTGAGCACCCAAGGGTCCAATTACTTTATGAGGATTCAAAAGAAAACTTTTTCCAGGGTCTTGTTGAAGAGGCTCATAGCTGGTTCACTGAGACATATGGCTTTAGTGATGGGGGTTAAAGGGAAAAGATAGGAGTTATCATAAAGTAACTGTAAGGGCAGGGTGGGAATTAGGTGGCTCAATGGATTAAGTCAGGCTCAGAGATGGGAAGTCCTAGGTTCAAATGTGACCTCAGATACTTCCTAGCTATGTGACCCTGAGGAAGTCACTTAACCCCAATTTCCTAGCCCTTACCACTCTTCTGTCTTGGAAGCAATACTTGGTACTGATTCTAAGACAGAAAATAAGGTTAAAAAATAAAAATAATCATACATATGAAATGTGACTATAAGATAATGCAAATGATTTTTAACCAACATCCAGTATGTATACATCCAAATGAGTGCAACCTTCAAAGAAGGTACCTTGAGAGGTGATAGAAATATTCACAGATCATGGATTTAAAGTTAAGAAAGGATAGTACAGATTATCTAGTCCAACTCTCTAATTTTTTTAAACCCTTACCTTCCATCTTGGAGTCAATCCTGTGTATTGGCTCCAAGGCAGAAGAGTGGTAGACAATGGGGGTCAAGTGACTTGCCCAGGGTCACACAGCTGGGAAGTGCCTGAGGCCAGATTTGAACCTAGGACCTCCCATCTCTAGGCCTGGTTCTCAATGCAATGAGCTGCCCAGCTGCCCCTCCCCCAACTCTCTAATTTTAGAGAAGAAACTGAAATCCAGAAAGAGCAAGAGACATCCATTTTCACACAGGGAAATGGGTAGCAATCAGAATTAGAATGCAGGTCCTCTGACTTAAATCTAGCCCACTTTCACTGCACAGTATTCTGCCTTTCATAAAAGCAATGAGGGAAAAATCTTTCTCCCTTTGGAATGTTTTTTAATCATCTGATTTTTGAAGTCACAGATATCATTCAAAAACAAATATGGTTAACAAAGTAGCTGATAAAGCTGGAAAATTCTATTCTTGGTGAGAGACATTAAGGCATAATGAAAGGCTAAGGCATCAGACAGAAAGTGAGAAAGGCCTGGTTTCAAATCCAGCCTCAGATACTTACTGGAATGTGACTCAGAACAAGTTACTCTGTTTGCTTCAAGTTTTTTCAACTATAAAATGGGAGAGTAGCACCTATCTTGTAGGGCTCTTATGAGAATCCTATGAGATAATATTTGTAAAAAGCACAGTGCCTGAAATTCAGCAGGGGCTATATAAATGCTTATTCTCTTCCTCTTCTTTCCCTCTTGGCAACAGATTAAGCACTGAATTAAGTGCAAGGATAATATCAAGACTGCAAATTTGGGTGACTGAGAGGTTTGCAGTGATCTCAATAGTAATAGAGAAGTTCAGGAAGAGAGGAAGATTTTGGGGGAAAGATAATGAGTTTTGTTTTGGATATATATCACATTTAGCATGTCCCTTGTGAAGATGGGATTAGCTCTCCCCGGCCCATTTTTAGATTTAAAAGCCAAAGGTATAAACAACCCACTCATCCTCAAGTCCGGGAGGACTGTGACCCATGTATGCAATAGTAGATGATGAATCAGAATCAACTGACTGCTCCCAGGCAGTCCTAAGCAAAACTTTAGCTATAATTGGTACAGGTAAAGTGGGAGGAAAGCACAGGAAGTGACAAAAGGAATGGTCTTTATAAATTGCAAGACCCTTCTGTAAAAAGGGTCTTTCACCTTCAACTTGACCCTGGAGGAGCTCTGGCTGAGGACTGAGGACTCCTTCTCTTTAGAACTACCATATGGGTGAGTGAAAAAGGCTAACTCCCTTTCTCAGCTTCCCTGGAGGTATTAGCCTTCAGAGGGGCTCCTCATCTGGGAGGAGCCCTCATAGCTAAAACCCTTGTTAATTGACCTTTAGGCTCTCCAGCTGGGGCTTCTGGAGCCCTGCAAGAGTAAAGCCAGGGCTTGAGCACATAGTCTAGCTCATTAAGCTAGATCTCTTACTCTGTCCTCTTCTCATTTCTCTGCTATCAATCATTCCCCCTATTTTATCAATAAATTGCTAAAAATAATTTTGAATTAATTAATTAAATTTCTGGCAGCCACTCTATTAAATATTCAGTCCAGCCATAATTTTTACCCCTTACACCATGAGACATCCAGTTTGAGGTGACCAAGAGGCAATTGGTGATACAAGTCTGGAACTCACCAAATCTGTTTCTTTCTATCTATCTATCCAGCTGTCTGATCCATATACACATGTATTATGTAGGTCAATATATGTTATCTAAGCACTGTGCTAAATTCTTTTTTACAAATATATCATAGGATCCTCATAAAAGCTCTACATGGTAGGCATTATCATTAGCCTGATGAATGTGTATGTGTCTAGAAGAATTATCTACATAGAGATGATAACTGAATCCATGGGAGCTGATGAGATCATCAAGCAAGATATTATAGGGAGAAAAGAAGAGGGCTTAGGATAAAGCCTTAAGGGGTAGTTAACAGGCATAATCTATTCTAAAGGGAGATCCAGAAAGGGAGATTGCAAAAGAAGGATCAGACAAGTAGGAGAAGAACAATGAAAGAACAGTTTCATAAAAACTAGCAAGGAGGAAGTATACTAAAGAAGAGGATAAACAATAGTGTCCAAGACTACAAAGAGGTCAAGAAAAATGAAGACTGAGAAAAGATTTGATAATTAAGAGATCTATTTGGAAACAGCAATTTCAGTAAAATGGTGAAGTTGGAAGACAAATTGCAGAGGTTTTCAAATCAAGTGAGAGGAGATAAGAAATGGAGGAACTATGTGAAGATGGGGTGATAAGGATGATTCAGTGGATAAAATGCTGACTTTGGAGACAGGAAGACTGAATATGAATTCTGTCTCAGAAATTTATTAGCTTTATTACCCTAAGTAGAGACAAAAAATAACTTTTAGGTTTGCAAAGTGCTTCATAATGTGTTAAATCATTCAGTTCTCACAACAACCCTGTCAGATAGTTGCTATTATTATTCCCATTTTACAGATTAGAAAACTGAGGCACAAAGAGATTAAGTGATTTACCCAGGTTTACATAGTCAGAGAAAGGTTAAGGAAGGATTGGAACTCAGGTTTTCTTGACTCCAAGTCCTATGCTCTAGCTACTGTTCCACTTAGCTTCCATTTAACTTCGATAAGCCTAATTTTCCTCATCTGTAAAATGACAGGGATTGAGCTAGATGACCTCTACCTCTAAGTCCGCTCTAGCTAGAAATCTATGATCCTATGAACCACACTGTGAGATTGATAGAATTATTATCCTCATTTTACAGATGAGGAAACTAAGGCCCAAAGAGGGAGTCATTTGTCCAAGGTCACACAGGTAGTAAGTGATAGATAGAGATGGAATTTAAATCTTAGTTTTCTGATGCTAACTCTGGAACTTTTGCTATTGTTCTAGAATCAGTTAAGAAAAAATATGTTAAGTTCTATTTTAGACCTGAAAGGCTATATAAGTATAAAGTTTCATTATTATAAACTGTTCTTTAGTACTAAGGAATGCAAAGCAAGAGGGTAGGATTAAAGGTATTGGAGATCATTGTTGCTCATCATATTCATATTTATTCATTTTCTGCAGTTGTGTAGATTTTGTAAGTAGAATTCCACCACACACAGAAGCCACAAGATCTTCATAGACAGAAAGAAAATGTCCCGAAGTAGCATGTGGAGAGGGATGGGAATTAATGCCCCTTCTACCCCAATACATACCAAACCTCGAGCTTCTCTAAGAAATCAGTCTGCCATTGCTCCACAGAAATGGGCACAATTAAGCAACCATCAGTTCCTTAGCACTGGGTAGTGGCAGAGCTCTCAGAACCAAGAAGAGGTGAGCCAACAGCTACAGCTGGCAGCCAACATGGGGAGAATATGCTCTGAACATTCAGTGAGTCACTCAAGTGAGCAAAAAGACACACGTGCCAACTTTGTCCTGAAAGTTTGCCAGAGCTCTCTGGGGAAGCCAGGCTGTTCCTGGTCAGATCTCGATTTGGACACTCCTACAGACCATTGAGTATGGGGGTTGGGGGAGTAATAAGTAGGTGAAAGCAGCTAAAAAAGATGAAGCTTTTCTCACTGAGGCCCTGGAGAGTATTGTGGGGGGCTTCCTGCCTCTGTTCTATCTGTCTGTAGTGCTCTTGTATTTCCATTTCCTCCCTTCCTACTCCTCCATCCCTATCTGATTTTTTTTGGTAAAATGTCTTATTAATGTTCATTTTTTTACATCAGTCTCACTTCCTATTAACACACATCCCATCTGCAAAATAGAATTTTCCCTTTGTAAAAGGGAAACTTAATTAAGTTGCCCCTCATTTGTATTGGCTTAAGAACCCCTTTAGTTTGACACCTTGTAACTATGATTTGTAGTAAGAATTTAGTCCCAGGCAAAAGTCTGGGTATGTAACCAGATTAAGAATGTAGTCCCAGGGTAATATTTTCAAGTGTCTGGATTGTTATAGCAACTTTAACTGTGTGTGTGTGTTGCCATATTAATCATAAGTAGATTACTATGCTGATCATGTGTGTGAATCCATTTGACAATGTACTCTGGCCAAGCTAGCTCATAAAGGAAGCAGAGGGTCACCCAGAGGTCTTGGGGCTACTTCAGAGCTCCAAAGAAAGCCCCAGGGCTCCTGATGAGTTCCAGAAAAGGCCTCAGAGCTCCAGAAGAAGGCTATCAGGTCCAGAAAAGAGTCACTATTACTCAGATCAAGAGTGACCCTTTTAAGTCTTCTACCTCACTCTGTTAGTTCCTCTTTTTGCCTTTAAAAACCTGTGACCATCAATGGTCAGGGACTCAGGTTTTGGAGGAAACTAACAGACCACTGGCCCTGTGATTTCTCTGTCACAACAAAGACAGATCATTACTCAGAAGGGGCTCCCAGTATCATATTTTTACACCTTACAACAAATTAGCACAGTCAACACACTGGTCATGTCTGAAAAGGTATGCCTTATTCTGCACCTGTAGTCTACCACCTCTCTGCCAAGAGGTAAGAGGTATGTTTCATCATTAGCCTCTAAAGTCATAGAATCCTAGGCTCAGAGATGGAGAGCCAGAGGAGACTTCAAGGGCTACCACCTAATTCAATCCCCTAATTTTACAGATGAGGAAAATGAGGTCCAGGAAAGATATGTCTTGCCCAAGGTCCCTGGGCATCAGAGATGGTATTTAAATATAAGTCTTCTGCCTTCAGAATCATTGTTATTTCTACAGTAGTGTATTGCTAGGTCACTGAACTAATCAGAGTTCTGAAGTCTTTTAGTTCTGTCTCTTGATTCATGGTGTAAATTGTTTTCCTGTTTTGGCTGGAATGAATTTGTCAAAATACTGTTTTTGCCTTTTTTTTTTGCATCCCCAGGGCTTAACACAGTGCATAGAAGATGCTGAAGTTGAGCTGTCAGTTTGCACTCTACGTAGGGCCAGGGATGGTAAGTTAGATATGTTCTCGTGGAGTTTACAAATTAATAGAGAGCTTATGTATCTCTAAATCACCATTTGATATGTGTTCACTGAATGGAACTGAAGACACAGAGAAGACATGAGAAAGTAGTTTTTGTTTTGTTTTGTTTTTATAGGGAAAAGTGGGTGACTTGGTTGGCTGCTATGTTGAATGTGTATAGAGCAGTAGGGTACAGTGAGGCTGAAACATAGATTAGGGCAAAAACTGAGGAGTCCTTTAATGTCAGATTAAGAAATCTGAAATATAGGCTATAAAGAAGTATCATGTTATTACAGATTACTAGGTAAGAGGATAATAATTTGGATTTTAAGTTAGAAGTCAAAAAATTTACTAATTTCATTGAAAAGGACCATAAGTCATCTGTTCTAACTTGTCATGATGCAATAAGCAAGAATCTATTGCACAACATTTCCAATATGTGGTCATTCAGCCATAAAATGAAGAGAGGGAGCTTCTGACTCATTTTACCTCTCTGGGATTCCATTACCTAATTTTTCAAGAGATGAAGCAGGATGAGACAGGTGGTGAAAGGAGGGCTACAAGAGGAGTCAAAGAGCTTGAATTCTAAACTTGGCTCAACTATATGATAGATGTACATGACCTGGTACCATCTTTGGACCTCAGTTTCCTCAACTGAAAAATAAGGGGATTGAACTAGATGCTTTCTGAGGTCTCTTTTACATCCAAATCTTCAATACTGACATCTTTTTATATTTCTTTGAAATTCAAAAGGTGTTTCATATACATCATCTCATTTGATTTTCACAACTACCCTGTTAGGTCAGTGTCATAGTTATCATTTTCTCCATTTTACAAGTTAGAAAACTGAGACTGAAGAAATTTAAATACCTTGCCTAGTCACACAGTTAGTGTCTGCGATGGAATTAAAATCTAAGACTTCCTGAACTAAAACACACTATCTCTTCCAACTATGCACCATTTTTTTCTTCTATTTTTCTAAGGTCCCTTACAAATTTAACATTCCATGCTCAGTAGATGTTTGGGCCTTATACGTATTATATGATTATAATATGGCTTTCGGGGCCCATAGTAGATATACCAGCCTACATACCCCTTCACTAAATGATCCCAAATAGCTGTTCTTTTTTAATTCTTGGGTCTTTTTTTATCATTGTACATCTCCTTCTTCAATGTTACTTCCTTCTACTGTCAGTGAATATCTCTCACAGCAAATGTTCTCTCCAGCTCCTTCTAATTAGCTCTATATAATGTATTAAAACTAAGAAATGAAATAACCAAGCTTGTTAGAATTGTGTCTTAAAGTTAAAATAGTCCCTGAATAAACACTTAAAGACCTCTCCTAATAAATGTATATGTGTATAGATGAGTATTAGATATAGTATATATAAAGGGAAATAGTATAGAGAGATAAGATATATATATGTATATATAATATATTTTACATATATTCTTATATAGACATATATAAGAATATACATTTATATATTCTTATATATTTGTGTATATATATATATATATGTATATATATATATATATATATAGCTGAGACCTCGGTCTTCCAGAGAGAGGGAAAAAAAACAATCCTTCTAACAAGCCAAATTATGTGTGAGAGCCATGATACACAATCTGTCCTGTCAAAAGACTTTTTTTCCCCTCTTTCTGGAAGATCTGAGTCTCAGGTACTTTCTAGATAAGATGAGGACATCAGATAAATAATCTCTATATAAATGAGTTATCAGTAGAAGGCTTGGAACCCTTTCCAAACATTTTCATGCATAATGTTGCACTTGGTAAACACAACAATCTAGAAGGTAGGTAGGATAAATACAATTCTACTTCTCTGAAGGTGGTGAAAACTGAGGTAAATAGAGGGGAGGTGACCTGATCAAGGTCACAGAGATTATAAAAGAGAACTAGGATTCAGATTTTAATGAAACCGGTAAATGATCTGTATTCCACTTTCCTCAAGCCAATGCCACCAACAGAGCCAAATTGCATGGGTTTTTCAGCATCATCATCCCTTTCCTTCTAAGCCAGTTTGAAGTCAGAGAACCCAAGTTTAAATCCTAGTTCCGTTACATAGGTAATAATTTCAGGATCTTGATCTTCCCCTTTCTGGACCTCAGTTTCCTTATCTGAAAAGTGAAGGGGCAGAATTAGATGACCTCAAAGGTCCCCTTCCTTCCAGTTTTAAGCCTGATATTATGATTTACCACAGTTTCCAGCCTGCAGTAGGAGGTCAGTTGACTCAAAAGACTCAAATTACCCCTAAGCCAGCCTTATTCAGCCCACACCACTCTCCCAGGGAAAGTGTTTGTAGCTCTTGGGCCAATGTGTTCCTTTTCCAAACATGAAGGGATTGGAGGTGGAAAACCATTTAAAGTGTGTTCTGTAAATATTCTGGAACAATGTGGTAGAATAACCCCACACATGCCAATTATGGCACCACATCACACCATGCCTAAGGGCCAGGCAGCAGAAGACCAGTCTCTCAAGGCTCAGGGACTCCATAGTTATAGGGTAAACACCAGACCTCTCTGGTGGTGATAAAGTTCTGAATCTATCCGAACTGCCTCCCAGGGATACAATGTTCCTTTGACTCACTTGGGACTTTCAGGAACATGTCTGGGTGGTTTCCAACTTGCTTGCCTTTTCTTCCAGCAACTCCTTTAGGGAGCTGAGGGATGCTTGTAAGGTCACTATGACATAGGGTCTTAGATTTTGAGCTGACAGCCTTAGAAGCTGTCAAATTCAACCCTTTCGTTTACAAATTAGGAAACTGTAGACCAAGAGAGGTAAAATTATTTGTCTTGAGTCAAAAAGCTAATCAATGTACGAGGCAGAGGTCGAACTCATACTGATTCTAAATCTTCAAAATAGTCACAGAACCTCCCAGGAATACACCAAGAACTATGAACCAAGAAAAAATTAAGCAACTGGAATTATTAATGATGATGATGATGATAATACAAAGGGTGTGTGAGATTTGCTCCTCTAAATACTCACACACACACACACACACACACACACACACACACACACACACACACACTTTGATACAATTAAGAAAGCAAAGAGTGGAAAATGGAGATAATATGCTATTACTAAGTAAATGTACTAATAACTTGTTATTATTTTATGAAGGGTAGAAACGTTTTCTTGTTTGAATTAAAGAGGACAAAGCCATTGACTTGAAAAAAATTACTCCCACCTCTCAAAGCCTCTTGAAAAACTGAGTTTACCATCTTGGAAGATGCTCTTTGGAGTGTGATCATTATGCCGATTCCTTAAAGGAACAGAGGGGAGAAGGTTGTGTTTCCTCATCTACCATCTGTCATGGTGCCATGAAGCAGAGATACTTCCTAGTTTAAAGAGGCACAGTTGAGATGTATCCAGCCGTGAGCAGAGAAAGGTACTCTCCAGAGATGGACACAAAAAATCTGTGACTCAGAGGAAGAAGCAATTTCAAAAGAGTTTGATTTCTGGCAGCAGAGAAAAGATTCAAATAAGCACTCAGGAATGGACTTGTCCTGGCAGTTGAGTGGAGATAAAGAAAAGAGTAGACCTTGGACATATATAGGAACAATCTACCCAGGAGAATCATTGTCCCCAGGGGAAGTAACATGAAGTCTCCATGAGGGGAGAAGACAAAGAACATCAAAACTTTTCAAAGGCATGAAGTGACTCAGTGGGGAGAGTACCAAGTCTGGAGTCAGAAGAGCCTAGGTTCAAATTTGGCCCCAAATACTTCCTCTCTGTGTGACCCTAGGCAAGTCATTTTACCCCAGTTGCCTTACCACTTACCATTAGTTGTTTCAAATTCTGAGACATAAGTTAAGGTTTTTAGAAAAACAAAAGCAAAGAAACTTTCAATACTTTTTATTTGGGCATATGTGTGCCTTACTACCATTTTATCTTAATTTATTTTTAACATCTTTGTAGATACCACATGTATTTATGATAGAGTAAGTATATATCAGGATTATGAGGAAGGGGTGGGAACAGGGAGATGTTTTATAGATACAATTCTGAGTATTCTATTTTAGTAAATGTCATTGCTTTGAGCTAATTGTGTCCACTGATTGACCTTTTTTAAAACCCTCACCTTCCATCTTAGAATCACTACTATGTATTGGTTCCAAGGCAGAAGAGCAGTAAGAACCAGGCGATACGGGTTAAGGGACTTGCCCAGGGTGACACAGCTAGGAATTGTCTGAAGCCAGATTTGAACCTAAGAACTCCCATCTCTATACCTGTCTCTCAATCCACTGAGACACTTAGCTGCCCCCACAACTGACTCTTAAGAGAAGCCTACTGGCAAGTACTCATGAACTATAGTATATATTAAGAATCAAGATCTTCAGAATAACTCCAGAATCTGGCAGTAGTAACTGCCCTTGGGAAAGCAGCACAGAAGGATATTAACCACCACCAAAAACAATGACTCTTTTGTCCACAGTTCTGTAAGTTTTACAAAGCGTGTTCCTCAAACAGCTCTATGAGGTAGGTAAGGCAAGTTCCTAAATTATTAAACCCATCTAGAGAACTGACTATCAGTTGAATAACTCCCCCAAGATCACTCAGCTGGTAAAGAGAAGAATGAGAAGCTATACTTACATCCTCTGATTCCCAATACAATGTTCTCCCTTTTACTCCATGTTGATTTGAATTAAGGACATTTCATAGCAAATATTTTCCCCCTCATTGGAAGTCTCTGAGCAAAAATTGGATGATTACTTGGGCAGTTGTAGAGAAAATGTCTTTACAGAATATGGCTTGTACTAGACTGTTTCTGCAGTCTTTTCCAATGCAAAAATTTTGTGACCCTGTGAAACAGCTATGAATTAAGCTTTGATTGACCCAGTCTGGATAAATTCTCAAACACCCACAGTCTGCCCTATTTAAAGAATTACTATAGACTGAGCCCCCAACGGAGTGGGTGCTTGGAATTTGCATACAGTGCCGACAGCTTTAGGTAGTTCAAGAAGTTCACCAACACTACTCAGTACTTAATGGAGAATATATTGAACAGAGGTTTAATTTCCTCTCATTAAAATGGGGCTCTCCTGTAGCTGTAGGTGAACTTAAAGAAAAGAAAGAATCTGGTCAGTGTTTGGAAGATTCAACAAAGATCATCCCATTTCCAAGTCCTGCTATAGAAAAAGCATTGGATTTGGAATCAATTTCCTGAGTTCAAATCTTCAGTTTTAATATTTACTTTATTACTTGATTGAACTTGAACAAGTTTCTCCACCTGTAGGCCTATTTTCTCATCTGTAAAATAAGGGAATCATGAACTCCTTGAGTGTTTCATGTGAACAGGGACTGTTTTTTTCTTCATCTTTATTTTTTTCTCAGCTCACCACCCTGCCTTGCTTAGTTTAATAAATGCTTATTATGGACTTGTTAACTTGATTAAAATAGATCAAGAGTTTTCGACCTTTTAGTGTGTCGTAGATCCTTTTATCAGTCTTGTGAAATATATAGAATGCTTCTCAAAATAATGTTTTTTTGTTGTTCAATCATTTTCAGACATGTCTGACTCTTCATGATCCCCTTCAGAAAAAATGCTGGAGAGGTTTGCCATTCTTTCTCTAGTTCATTTTACAGATGAGCAAACTGAGACAAGCAGTAGTGAGTGACTTGCCCATACAGCCAGGAAGTGTCTGAGGGCAGATTTGAACTAAGGAAGATGAAATTTTTCTGACTCCAGGCCCAGCACTCTAACCACTGTGCAACCTCTCTGCACATGAAATAAAATACTAGGATTATAAAGGAAAAGAATTATATTTAAATATAGTGGTTAAAAATGTTAAACTAAGTTCATAGACTGCAAGTTAAGAACCACTAAACTAGATGGTCTGCAAATCTCCTTCCAAATTTTGGACCCAAGAATGATTAAACTTCTGTGTATAGAGAGAAATGTTCTATTAGTAGGATATAAAACACATAGAGGAGCAAAAGCCAGAGAAGGAAATGTGGGCCTACGTTATTATAAGGATTATGAAGCAAACTTTGAAGGAATCCACAGTGATGTCCTTTATAAGAGCAGTAGGAATATTGATTTAATTATTGTTCCTGCAACAAAAGCAAGAGGTAGAAAAAAGTTTGCCTGCCCAAGAGCAGGACAGATAGTAAGATACCCACACTGAGAAGATCACGACATGGTGCATGTTTGGATGGGAAGTGAATCATGGACCAAGGTTAGTTCAATATATTAGTAGCTTAGATGAGTTTTCAGTTACTCATCCATCATTTTGGATGACAGAACATATTGGCAGAATCCCTGAACTTAAACTACCAGATAAATTATTTAGGTGCCCTGACAATATAAAAGCAAGACTTGGAAAGAATAATATGCCCCACTCCTCGGGCTGATGGGAGAGCAATCAATGCCAAAGATTTACTTCCTAGGAAAAAAGGAAAAAACAAATGGCTATTATCACCACAATGGAATAAATTCTACAGAATTCATTGAGGTTCATGGGAAGAGAAAATTCTTCCATTATGGGAATGAGATAATGAGAATGCTTATTGTGAGATCTCTAAAGATTTGAGATCATCAGCCAATATTTAAGGCTATAGTTTGGTACCACTCCAATGGTACTGAATGGCAAAACCATTCCAGTATCTTTGTCCAAAAAACCTAAATGGGGTCACAAAAAATCAGATACAACTGAAATGACTGAAAAAACAAGTTTGGAAAAGTATGGGCAGCTAAGTTTTGAAACTAAGCTGTAAGATTCTTTCAAAAGCATCTGCCGTATTTCTTCTTCCATATCTGATAGGAATTCCTTATCCTGTTTACTAGAAAGCTTAATAAAGCCATTGGGATCTGTGAAGCAAGGTGGTGAACAGTACGGGTGAATCATGAGAGCAGAGCAAAACAAAATCAAATCCTTTATTATACCCAAAGCACTTACACAGCTGTAGCTTCCCTTGCTAGGAATAATTTTTTTTATCTTCAGGAAAACATTTTGTTCCAAAGAAACATTAAAATAAAATATTATATACACATGCATATGAATGACATATATGTATTTACTTAATTATATACATATATAGTAAATATGCACTCACTACGTCATGACTATGTATAAATGCAATTCAGAAGTGTTATGTTCATTTCTTTATTAGATGGGATGGAAAAATTTAAAAAGGAAGATAAGAGGAAGAGAAAAAGGAAGGAAGAAGACAGAGAGGGAAGGAAAGAAGAAAGGAAGGAAGGAGGAAGGAAGAAAGGAAGGAGGAAAGGAAAGAAGGAAAGAAAGAAGGAAGGGAGAGGAAAGGAGAGGAGGGATGGAAGGAAAAAGGAGGAGGAGGAAAGGAAAAATGAGGAGGAAGGAAAGAGAGAGAGACAAAAAGAAAGAGAAGTGGGAAGAAAGAGTAAGTTTTAGATATGTCAGAAAAGTATTTGTAGATTGTATCTAAAAGACACCTACATATCTGAATTAACCATGTTATGCAAAAAGCAAGCACTCAGTATGTACCTCAATACTCTTATACTTCTCTCGTAGTACAAAGGTGACCTGTGACCTGCAACAAACAATACCCACATACATACAGATAGACTGATTGGAGAGCAATAAAAAAGTTACTTCCTAGGACAGTGTTGGCAAACCTATGACGCACATGCCAAAAAGAGTATAAGAACCCTCTCTGTGATGCCTGTAGTCACCTACAAGAAAGCCAGAGGGATTTGGGGCAGAGGTTTTTCCCTCTTCCTCTCCATATACCTGAAGACATTACTCTCATCACTCACCCCTCTGCCCAGCATCCTAATGGGAATGCTTGCTTCCTTCTCTGGGGTAAGGTGCTGGGGAGTGGGGGGGGGGCTCATATGCTGTAGAAGAGTACAGTGCAGACTGCAGCCTTTTGAATCCATGGTGAAGGTGATCCCCATGGTGGGCTAGTTTTGAGGGGAGCATTGCTCACAACATGGCATATAGCTAGATGGGAACAGAGCTAAAGGAGAGCAGAGCACTTAAGCCACTCTCCTTCCCCTCCCCCTCTCCATATGGGCCTCTCATCAACACTGCCCAGCAGACCAATGGGAGTGCTTCCTCCCTCCCCTACCTGGAGTAAGATGGGGATGGGGTGAGTGGTCTTATGGGGAGAACTAGGGGAGTTAACTTAAATATTATATGTGGGTTCAGAAGGGTGAGTAGGAGACAGGAATGGACAATAGATGGAGACTTAACAATTTAGGGAATCTAGGTTTAGCTGTTAAGGGAAAAGATTGTAGACAGAAGTGACAGTTAGGCCCCAACTGTCACCCTGCCCCACCTAGGCAAGGGGTCTGAGAAAACCAGCAGGCAAACGACAAGAGAGTTTGTAACAAATTTAATTAAGGGAACTATGGTCTAAAGAATGAGAATAGGGGTTTCTATACTTCCAGACTATGGGCAAACCACAGAGTCAGGGGAGGGACTTATCTATACTGGACAGGGCCCAAAAGAATAGCAGGACTGAAGTGGGTAATCTCACAGTAGAGTCCTGACACACTCCAGCGATGTTGCAGCTCTTCCAGGACCACTATCTGTACTTCTTCAGGTGGGTAGATTCTGGGAGCTAAGCCAACCCAAGTTAACTTGCAACTCAGGTTGGGATTAATAGTCTTTATCAAAAATCTCCCACAAGTAGATAATAGTCTTCCTTCTGGATATCAAGAAATCTGGGTGCAAACTCCACTTCCTCTAAGGTCTCCCAGGATTAGTTACAACTTATCCCAACCATCATGGAGTCCATCTCAGAGCGAGAGACCACACTTCCTGCTTCCCCATTCCATTTAGAATTCTCCAGCCCTGTCTGCTAGGTCTCCTAAATAATAATTATGTGATCTTCCTCACAACAGGGAGAAGAGAGGGAAGAGGGAGTGCGGTTCCACACTGGTCTCTGGGGAAGGAGGACATGGCACTCAGTCTGCAGGGTGGGAAGCAGGTGGGATGGGGGCAGGGCCTGGCACTCTGTCTCTAAAAGATTCACCACCACTGTCCTAGAAGAATAGAGAAAAGCAATTTGAATTACTTCAAATACTGATAGGAAATAGAAATGTTTCCTAAACCAATCACAATATGATTGAGTGATCTTAGATAAGTTACATCCCTTTTTTGGAACTCAGTTTCCTCATTTGTAAAGTGACAGGGTAGACTATTTGGACCACTGTTTCCTTCTAACAATTGATTCATAATGTACTGTATGACTTCCTAATTTTCATACCTCGGGATGATCAACATTTGTGGTAGGACAATAATGATTAATTTATCTTATCATCTGTGTAGTGAAGCCTACTGAGTTGGAGGGGAAAGGGTAGAACTTGTAAACTTTACAAAGTCTCTTAAATAATCTTCAGACCTTCAGTTCTTAGCAACTATATGTCTAATTTCCAAGATAATGAGATTTATGGGTTAATTAATGTTCTTCTAAATTATAGTTTACATTTTATTTTTAGGTTTATATATAATCATACCCAAGACAAGTTAATAATGATTGGATTCAACAATAGGGCTTATATTTCAGGTAATATGATTCCTTTTCAAAAGGGATTAGAGGAAAGGAAGATGTCTTTTAGGTATGAGGGCAATTCAAACTATCCATTATCACCACCTAAATAACTGCTTTGCCGTCACAGTCTGGAATCATTAATGCTGAGCATTAACTTTGTAAAGAAAGAAAGTCTAATTTCTGGAATGAAGCAGTCCATGTGTTATCAATGTGAACTTAGGGACATAAGAGCCTTTCTCTCAGAGACAGGTTAGTAATATATGAGAAGAGAGAAAGATAAAGGAAGTGGGTCACCCAGCAGCTTTAGGTGCTTTTAGTTACCACTGAAACTGAGAGACTTCTTATAGAGAGAAATCAGGGTGGCCATATGTACAGATGGAAAAGAGGAAAGCAGTCCATATTGGTTGGCACCCATGTTGGCTGAGACCTCTTCCTTCATGACAAGATATAAGGGAGAGAGGAGTAGAAGATGGCAAATAAGGAAACAAGAAACAAGCCTGCTTACCATCATAAAGAAGAAGACAGGAGCCAGCCAGAAAAGTGGTGAGTGGACCAGATGGAGTCAACAAACATATGTCAATGAGATCCAAGATCCAGTTTACATCCTTCCTTGCCTCCTCCATTCTTCCCAGGAGTACAGGAGGCAGTTAGATGGTATAGTAGGATACAATGTCAAACTTGGAATCAAGAAAGGCCCAAGTTTTTTCTTTCCTGCCTTCAGATACTTTCTAACTTCATGATCAAGAGCAAGGATTGTGATGATCAACTGACATAAAGGGCTTTTCGACCCTTAAATCACTATGTAAATACTAATTACTATTAGCATTTTGCCAACAAAAGATTATGCAACAAAAATGACATCAAAGAGATGTATTCTTAGAAGAGAAGTTGAGACAATCATAAAGTAAGAGTAAGGAATAACAAAAGGAAAATCCCTGTGCTCCATTGTTCCTTAAAACTTCAAAAGCTATGGAAGATTTGTTCCAGGCCTTGAACAAGAGTCATCTTTTGTTCAGTACTTTTCAGGCATATCTGATTCTTCATGAATCCATTTGGGCTTTTCTTGGCAAAGATACACAGGGTAGTTTGCCATTTCCATCTCCAGATCATTTTACAGATGAGGAACTGAGACAAACAGTGTTAAGTGACTTGTCCAGGATTGCACAGTAAGTGTCTGAGGCCAGATTTGAACCCTGGAAGAAGAGTCCTCCTTATTGCAGAGGCAACACTCTCTCCATTGCACTATCTAGGTGCCCCTGATGAGAGTCACAGAGGATAAGAAGTCATATATGACTTGAGATCCATGTCATTAGACAGAAACCCTCAAAGAAAAAAACAAAATTCTGAAGTACCATTCATTCAGCAGCTGAGAAGCTACATTAAAATAACAATTCACACAAGTAACAAAGATAACTTTACAAACTATTCATACACAATGGTGCCAGAAATTGTGAATAAGCCTAGTGTCCACATTACACTTTAAGCTTCTTCCCTTGAGAATGTTTCCACCTACTATAAAGGTCCACAGGGAAACCTATAAGCAGTTAAAACTCAAATATTTGTCTTTCTTGTGGCTAAAGTATTTCTGGAAAAGATTCACCAGGAAATTTTCATTAAACCTAAGTAATATTTTCTTTATCAGGTTCTCTCCGATTCTTGTAGTGGTACAGTGGAGAATGCTACGCTTGGTTTTTCTTTATCGGGTTCTCTCTGATTCTTGTAGTGGTACAGTGGAGAATGCTACGCTTGGTTTCAAAACCCTTGAGTTTGAATCCTGCCTGATAAGTATAACCATAAGTTATACAACCATGGGCAAGTTACTCTGAGTCTCAATTCCCTCATCTGTGAAGTGAACAAGGTATTCCCCTAGAAAGTCGCAGGGCTTTTGAGAAAACTCAAATGTGTACAAAAGACAGAGTAAAAGCATGGATACATAGAAGAACATTTATAGCAGCACTTTTGCTGTAGCTAAAGACTGGAAACAAAATAAGTGACTGCCAGCTGTGGAATAGCTGAAAAAACAATGGTCTGAAAATGAAATATTATTGCACTGTAAAAAATAATGGGCAGCTATGTAGCAGAGTGGATTAGAGTGCCAAGCCTGGAGTAAGTAAAACCCATTTTCCTGAGTTCAAATCTGGCCTCAGACACTTAGTAGCTGTATGACCCTAGGCAATTTACTTTAAACGTATTTCCCTCAGTTTCCTCATCTGCAAAAGGAGCTGGAGGAGGAAATGGCAAACCATTCCTGAATTTTTGCCAAGAAAACCCAAGTGATGGACCCCATAGAAATAGCGAAGATGGTACCCCCAAACCCCTCTGCTGTTCACCCCTTTCCCCAATCCCTGAATTGCGAATAATAAAAGCCATTCATGAATCAGATAGTGTTCCAGAGTGCCTGAGAGACAACAAGGGAGAGGGGAACCATAGCTTGATCTGGCTGCCAGACCACCCGCTCTGAGGTTAACTGATTGGGGGGGGGGGGAGGTTTGTGTAAACACTGTCCTTATTCAGAATCGAATTCTTATAAGGAATACCTCCTCTTATAAGGAAGCCTTGCTTCCAACTCCTGTGGGGTGGCACGATCATCCAGGTCACCCACTTTCGGGCTGATACCCCCTTAAAGTCTCCCAGTGTATATTCGGCCCCAGGGAAGAGCTGGAAGAAAGACTCACATCAGAGACTCTCTATCTCCCATTCTATCAAACACTGGTTATTGGCTCTCTCTATTATTACACTATCTACATTAAGAGGAAAAACTGTGAGAGTAGAAACAGAAGAAAAAAAACTGCTTGAACACATGAATTGATGGGGATATTGTTGGGGATGTAGATGCTAAATGATCACCCTAGTGTAACTATCAATAATATGGAAATAAGTCCTGATCAATGATACATGTAAAACCCAGTGGAATTACATGTCAGCTATGGGGAGGGGAGGGATGTAGGGGAGAGGGAAAGAACATGAATCATGTAACCATGGGAAAATATTCTAAATTTTTTAAAAAGACAAATAAAAATAAATAAATAAAATATATAGAAAACTTTGTCAAATACAAAAAATGCTTTGTAAATTT
Organism: Gracilinanus agilis; assembly: GCF_016433145.1. Classification (NCBI taxonomy): domain Eukaryota; kingdom Metazoa; phylum Chordata; class Mammalia; order Didelphimorphia; family Didelphidae; genus Gracilinanus; species Gracilinanus agilis. Next base: position 322,426,643 of record NC_058133.1, on the reverse strand, counting down.
TATATTCTATGTTTAGGTCTGTCATCATTATTATCTTTTAACAAAATATAATTTAAGCAACATCTCTAGGAATTTCCAATTATAATTTATTCTTTGAAGAAAAGTAACTCCCCATTGGAGGCATTGCATAGTTGACTAACATCTATGGTTCACAACATTTTCATCAGCCCTTCCCATACTGAGTTATAGCACAAATTTAATGTCCTTACCTCAAGGGAGTAGCTTTTGTCTGAAATGTTGAAATACTAGTTCATTTTTTGTTTCCAACTCTCTAAGAGATACCCAGAAGTATAAAGCAAGGAAAGAGAAAAAGTATTTATTGTGTCTACTAAATGGTGAGCATTATTAAATACTTTACAATCATCTCACTAGAGCGTCACATGTTCAATTTAACAATTCAGTTCAACATTTATTACATGCCTATTATGTATGAAGCACTGAGATTCATCCATCAAGCAGACTACAGGACTATAGAACATTAAGATGCCCAGCAACCAAATTCTATGATTTACAATTTATTTACTAAAGTTTCCTGCTATTTATTGGTGTTCCTTCTGGCTTATGGATTTTTTCAGGCTAATTCTTTTCAAAGCATAGACTTCCTCAACTGGGAAAAGGATAAGCAAGGTATCACACGAATGTAATGAGAATTACTACACATGAGAAAAAATGAATATGGATGATGATGATGAATTCAGGGAAGTATGAAATGACTTTTATGAATTCATGCAGAATGAAGTAAACAAAACCAATAAAGCAACATACACAACGATCACCACATGGAATAAAATACCAAACATCCAATGGAAATGGAAATAACAATAACAACAAAAACTGAATGTTCTCCAACACTTTGCCTCACATGAGAAAAATGCATCTCCCTCCCTTCTTGTGTAATAGTGGATAAATATCAATATGTAATATTGAATCAACCATAAAAAGCAGTTGATGTGCCGATTGATTTTTGCCAAACTATTTTTTCTTTCTTTGTTATTCTTTTTTTAGAGAGGATAATTTGTTGGGTGAAAGGAGAGAAGGAATTATTTGAAATATAGCTGTTTTTTAAAATAATTAATAATATATTTATTGTTTTGTGTTGGCCCTATAATTTCATTGGTATAAGCAGCTCCTAATGAGATACTCCATATACCAGGAACAATGAGGTGATTCACTAGACAAAGTGCAGGGTCCATAGTCACAAAAACCTGAGTTCAAATGTGGTCTCAGGCATTTACTAGTTATGTGGTCCTGGTTTAAATCTTTTAACCTCATTGTTATTCAACCATTCAGTCTTGTCTGACTCTTCATGACCCTGTGAACCATGGCAAACCAATATTGTCCATGGGATTTTCTTGGTAAAGATACTGGAGTGGTTTGCCATTTTCTTCTCCCATGGAAGAAGACAAAGAGAGGTTAAATGACTTACCCAAGGTCACACAGCTAGTAAGTGTCTGAGCTGGATTTGAACTCAGGTTTTCTTGATTCCAGACCTAGCACTTTATGCATTGAACCACCCAGATGCCTCAACCTCGTATAGTTGGAACTCAATAAATGCTTTTTACTTTTCTTCCCTTCTCCAATAAAGGTCAACACCTGTTCTACAGCTTAGAGTTTTAGAGAGTTATCTGAGAGGAAGAGATTGTCCAGGATAACACAACCAGTCCACACTAGAGACTAACCTTGAACCCAGGTATTCCTGACTCCAAGGTCAAGCCTCTATTCCTATGCTATGTAGCATCTCACAACACAAAATTTTTTTTTATTTTAAACCCTTAACTTCTGTGTATTGACTTATAGGTGGAAGAGTGGTAAGGGTAGGCAATGGGGGTCAAGTGACTTGCCCAGGGTCACAGAGCTGGGAAGTGTCTGAGGCCGGATTTGAACCTAGGACCTCCCGTCTCTAGGCCTGGCTCTCAATCCACTGAGCTACCCAGCTGCCTACTACAACACAAATTTTAAACACAAATGACACAATTTTTTAAAAGAGCTCATTTTAAAAGGAAAACAACACAAATACAATATGATGCAAATTACAATACAAATTTCAAAAGGAAAAAAGAATGGCTAGAGCATCATAATGGATTGGAACTTTTAGAGATCTCTCTTGATTAGTACCACTCTCCTAAGTCTTTTTAATCTGTCTAAAGCTTTAATACTTATCGCTAACATTCTAAGGATATGTTTCTTCATGTAAGATTAAGTCAGTCTTCTGAGGACAGATTCAGTCACTGACTGACTCCCTATTTGAATCCTTCCCATTTTAATAGGAGTAAACAGAACTGGTTGCCCATTGTCATAGATTATGAGACCCCAAGGTCATCATGATGCCACAGCAAAGTAGTACATAGGACTTGTTTTAATGTGGAGCTTAATATTAAGGGATTTTTGAATCAAGGAATTTCTGATCTTAAAACAAGATGTCTGCTCTTAATGTTTTCCGTTGATGTCATTGCTGCCGGATGCAGGCTAAATCAGCAGTATTGTTTCTGAGCATTTTTTCTAAATACATCTGCATGGATTAGTAAGAATACCGTTGATTATATATAGAAATTTGCATAACTATGAAAGGCATTGGCATTTATGGTATATCTGTTAATGTAAATGAATTCCAGCTATTCCAATCTGACAATTATTGTGTCCTTGTTGACTAAATTCAGAAAGCAGAAAGCTTGGTGTTTTTTTTAAGTATCATTAATTCTGGAAAAAAATTAAATGGTTCCCCCAGATCTAGACATTTCCACTAACAAGCTCCCTCTCACAATTCCTTCATTACATGGTGCTTCCAATTAAATCTCAGAATGTTCTCCTAAGCCAAGAGGCAAATAGTCTAAAGACTGAAAGATTTAGTGAATGCTTCCACTAAAAAAACCAAAAAACACATTTCATTGATATTTTCCCATTTTCAATAACCATCGAATACTCCAAAGCATTTCTCCTTATCTATAAAATATTTCCACTAACCAGTCCAGTGGGCTAGAATGAAATTACTGTAGGCAGGCAGATGAATTTCTCAATTTCTTTAATAAATCTCCACATTTCAACTCATGCCATTTAGTGCATAAATGTCTTTTTATTAATGAGAAAGAAGAGAATATGCATTATATAGAACCTACTATGTGCCAGTCGTTGTGCTAAGTAGTTAAAAATATTATTTCAGCCTCACAACAGCCCTGAAAAGTAGGTACTATTTTAATCTGCATTTTACATTTGAGGAAATAGATAGATTTTAATTCTATAAGAAAAATTCCAATGAGATAGAAGTCAATTCATTTGCCATTTGATATAACCACTACTCTAATTCAAACCCTTATCATCTTTCACATGGAGTGTTGAAATAAGCCCCTATTCTCCCAACTTCCAGTTCCTCTCCTCTTTTATCCAATCTTCACATTGCTGCCAAATTCTATTTGAAAAACATAGGTCTATTTACCCATGTAATCCCCCTGTTCAAGAAGCTTTAGTGACTCCCTGTTGACTCTAGGAAAAAATAAAATGTTTCATTTTGGATTTTAAAGCCCTTCATGACTTAGCTCCAATCTAGCCTTTTGGACCAATGTCACAATACTCTCTCAAGTACTTTATATTACAATAAACCTAGAGTACTTGCTATTCCCTCAACACAAAATTCCAATTCCCAAATTCTTCTCTTTATACAGGCTTTCCTCCTTTCCAAGAATGCTCTCTCCTCTCACCTCCACCTCTTGGAATCCCTGGCTCTCATAAAGGCTTATGTCAAGTGCCACCTCCTACATGATATCTTTTCCAGATCTCCATAGTTATTATTGTTCTGCTCTGACCCAAATTGCTTTCATTTAGATAGATATATATAGAGATATAGATATAGATATAGATATAGATATATTGCATTTATTTATCTATATACATCTTATTTCTCCCTAAAGAAATTGTACAATTTTCTCCTGTTTGTCATTGTATCCCTCTCCTTGCACATAGTAGGTGTTTAATATATACTTGTTGGATTGAATTTAATTAAATAGTTTACATGCTTGAAAAAACTGGCCTTGAAATGAACCTCAACAAAATGTGAGTTCTAAAAAGAACTTTAAAGCTGGGCTAGTCAAGAGGCAAGAGGAATATGTTACCTCCTCTGGCTTGGATTTATCTTCCAGTCCTAACAGGGATGCCTCCCACCTGTCTCCCTAGCATCATGACTGCATAAATTAAGTAGAAAGTATACAAAAGTTCCTAAGTGTATTCTCAAAGATGAGACTAAAAAGCTGGAAGGCCACTTGCATAGTATGATGAATTTCCTGGCATAGAGCAGAGAGGTTCAGAAAATTTTCCCCACTAAAAGAGTCATGATGAAACAATCATACAACAAGGCACATTTGCAATACAGCAATGACAGCAATAAAAGGCCTATAAATGTGATCGTGATTTATTACGACTTGGTTCCAAATCCCACAAAGGGAATTTTATACAAGCTTCTGATATTCAGTCATTCTTTTCTCCCTTCCACCCAACAGCTGAATGGGCAGCGTCCAATGTTAGGTAACTGTGAAGGTGACCTCAAGTCTTGCCTCCTTTGTAGTGACTTCATAAATTGCAAATATAGTGCTATGTTTGTGTGAACCAAGGCCTGCATAAGAGGAGATACAGCCACTATAGATGTTACAAAACAGGCCAAACAGGTAGATTACCCTCAATATGACCAAAAGGCTTCATAAGGCACATTCGTAATTTTTTTAAACCCTTCTCTTCTGTCTTAGTTTCAATTCTAAGTCAGAAGAGTGGTAAAGACTGGACAGAGTTAAGTGACTTGCCCAGGGTCACATAGCTAGGAAGTGTCTGAGGTCAGATTTGAACCCATGTCCTCCAGATTCCAGGGCTAGTGCATTATCCACTGTGTACCTCGCTGCTCCCACAGTCAAAATTAATAAAACAATGCAATGCAAAATCAATGACAATACTATGCTGAAAAGCTGAAGAAAGAATTAAAATAGAAAACTTCTAGAGTTAAAATGGCTTTGGAATTTAGGGGAATTTCCCCCTTTATTATTGAGTTTGATTACATTTCATTTTTGTCTTTTTCTTTAAATAACAAATATGGTAAAAAAGATAGATTGCTGGGGGAGAGATTTTGGGTAGAGCCCAAGTGTTCCACTAATATCTTCATAGTGTCCAAAGAAAACAAGGAATGCCTCCAGCATATTAGGTGAATTCACAGAGATTAATTTATTGGAGGACAAAGACAAGAATCATGTAAGAGAGAAAGCCATGAATATATTCTAATAAATATCACTGAAGAGAACAAACAAACAGAATTGGTAACAGAGCCAACAGAGTCGTTGAATGGTAGCATGGTTCAATGGAATGAACAATGGATTTGGGATCGGAGCCCCATGTTCTAATATTACCTCTACTACTTTCTACCGACATGGCATTGGGCATGGTGCAATTTCTCTAAGCCTCAGTTTCCTCATATGTTAAAATGAAGGAGTTAAGCTAGATGATCTCTGAGATCTTGCTCCTCTGGATCTGATACAAACTGGCCTCTAGAGAGGAAAGGTGTTATTGTAGAAAGAGGGTCAGCCTTGAAGTTAGGAAACCTGGATTCAAGTTCTTACTCTTCCCTACCATAAAATTACTTTAATTTTTGTACATTTTTTGAATTTCTTATCTGTGTACAAAATAGTATTTGTTTTTTCATTTATATTCATAGTGTTGATCACAGTGCCTGGAACACAAAAGACATTTAATCAATACGTATTGATGGATTAATTAGGTCTATGACTCACAGAGAAGTTGTGGATTTGTCATTGAATCTTCATATTAAGCATTATCCCACACTAGACAAGAACAAACCGAATATGCTAAAAATCATACCAAGTATAGAAATAGAAGCATCTTTTTAATATTATTAAAATATATTTTTGTTGAGTTACTTCTGATTCTTTTTTTTTTACTCCATGGACCATATTGCAACAATATAATTGCACCATGCAATTTTCTTGGCAAAGATACTGGAGTGATTTGCCATTTTCTTCTCTAGTAAATTAGGACAAACAGGTTAAGTGACTTGCCCAGAGGCACACAATCAGTAAGTATCTGAGGGTAGATTCAAATTTTAGTCTTTCTGCTTTTAGATTCTGTGCTTTATTCACTAAGCCACCTAGCTGCTTCAAAAAAAAGTGAAAATGAAAATTGAGATTCTCATGCAGTGGTTTGAAACTAGAAACTTTCTCAATAAACACATAAGTAATAACATGGATTTGCTCTGGCCTCCTTTCCTAGGGGCTAAATGTGTTATATTTTCATTTCTCTGCCAGAGTTCTTTAGTACTCTAAGGAGGGGTAGAGGAATAAAATTTTGCCACTGCTTAGATCCCCTTCTAAATACATTTCCTCTATTATAAGGGTCCAATTATCTTCAATGCTTAATAGAGTAGCCTTTATAGAGGAATATTTACTTCACAGGTATGGTAGGAAGAAATAGGCAATCATTTCCTCCAGTGCCTTAAGGGCATAATACTACCCCCTCCATATCACTTCAGCCTCTAAAGAAAGGAGAGGAAAGGTTTAGGTTCACTAGCTAAGTTCTTTTATAGCATTAGTTCCAATTAGTTCAAGTGCAAAGCCTCCCTTGGGTTTGTATCCCAGGATCACGGCTTCTCAAGACATTCTTGCTTGGGTTGGTTACAAAATCTAGCCTAGAATCCTGGGCTCTGAAGCCCCCATGGCTCAAGATCCTAAGTCATTGATTCTCATCTCTTCACCTAGAAAAGGACAAATTGAGCCAAACCAAAATCCCAGCCTCTTTCTTTGAGCCACATGATCTAAGGGAAGGAAAAGTTGGCGCTAGGACCTTCCCCATTTACTGCATGTTGTCACCTGCTCAGAGAGAAAGAGCCATTCAACCCTGCATAAAGCATTATAAGAGAGAATCAGACTGTTCTAGTCAAGTAGTTACAAAGATGCAGCCAACCCTTAGAAAAAGGTTGCTTCTGACTTTCCAGTGATGTATAAGGCCAGCAAAGAATATCTACACATCCATACACGGATATACTTGCTAATGACAAAATGGTTTACTTTGAGAGTCCTAGGAAATCAGTGGAAAAAATAATCAGGACAAGAATCTGAGACAATAGTTACAGAATAAACTCACAAAAATCAACAACATTTCGGGGCAGCTGGGTAGCTCAGTAAAGTGAGAATCAGGCCTAGAAACAGGAGGTCCTAGGTTCAAACCCGGCCTCAGCCACTTCCCAGCTGTGTGACCCTGGGCAAGTCACTTGACCCCCATTGCCCACCCTTACCACTCTTCCACCTATGAGACAATACACCGAAAAGTACAAGGGTTTTAAAAAAATCAACAACATTTCTATATAATACAAAATAAAATCCTAGAGTCAATAATAACAGGAAATTCAGTTCTAAATAACTAGAAAATATAGAAAGTATCTGGGGATCAGATGAATCTACCCAAACATTCAAAAATAATATAAATTCAATTACAAAGTATTCCTTAAGGAAATAAAGAATAACTAGAAAAGCTAAAGAATATTTAATACTCATGGCTAGGCTATACCAACACAATAAAAATAACAATTCTATTAAAGTTCATTTATAGTTTTCATGTCATATCAATCAAACTTACTTTATAGAACTCAATAAAATAATAATACATTCACTTAGTGAAAGAAAAAATAAAAAATATTAATGGAAATAATTTTAAAAGGTAGGCATGAAGAAGGAAAAACACTTCCAGGTCTCAAACTATATTATGAAATAATAGAAATAAAAATCAGTTAGCATTGGGTTTAAATAGAAAAGTCAATCAATAGAAAAGAATAAAAATAGGAGAATCAAAAAATGGAACTAAAAAACCCAAATTTCAGCTAACCCCAAAATATAAATTACTTCCTATTTGATAAGAACATCTGGAAAAAGCAGAATGTAAACTGGAAGAAATTGGAATTTGATCAGCATCTTATACCACAATCCAATAAATTCAAAATGAATGTGTGACCTGAATACCTAAAAATTAGAAGAGGAGAAAATCATATACCTTTCATAGCTAGGGTAAGTGTATTCTTAACTACATTACAATAAATATAATTATAAAAGATATATAAATAATTCCAATTACATGTAATCTAAAAGTTTTCGTACAAACAAAATAACACATCTTGAATAAGAACAGTCAAATGAGAAGGCATTTTTACATCAAATTTCTATCTATATCTATCTATTTCAATCTATATAAAAAACTAATAAGACTAAAATTCATTCCCCAGAGGGTAAAAGATGTGAACAAACAGTTCTCAAAAAAATTGCATTCTACCAACAACCACATAAAAGAATAATCCAAATAACTAGCATTTAGAGAAATGCAAAGCAAAACAATTCTCATGTTTCACCTCATATCCAATATCGATGACAAAAAAAAAAAATAGGAAGTCAATGAATGGCAGAAACTGGACACAGACCAATACTTCCCATTGTATACCTAGTTAAGGTTAAAATGGACTTAGAAATAAAGGGCAAAGTCATAAACAAATTAGAGGATGATGGAATAGTTTACATGTTAGGTCTATAGATAAGAGAAGAATTTATGTATGTCCAAACAAGATAGAGAAAACATTATGAGATATAAACTTGATGATTTTTACTACAATAAATTAAAAGAGTTTTGCACAAACAAAATCAATGCAACAAAGATTAGAAGGGAAACAACAAACAAAAAAGGTTTATAGCAAGTATTTCTGGCAAAGACTTCTTTCTCAAAATATAAAGAACTGAATTAAAATTTAAAAAGTACAAACCATTCCCCTATTGACATCTGAGATATAGAAATGAAAACTATCTTTACTCATATGAAAAAATATCCAAACCACTATTAATTACATAAATGTAGATTAAAACAACTCTGAGGTACCACTTCACACCTATTTGACTAGCTAATATGGCAACAAGGGATAATGATAAATATTGGAAGGGATGTAGAAAAATTAGAACATTAATTCACTATTGGTGAAGTTCTAGAGAACATTTTGAAACTATTCCCAAAAGGGTCATCAAATTCTGCACATACTTGGACCCAGCAATACCACTATATGTTTTATAACCCAAAGAGCTCAAAGATACTGGGAAAGGACTTACTTCTAAAATATATTTATATATTTTAGGGCTGTTCCCCATGCCCTCTCCATGAATGCCTGACGACATTTCTCATATCACCCATCTGTTTAAGAGGTTCATTGTCTGGAATACTATTGTGCTCAAAGGAATAATGAACTTGAGGAATTCTATGTGAACTGGAATGACCTCCAGGAATTGATGCAGAGTGAAAGGAGCAGAACCAGGAGAACATTATACACAGAGACTGATACACTGTGGTACAATCTAATGTAATGGACTTCTCTACTAGCAGCAATGCAAGGATCCAGAGCAAGGCTGAGGGACTTATGAGAAAGAAAACTAACCACACTCAGAGGAAGAACTGTGGGAGAAGAAACACAGAAGAAGGACAACTGCTTGAACACATGGGCTGATGGGGATATCATTGGGGATGTAAATACTAAATGATAACTCTAGTCCAACTATCAATAATATGGAATTAGGTCTTCATCAATGATACATGTAAAACCCAGTGGAATTGTGGGTCAGCTACCAGGGTGGGGGGGGGGAGAGGGGAAGAACATGAAACATGTAACTATGGGAAAATATTGAAAATTAAAAAATAATAAAAGGTTCATTGTCATTGATCTAATTCAACAAATTCATTTTATAAACAAGATCCAGAGAGCTTAAGACTCTTGCTCAAACTAAAATGCTAGCCAGTAAGTGAGGATCAAGTCTCCAGTTTTCTACTCCAGTGCTTTTTTTTCTAATGCATTGTGTTCATTTTCTTTCTCAAAAACTTACCTTACATTTAGGATCTTTAGTATACATATTGATGTGCACTTAAAGTCTTGGCCTTAAGAACATCAGCCTCCTCAATTTCCGTGACCTAAACTGTAACCCGTTTACTGACAGGAATAGTTATATTCTTAATCCCAACTCACCTGTAATGATAAGCTCCTCTGATTCTGAAATCTAAAACTACCTGATGGCTGGTTCAAATCTCTCATCCTCCCATTTTTCCCTCTGCTTCATTCCCCCTAAACCTATTCTTACCATAACTTTCAGATCTTCCACCATTTAGTCCTGAAAAGTTAATAAAAAGCACTTTTATGCAAAAGAAAATGTTTGTATCAATCAGTGGCTAACTAGAAATTAATTTTTTAAATCTTACCTAAGTATAGCTATAGCTTACTAATAATATCAACTCCTAAATCTAATTTAAAGAAATCTTGACACAAGTTCCAGCTAATGAAAGTTATTGCAAGGGCATTTAAGGATGAAGATGAAAAAAAAAAAGGACAGCCAAGATGAGAGATGGAAAAGTTCTGTGAAAACTTTGTTTTTAACAACAAATTCTTACAGGAGTTTTTTGGGAAAGGAAATCACTGCATTTCAACACTAATATCGCAGTCCCAGATGTTCCTATTTGTGAATTAGAAATGACACTGATTTTTAAAAAGCGGTAAAAGTACCTGGATTAAATCAAGGATAAACAGAAAAGGTTCATGGTAGAGTCTACATAATTTTGAGGGTATTAAGGAATTCATTCTTAAGGTATATGAAGGAAATGAGTATAATAAAGATATTTTAAAATCTTAAATATCATAAAAAATCCAACTTCAGATACATATTCCTACTTTGACTTCTATTTAAAATTTATATGAGAAAAATCTGCACATCTGGGGTATCTAGGTTGTTCAATGGAAAGACTATTAAATCTTGATTCAGGAAAACCTGAGTTCAAATCTGGCCTTAGATACTTCCTATTTGTGAGACCTTGGGGAAGTCACAACCTCTGTTTCCCCTAGTTTCCTCATATATACATATATGAGACATAAATATATAACACTATATAAATGTTAGTTATTGCTATTATTATTATGTATTGAAGATCATTTTGAAGAAGCAGATGAAAACATGTAAATTTTCACAAGTATTGTTCCATACTGAAAATGTAGAGAATACAAGATTCCACTTTGCTTATGTTTTTATAAAACCATTCAAGCAAAATGCATCCTATATCAGAGTTTCTCATATGTCAAAATTACACAAGATCCTTGAAAGATCTGATGAAATCATTTTGACCAGTGACTCTCTGCTCATTAATATCAAACAAGTTATAAGTCAAGAAAATGTGTGTTTGCCAAAATGTTTACCACTATAATTGTCCACTGCACAGGTCAATGTGAAGAGAAATTTTCTAAAGATAATTACGTCCTTCCATAGGCTTCTGTTTGTGGGTGGCATTATACTAATTGTCTAATGAGTAGGGAGGTTGCATAGTCCCCTAAATAAAATTCTTATTTTATCCAACTCTCACATAGAAAAAACAGAATCTTATCCAGATTACAATATGCAGTTGGAAGAATGATACAGCTTGTTCATTAGTGTATTTGTCTTGGAAAGATCTTACAAAAGACAAAAAGATCAGCATAGATCGACTATTGTCTGTCTGCCAGACTAGAGACAGACTAGAGTGAAATGACAAGATATTTTCATTGATTATTTATTACATATTATCTGTACAGTCTTTGAATAAAACAGCTTTGCTAAAAAAAATTCACATTTTCAGTTTAGATTTTCCATAGATATCAGAAGATAAACATGCCATATTGATGGGGAAAATTATACAAAAATTTTCACAGTCATCTATTTTCTATCATTCTGTATGATATGCATTAACTTTAGAGTAAGAATTCTTGCAATAATAAGGTTATAGTCATAGAATTTAAAGCTAGATTGCACCTTGGTGGTCATCCAGTATAATTTCTACACCTCAGAGCTGAGGAAGATAAGATCCTTCAAGATGAAGTCACACAATATTTCTTTAATGATTCCTGCATTTTCCCTGAAACAAAGGTTCAAGTTACTAATGCTGAGACTAGAAGCCAGATTTCTCGAATCTAGGATCAGAGATCTTTCCACTGATTCCAGAAGAAAATGTGACATTAATACTTCTACTTATACTAATTAATCCAATTAATTAACTATATGGTATAGATTAATTTATATGATTACTAGTGTTAATTAATCCAATGAGTGTTTTATTTCACTGATATGTGTCCTTCCTCCAGCAATGCAGATGACAATTCATTAATATCAGTCCATTCTATGTGGTCTTAGTCCTTGTCCTTTCATAAGTTCACCACAGGACCTCCCCTTAACATGCTGAGGATCTTCTTTTCATTTCTCTGACATCATAAGGACCCTGATGGAGGGAGGAAATAGATATAGATGTACATACACATATCTCTTTCCCTTGCTGTTTACAATTTTTTAAAAACTAAGTATAAAATTGATCAAGTCAATCCCCTTTGTTGCCTGACAGGAGGATACACATTAGGAGTATCACTATGAACAAATTAATCTCCCTGGGTCCCATTATCATCTGAAAATATAAGACTAATTGATCTGTAATGTTCCTTCCATCACTGATATTGTGATTCTATTCATGCATATGAAACAAGAAAATGAAAAAATGGAGATGATAGGGGTTTGCACTTGGGAATCCTGATTCTTCCCCAAAATGAACAGGAATAGAAATCCAATTCCTATTACGTAACATCTGATGCTAGCTACCACACCTCCCAAATCACTGGACTTTAAAACAACTAACAATCAAAGGAACACACTGACCTGTTTTTTATGACCTACAATTAAAATGTAAATGGGAAGGAGTCAGTGTGGTTCCAATGTAAATTTTTCAAAAGACTGAGAAAAGACAAAATAAAATGTCTTTCCTCATCTCTTAGATCAAATCTAAAGGAGCTCTGCCAACTAACATGGTGAGGTGTTCCCTGGCCCCTCACTTTGAGGTCTTCAGCTGGTCTAGATGTGGTTTATAATATTCTCCCCTTCCACCCACTCCCATTTTCCCCAATCCAGGTACAACAACACTGTACTCAGAAACCAAAGCACTTCCTCCCTAGCTATTTTGCCTCAAATGAAATCATCCTAGTTATGGCTCTGTCTTGAATACATACTTTAGAGTCACAACTTCAATAGGTGTGAAAATAAAGATAACTAACTGCCTTGGGGACCATATCAGTGTCAACTCTTTCCTCTGATCACTGCACTTCATTTTATTCCAATTTTGTAAATACTAAGACACAGTGACTATAACTTGAAAATCTGAAGTAGCACAGGAGAGAAATTAAAAAAAAAAGATGTCCTAACATTTGACCTATGTCATGCCAAACCTTTTGCTCACTCTTTAGTGTCCTTACCATTAGGCTTCTATAACTAGGGAATGCCCTCAAAGCTCCCATCACATGTTTTCCCTTTACGTTAGAATTTAAGAACAAAATTTTGTCTGCACACGCTCTCCTTTTGTTCTATCCTCTGTTCAACGAGAGTTATTTTCAGTTACAGATAACAACTGTTAGGAATGTAGGCTTACTGCTGACTACACAATGGGTTACCCTGACCTGTGCTGGGAAGAATTAACTTACAAGTTCAGAATTTCATTAACTGATGTGACTAAACTCTGAGATTTTTCAGTGGCCTGTGGCAGCCCTCCTGGGGTGAAATCACAACTAGATTAGGCTCTGGCAGCTCACTTGGTCTCCTGAGTTGCTCAACGATTAAAGGGAGCTAAGCACTTTGGTCTCAAATTCCAGTGTGGCCCAAAGAATGGTAATAGCCTCTTTTTCCTAAACTGTGGTACATAAAACAGTTATGTCCTTTGCACAAGACTTAGTCATTGCCCTCTGTGTATTTGGAGAAGTCTTTTGTGGCAAAGTTAGTGTAAACTCATCCTAGAGTTCCTCCAAGCTGTAATTCATTAACTCTTCTCTTTATCAGGGACTCTTTCCACTTTAGCAGTCTGGGAAAAGTCTTTTCCAGACAGTCATCTGCAATTTTGGCCATGTTCATTCTTTGCATAAACACGATTTAATTAGTCATAAAACGCAATGGGGGAGAAGTGGGGTGGGAAGGAGAGGAAAGTCTCATCCTTTTTATCCTTAATAATGGAGCCAAGAACATTCAGATAGGTTTAACTTGAACTCCTCCCCTCCCACCCTTGGGAGACTGTCAACAAGTTAGGGAAAGTAGATCTATAACTTTACCACCTTCTCGAATATCAGTGCTCTCCTACCACCTTGAGGAGGGTTCTAGACATACCCTCCCATGCACAGGGAATTGTCTCGGTCTCCAAGGACCTAATAAACCTGCTGATTTCCTGGTGGTTCTAAACCATGGAGCTTCTTAGTTTCAGGGTCATAAAATCCTGAATCATAGAATGTCACACAAAAAAACTTTAGAGATCATGTAGTTTAGTGGCATAAGCGCTTAATGTAAGGACTTCTAAGTTCAAAATACGAACTTAACCACAAACTAGCAGTATGATCTCATGTGAGTTTTAACTAACATCTCTGAGACTTTCTTCTTGTATTCATAGAATGAGGCTATTATTACTTGCACTGCCCACTTAGCAGCAATTTAAAGGAAAATGCTTTGTAAACTTTAAAACATAGTAGAAATGTGAGCTTTTATTAGTAACATAAGCACTTAATTTTTCAAATAAGAAAATGAAATGTAGAGCTATGTATTGAAGAATTGCCCTATATTAGAAAGAAACAAACAAATGAAGGAAGGAAGAAGGAAGAAAGGAAGAAAAAAAGAAAGGAAGAAATATCAATAGATTGATAGAAATAGAGATCTAAATTTATCTGCATCTATATGTCAGTAATAAACAAGTGAACAAAAAGCCTTGACTCTTGTACTATAATTTGGCCATGACAAAAACAAAATAAGAAAAAGAAAAAAGAAAAATGTAGCTGAACAGATAATTTTCAAAAGAAATCCTAAATTTCTAGAAGCAGAGAAGGAAATTAATGAGATCTAAAATGAAGATTAGAATTCTGAGGAAGTTCAATCATGAGATTATCTACTACATCTAATCAAACTTTATGTGGAGTAGAACTAAAAATCTACGGTGCAATTATGGCCCTTTTCTATTGAAATCTGAGTGGGATAGAGTTTCCCAGATTCATATGCCCCATCTGAGACTTCCCTGCAAAAGAGCCTTAGAAAACTTATAGAAAACCTAAGATGTAAAATATAAAAGTCCTTTCCTCCAGTTCCTGGGGATTGTTAATACAATAGCAATCATGAGGGCAAAATATTTTCCAGTAATTTGAATCTGAGTTAAACAAAGAAGAATGAAGGATGTTCTTGCCAACTTAACCAAAGCTTCATGATTTTTTTAAAATCAAGGCACAGTATTCTTTGTTTTAAGGAAGTGTGGCATATAAACAATTAAACTGGCAACAAAAAAGGTTCGGGGACAGTCAGACCCCTAGACCAACTATCTGGGCACTGAGATTACTTTACTTCTCCACCTCTCCTTCCCTTTCCCCTACTATTTCATCTTTCTTTACTTTTACAGAATGAATTTTGGAGGACATGGCTTTGAGCCTCCATAGATAGAGCTGTTATTGTAATCTTCTCAACACAAAGCCAGAAAAGGGAGGAAGAAAATATAACATAGAAAATGTAATGTGGAAATGTCCAGCTACAGGGAGAAAAAGAGGATGAGTTAGGAGGAAGGAGTAAAGAGAACAGGAGAGTGAAATAATGAATATGAAAATAGAGAGGAAGATTTTAAACAAACCCCTTGAGATGCAGGAAAGCGTGTTGTGTTGTTTGAGCTCTAATAGTTCATAGCATTAATTGAAAACTGAAATAAAATCAAGTTTATAATAATGCTAAAGTAGACAGTTTATCATTTAACAAGTTTTAAATAGTTGTGCATCAATAAAAATTGCATGGCAAACCTAGAGAGATTCCCTACACATAATGTTTCATAGCACAGAGTCTAATAATTTCTGATATATGCTTGGGGAAGGGATTCAGGAAACATTCTAACTATTTCTAGTAAACAAAGAAAAATCTCACCCCCTTTTTATTACTTTAATGTTTTGAAAAATCCATTATTTCATTGGGATAGATACCAAATGAGCAAATTATCTTTTAACTATTTAGAAATTAAATCTTAGAATAGTGAACTTGTGGTAAGTGATAAAGTATGTCTTATACAAACTAGGAAGAGTGATTTTTGCCTCTAGAAACAGTTACATTAAGTTGTTCTGAAGCCCCTTTTAAGCCTGATATTCTATTGGTTTGATATTTGGTAGGAAACATCAATATTATTCAAGAATTTTTTTTTAAATTTGAGGGGAAGAAGAAAATGCTTCCGTTGAAAAGCCCAATATCTTAGAGAACAATGAATATTAGATGAAACAAACCATAGTACCTAGTAAAGCTCAAAGAGAAGCCCCCCCCAAAAGAGGACAATGGATACTAGATGGAAGAAACCATAATATCTAGGAAAGTGCAAGGAGAAGCAATATGGGAAATAAAACAAATATAAAATTTTAACAGAGGTAGATTTTTGGCCAGAAAGAAGGCTGAAATTAAGCTATCTACACTATAAATTGAAAGAGAGCAAGGATTGTGTCAAAGAAAGTATTTTTAAAATAAAACAATTAAAGGAAGAGAAAGAAAAGCTAAACTCACAAGTTAAACCCCACTGAAAATACAACTAAAAACCAGAAAAGTATAACATTTCTCTAGTTTTAGATTCCATGTGCAGAATCTATGTGATGAAGGAACCAGCAGTGACAGAGGTGAGTGGTTTAAGAATAACATCAAATGAAGCAGACAATTATCAAAGACCTTCATAAGCCCTCCCTAGTATAGTCTTCCCTCAGCACTGATTCAACAATATTCATTCACACTTAACACAAGGAAATTTGGAAATTAAAATTTTGGGAGGAAAAGAGGAGTTAAATTTGGACTGAGGGAACAAGCGAACCAAAAAACCCATTAATACAAAGAAGTCATAATATGGGATAAAATAATGACTGGATGTGACTTCAAAAGCAGAAAATAATTCAGAAATCATTATTAATATACTGAAAATGAGAATGAGTCAACAATAAGAATTATGAGAATGATTGGAAGGCCTATTTTTTTTAAATGAAGGAAATCATAGAATGGAAGAGCTGTCACAGAATAAATTCTGGGAAACCTTAGCAAAGTGATAGATCACCTAGAGACAAAATAAAAGAACAGAACTCAAAGTGCCATAATAAAATGAAAAAAGTCAGGAAATATCAAAATGTAGAAAAATTTCAAGAATAGATATCTACCATTAAACACAACTGGCCTAGAAAACAGAATGCAAAGATATAACCCAAGAATTATTAGCCTCCAAGAAGCTTATGATGAAACAAAAGCAAAATATCATATTATATTATATTCCAAATAAAAGAATATAAAACATAATTCCTGACAAGCTCCATACCTAAAAGGTAAGACACATTCAATCCACAGGTCACAAACAAAGAGAAACTCCAAATAGATTAACACCCTGATTTTCAGTCACCAAAATCCAGATATTTCAAGTCAAAGACAAATTTTGCAAGTAGTTGCCAAGAGGTAGATAAAAGACACAGGATCCCAACTCAGAATAACAGAAAAGTATGCATCGAATACTAGATAAAATTAAATCATCTGCATATGGTATAAAAAGCAAGAAAAATCATTTATATCTAAGAGTAATTAGTTCCAAAAACTGAGTACCATGCTACAGCTTAGAAAATACATTAAAAAAAAGAATAGATAACTTTCAAACATTTCTATGGAGTAATCAAAATCGGAAAGTCTTCAAAAGAAAACCAATAGTGCACTAAAACATTTTTAAATGAATATGCTTGACACTAGAAGAACTAAGTGATATTAAAGTGTTTACATTCTGGAAAAAAAAGTTTGAAAAAAATCTATGCTTTCACAGTCCCATTATTTCCATAATGAAGGAATATAGAGACACTAACTTAGATATTTTAAAAACCAAATAAAATAAATGTATCAAGAGAAAAGAGGGAAGGAGAGGGGAAGAATCTACTATTTCTTAAAATTGCAGCACAAGAATTAAAAAAATATTAAAACAAAGAATTGGAGAGTAGCAATTTCATGAGACACAGGATTGGCTCTGTATTATCTGAATTGGCAAATAATAATATAATTTTAGGAATATAAATAGAATAAAGTAACCAAGTGACTCCGGTTGGACTGGGAGGGGAAGCAGGGGATTAAGAGAGGAAGGCAAAGTTGTAGAGCGGATGACAGCAAGCAAAATAAACTACAGATATGGAAAACTGATTAAAAATATAAATAAAACCCAATAACAAATCTGAGCTCAAAAAAGAAAGCGGGGAAAGTCTTCAGTTTTATTTCCATACAAAATAAATAGATGTCTAGTGCTGATTTCAATATTTTTTATCTTTCTTTTTTTTCTAAAGAAGGTTAGGGTGAAATGATAAGGAGTGAAGAAACATTACAACAGAATTTAATAGAAAAAGAAATCAAACAGCAATGAATATAAGTACATTAAACACTCATAAAACTAATACTGTGTACAGAATAAATAAGAAAATTATGTTTGACAATTTTTATTTACAAAAATACACTTAAGCCATAAAGATTCAAAGAGTTAAAATGCAGTGTTAGAGTAGAATTATTTTTAAACACATATTCTGTTTTAGAATTATTCTATTTATCAGTTCCAAAGCAGAATAATAAGGGCTTGGTACTTGGGGTTAAATTACTTGCTCAGGGTCACACAGCTAGGAAATGTCTGAAGCCAGATTTGAACCCTGGACCTCTTTCTTATCTCTAGACCTGGCTCTCAATCCACTGAGCCACCTCCACGCCCCCTAGAATTATTTTTATGCCTCAATCAGACCCAAAATTAAAGAGTACAAATCATGACCTCAAAGTTATACTATAAAATACATATGGTTAAAAGAGAAAAGCAGGGGAACTATATTATGGTTAAATTTTGAAACAGTGTCAATATTTAATAGATATACAGCAAATAGCAAAGATCTAAGTCCTTAAAGGAAAAGATAGGTAACTTACTACCAAAAACTAGTTATTATGACAAGAATTACTGGAGACATTAACTTATCTCTTTCGGATTTGAACAAATCTAACGGAAAAGTTTTAAGTTAAACATCTGAACAAAATAATAGAAAAAATTAAATGATAGTTCTTTAGAATACCAATTTCTTAATACTGAACAACTTTACAAAGCCTGACAATATATTAGGACAAAAAATGCTCATTCATAAACAGAAAGACACATTAAATATCTCTTAGCATTCCTTAAGGAAAAATTTATGTGGGGAATTTCAGTGGAAATAATTTTAAAATGTAATAATTAATGTAATGAGATATAAAATTAATTATAAAGCATTAGTTCTTAAAACTGTTTATATTAGTTTTAAAGGTAGACTACAGATCTGTAAAAGAGAAAAGACAAGTCCTAAAAGTAAAGAAATATATTAACAATAATTAAAAGAAATATATTCAAATACAAAGAACAAAAACTTCTAGAGGGAAGATATCCTATTAGACAAAAACTTCTGAGAAAAGTAGAGATCACTTTAGCAGGAAATAGATATGTATCTTGGACCATAAAAAAATCTAAACAGAGAAGTAATTTAAATATAACAAGTCATATCCTACAAAAAATTGAAGAGAATAGGGAGAACTTCCTTGCAGATCTATAATTGGGAGGTAGGAAGGAAAATTCATGACAAAATAAGAAATAGAAGAAATAAAAAATAGAAAATTTTGATCACATAAAATTTCAAAAGATTTTGCACAAACAAGCTTTGTGCAAATAGAATTTTAAAAAAGAAACTATCAAATGGAAGAAATTTTTCATACAGCAATTCATTAAAAACCTAATGTATTGACACAAATATTGTCTGAGTCATTTAATAATAGATAAGTGATTAAAACATAAGAATAAACATTTTTTACAAAGAGCTGTCATAAAGAACATAGAGAAAGTGAGAACGAATCTGACCATTTTCTTTAGTAGCCACATTCTCTCAGGACAGAACCATTGTGCCTGGAGTATTGTAGGAAATTAATAAATGCTTACTGACTATGACTGACTTAGTCATACTCAATTGTAAATCCACAATTTGAGCCTCATTCGTTCTAGAGGGCATCTCTAGTCTCTCTTAGTCCTAGTGCCAGTTTATTATTACCAATTAATGAAAAAAATAATTACTGATTGCAACATCTCAAATAGCTCATGAAAAGGGAAGTTCAGAGGAATATATGAATATTTCAAAAAATACAATTTCTAAAGCATTTTGATCTATTATAATTTACCTTGACTATTTTCCCTATTAGATTTGTATAATCACTTGTTAATAATGGATGTGAAGTGAAGGTGGATCTCAAAGTAACTGACTAAAAATAAAGTTAGGAGATCATCTTTAGGTATCATTGGTACATCTTCTCTCTATGTCTCTTCTATGTCACAGCTATGTCTCTTTCACAGAGCAGAGAGTTGACTCCCTAAGAAAAAGCATCTAAACTGCCAGTGAATGGGCTTGGTTTTGAACCAAGTAAGGAGTGTCAGGAATTTTTCTTTATTTGTATGCTAGTCCTGGCCCAAGTGCAGATTCTCTGTTGGATACATGTTCATTGAGAGTTATTTCAGGAATGCCATAAACTTATTGTGGCCTAAGGTTCCCTTTATAGAATGCTTATATAAACTGTTCCAAGCTCAACCTTCAGGCAAATCCATCTGTGTAGTTTTTTTGTTGGGTTTTTTTTTTGACATGGCAGTGAATTGGAATAATTGAACTTGTGCAAATTCAATTACACTCATTTATGAAGCACCCAATTTGTGCCAGTGACTGTACCAGGCACTATGCCCACTGGCACTGGCAATATAAGGACACAAATGCCCTCAAGGAGCTTATATTTCATTGTAAAAGAGAACTGGCTAATCAAATGTAAGTGTGGGATCCATATTTCTGAGAGGGGTTCAAGCTGCATCAATGTGGATCTCACAGTAAGTTATGGACTGCTCAGTTCTATGTTTATAGGCATAAATTTAACCTCTCTATAGTCTCTAGAATAGTTACTTCCCTGGAATATTATAGAAACAGTAGGAAAACAGACAGCCTGAATGTGGTGCATTGCATGCATGGATGATATATATGAAAAAATAGAGAGAGAGAGAGGGAGAGAGAGAGAGAGAGAGAGAGAGAGAGAGAGAGAGAGA
>NC_058133.1:322335865-322405273 GCF_016433145.1 Gracilinanus agilis | reverse complement strand
TCTGTAATATGCTCTCTTACCTACTTCCATTTTATTACTGAATTCATCCCATTAATATTCACTGTTATGATTCCTAACTGTACATTTCCCTTGAAGTTTTTTTTCCATTTATCTTTCTCTCTCTCCTTTCACCTTGTCACTCCTCAAAAGTATTTTGCTTCTGATTACCATCTCCCTCAACCCACTCCTTCCTTCTACGAGAGGCCTGCTCGTCACCCTTCCTAAGATAGATTTCTATACTCAATTAAGTGTGTAGGTTAATCCCCCTTTGAGCCAACTCTGATGAGAATAAGATTCCAGCATTGCCCACCATTGTTCCATTTCCTATTCCATTGTAAAATATCTTTCATACATCTTTTAGGTGATATAATTTACCCCCATTCTACCTCTTCCTTCCCTCTTTTCCCAGTGCATCCCTTTTTCTCACTCCCTTTAATTTTTTTGGCTATCATTCCATCATAATCAACTCATACTCATCCTTTCTGCCTATGCATACTGATTACTGTCCTTATAACAATAAAGTTCTTAGGAGTTTTAAGTATCATCTTGCTATATAAGAATATAAAGAGTTTAACCATATTAAGCCCCTCAAAATTTCTTTCATATTTACATTTTTATTCTTCTCTTGAGTCTTGTGTTTGAATGTCAAATTTTCTATTCAGATCTTTTCTTTGGGAATTTCCTAAATCCATTGATTCCAGTGCTTACTACAGTGGACAAGTTAGAATATACATAAATGGATTAATTTATCTCCAAGAACAGCTGATAGATCTAACTTTGGTGAATCAAAATATTTGATTAAGTGAGTGGCATAATTGTTCCATTTCTACCAATAAGACATTTACTGATCTATATAGCAAGTAAGCTACTTTGGACAAGGCTTGGAGTGGAGTTTTTTAATAATCAAATGTTTACTTTTACCTCTAGTCAAGAGGTATACTTGAGTCATCCAAGAGGTCTGAAATTTCTCAATTAACTTTTCCCAAATAACTAGTACTTATTTTGCATTTGAATGCATATTCCAACATGTTTTAGTGCCAGGTTCCAATATGGCTCCCTCCCTAATTCTGGGGTCATGCAACTCCAGGCACTTCATGGAAGCCACATGTTATTCTGGTATTTCTTTGGATATAGTAGCAGAAAATTATTTCCGATTCCCTGGCCATAGGAAAGAAGCAGAAATTCTACCTCTGTGGAGTGGGCAACTACTGATTGGATGGACCCTAGTCTGGAAAGAAGGCAGTTCCATTCTTCACACCATGCCAAACCAAAAGAAAAGATGGCTAAGAACCGGCAAGAGGGGTCACCTAAAATAAGAGCTGACTTGAACTGTTACTTAAACATAAACCAAATGCTATTTATGAGGTTTGAGACTCCAAACCCCCATTTTCCTTCATTAGTAATTTTTCTTTTAAACATACTTCAGCCCATCCCAGGGCTCCAGGATGTAGTAAAAGTGCCAGAAAGCAGCACAAAGACCATCCTTGTTGTATTTATGGCCCAACCAGAAGTGGGAAGCATTGGAAATCTCGAGACACCATAATTAGAGTCCATCCAATTATAATTTTTGCAACAAAGAATACAAATAGCAAGGCAGAATCCAAAGGGATTTGGGAAGGGAATGAGTTTGAGGATCCAACTATAAAGTTAACAAGTACACCAAGGAAAAAGAAAGAAAAGGATGAGACAAAGCTGCAACATTGGAGAAAGTATTTTTCATGAAGCATTCAGCCAAAGTAATATCAACATAAGGAGCAAAATGGAAAATTGAAAAAATACATTTTTGTACTCAATCTCAGGGCTACAACTTAATTTTTGTAGCTTTCATATATGGAATATCTGTGGGTATCCTCCAAGACTACATCCTTGGTTCTCTTCTCTATTTATACCTTCTTCCCTGGTAACATGCCTTGTTTTTTCCATGGATTTAATTTTCATCTCTTCACCAAAGGTTTCCAGTTCTATATGCTCAACTCTAATCTTTTCCTTAAGCTCCAATCCTTCATTTTTACCTAAATGTCTGATAGTACTTAAAACCTTAAGCATGTCTAAAATAAAATAAAATAACTTTTCCCCAAAATTGACCTTCCTGACTTTCCTCTAACATTCTTCTTTCTATTGAATCTGCTTCCATTGTCTTTATTACCCAGTTGTTAACTCAAAAATTTCATATTCTGCCTAAAGTATAGCTAATGTGTTCCAGTAATTGTATAAAAGCATTGCAGGGACATTATTCTGATTGGGTCCAGAAAGGTAGGGACTGACATAGGATTCAGAGATCTCTTTATCATCTCTGATAATCTGATAAGGACAGTTTAGTTGATAAGGAAATGAGGACAGAATAAGGGAGTTGTCTTTTAGCTCATACTTCTAGCTCTGGCTCCAGGAGCATGATGTTTATTATATATGTTTCAAGACTCATTTCACACAAAAGAACCCCCCCAAAACTTTGCAGATGCGCAGAAGTTACAAATTATGTCATATCAAAATGTAAAAAGTCTCATTGGCTTCAGAACAGAGAAAGGCCAAGGCTGAATTTTGACTGGATTCTTATCAGAAAGCCAAGTCAGGGAATATCCCTCTCCAGGTCAAATTGCCCCCTCTAAGGTTTTGGTCTTGGCTATATCAGGCAGCTGCATTCCTGGCCCAAGGGGGAGTGTGTTAACCATTTAACTTCTGGTTAGCTAGGAACTTAAAGCTTTACAATAAGGCCACAATACTTTTCAATGAGAAATTACGAGGATCACAAAAGGGGTCAAAAGAGGAGTCTCAGATTTTAATCTATTTTCTTAATGGCTTTCCACAATAAGAGAAGAGAAACTATAACTGAAAATTTGACTTGGTATCAGAGTGTCTGTGAATCACTGAAACTTCAGAATTGAAATGGATAGACTGGCTACCAGTGTAGGATTTAGAGTTGAGGGAGTTCATATAAAATTTGGTTGCCAAAATTCATAGGCTACCATGGAGTTAATTATTTAACTAAGCCTGATTGCCTTAAAACTAATTTTTTGTTACATTTTCTAGTATTTCTTGCCCCCCACCACCACCACTGCCTAAAGCATATGAGACCTTCTCCTGACATGAATACAAACACCATTCTTCTACTCCAGATCCCCCCATTCAAGCCTCCAGGATAGGGAGTCTTAAATTTTTGGTGTATCTTGTACCCTATTGACAGTTTAATGAAGCCTATGAATCCTTTTTCAGAATGTTTTTAAATGCATAAGTTAAAATATATAGGATTACAGAAGAAATCAGTTATATTAAAATACAATTACAGAGTGTGTTTGTATACTTAAAGTTCATGAATCCTAGGTTAAGACTCCCCTACTCTAGGTAGTGGCACTGGTGAAAAGTTCTAGGAAGTTCTATACTGGCTTTTACATCCTCTCTTAAGGCCAATACTCTTGCCAATTAACAGGAAAATGAAGATAGTTAAGACAACTTCACTGACATGAAATAACTGTAAATATCTCAAATAATGCATTCCTTCTGCCAATCCACAATTATTAATGATGAGAAAGACCTTGGACTATATATTTTTAGGTAAGCATAAATCTGCCACAGCAAAGACCAGAGTAAGAGTGTAGTTTTGACCAGCAAACTCTGGTACTGAACCAACTACCTGAATGATGAGGAGGGAATGGAGTGCCTTTCCACAAAGGTCAATTAGTACAGAAATTGCAGAACAATAGACCAAACCTATTTCCTATGCTTATGAACACTCCTGATTCCCTGTGTGAGTCATTTTCATTACTTAAAAGATATTCTACAAATAAACTTCAGAAGGTATAGAACTCTTCAATCTCAGTGAGTATTCAATAGGCAAAGCAATAACAATGATGTTCGGTATAGCTGCTGGCTAATGGAAAGGGAGGGGGGTTAAAGAGGATGAGGGAGGGTGGGGGATGCTTTTATAAAATAGAGTTCACTACTGTCAAGAGAGAAACCACTTGAAGGAAGATCAAGATTGGCTGTTGAATTAATTTATGCCTGATATAGATGATAAATGAGAAATGGGTAATTAGCAGAATCACAAAAAACTTCTATGAATTAAATAGACATGATCATTTTAGCAGATTGCAACAGAAATTATAAGTAGGCCACTAAATTCTGTTCTAATCATTTTGCCAGGCAAATTGTTTTCTTTTGCATGTGCATTCCCTTTTTTGTATGGGAGAAAATGTTTTGTTTCATATCTAATTAATGTTTATACATTGGAGACTTTTATTTACTTTTCCTCTTTCTGGGAAATTCCTTAGACTTAAAACTTTAACTATTACTATAATTAGCAACATTTTCTGAAATTTAGGTGGTTGTGATGAATCAAAGAAAATGATAACTGGGGAGATTACTTCCCCTATTGAGAAGTTAGGCTCTTCCTAGCTATATGAGCAAACATCAATGACTAGACTAAAGTCCAGCACTGCAGGTCACCAGTCATAGAGCCTCAGATAATGTGACTAGCCTGTTTTCTCTTCCTATCATACAAATCCTTAATGACCGCCTTTACTGCAGTTCTTCAGAATTCCTCTTTAGTTACATTATTCAGCTTGATCATAGCTACCACGTACTCCTCCATTGCTGTTCATGTGATATCCACCGTTACTTCTTTAGAGGCATTGGTCTCCACACTTCACTGCCATATAGGATTTAATTATTGGTATTGAAAAGATGAGTCTTTGCTTTCATGGGAATCTGGGGATCAGTAAAAGAACTTTATCTTTTTCCAAAGCAATCCAACTCATTCTCTTTCTTCTGTTCAATGCTAGGCCCACTTACTGACTAACTGCACTGTGAATCCTGGCTATACATAGTGAAGACAAGCTCAGTAGAGTTTCCATCCAAATGCATGATGAAATCTGGGCATTAAACATTTTTCCTCCACTTGGTCTTTCTTCTGTTAATGAACAGGTCAAACTGTTTTGGGGGATTAAAGATCTTTTCCAGAAGACTCTGCAATGTTCTGGGGCTTCATGCAAACACAATGTAGTATGGGAAAGAGGTTATATGCATGTGAGTATATACAGATATGTATATATGTACATATGTATAAATATATATACATACATTCTTTTACATATATATACATATATATGAAGGTATGAAGGTAGGGTCAATTTTTGCCTTTGTGTGTATTCTCATTACTCAGCACCATGTTTGGAACAGAGTAATTGCTTTAAATGCTTGTAGATTAGATAGATAGGTATAGTAATAGATATTCTTGAATGGAAAATGTTTGCAAGTCCATGTATGTATATATATGCATATGTGTTATGTATGTATTTATGTCATAGGATGGGAAGTGACATATGGTAACTGTGAACAATAGGGGAAGGAGTCTTACCAACGACCTTACCTTTAGTGGGAAATAATCCATCTCATAGATAGTTCCTTATCTGAATAGAACTCTGTGTTTTGGTGGCAAGAATAGTCTTGGGTGTCATCTATTATGCAAAAACTGCCAGAAAATGGGCTATTAGGGTCCTGATCCTCTTCTTTGCTTCTATCATATTCTACCTTGCTTAATATAAGCTTCTGGAATGTAGATCTGTTGTGCTTGCCTTTAAAACCTCCACAATACATAGTATAGTAACTTGCACATAATAGGTGCTTAATAAATGTTGAGTTGATCTTGATTGAAGGACAGATTGCATCAGGCTAATGTTATTTCTTCTTTGAATAAAATTATTAGTCAGTTGATAAAGAGAGAGATCTATAAGATTTTAGTTCATTATGAATCAGTAGTGTGATATGGCAAAAAAAATTTAACGTAATCTTGGACAATCCTTTGAAAGACCTAGTACAATGGAAGGAATGCTGATTTAGAGTCAGTAAATGTGGATTCGTCTTGACTTCCTCTTACCCATCCATATTGCTTGGACAAATAAAAATTATTATCAATAAACTCTCCATCCATTTACAGTATATAATGATAATGTGGGCAGCTAGGAGGCACAGTGTACTGAGCCTGGAGTCAGGAAGACTCATCTTTATAAGTTCAAATCAGCCCTTAGGCACTGACTAACTGGGTGATCCTAGGCAAGTCTTTTAAACCTGTTTGCCTCAGTTTCCTTATCTGTAAAATGAGCCAGAGAAGGTAATGGCAAACTGCTCTAGTATCTTTGTCAAGAAAATACCAGGAAGAGTTGGACATAACTGAAAATGACGAAACAACAACTTCCTCTTATATTCCCTGTCACACAAGACCAAGAGGAAAGAATGGGCAAGTTTCTTGTTCCTTATTGCTACTTTACCACTATCACTCAACAAAATCTCTTCCACACTGGGGTCCACCCAATGTACATATTTCATTCTAACCAGATCTTGCTCCGAAGCCATTCTTCCTCTTTTTTCAGAACTCAATAAGGGGCTCAAAATCTTCCTCTCTCTCTCAAGCCCTATTCCTTACATCTGGGAACTTCAATTTACATGTATGTCTTCTGAATTATTCTTGATGCTCAGTTCTTCGACCTCCTTACCTTCCAGAATCTGCACCTTAAATTTATCTCAGCTACTCACAGGTCAAACTCTTGATCTCATCATCACCCATAAGTATTTCTCCTGCCCAATCAATAACTCTGTAATTCCTTCTGGCCTTCCTGTATTTCTTGCACTTTTTTGTTGTTCAGTTATTTTTCAGTCATGAAAAATATGTCTCTGTAACCCAATTTGGGGTTTCTTGGCAAAGATACTAGAGTGGTTTGCCATTTCCTTCTCAAGTTCATTTTGCAGATGTAACTGAGGCAAATAGGGTTAAGTAACTATCCCAGGGTCTTGTAGAGAGTATCTAAGGTCAGATATGACTTCATAAAGATGAGTCTCCCTGTGTCCAGGTCTGATGCTCTATCCCATTGTATCACCTACCTGCCCTTAATCCTTCCTAAACCCATTCTCTCTCATCACTCCAACCCTCTCTGCTTTCCCAGGTCATCTCAGCATCTCTGGCTTAACTTTCATCTCTTCAAAATCATGACCTTTTGTTGATACTTTTAACTATTCCTAGAAAGTCTACCCTCTTGGGGGAATCAGTGCTCCATTTTAGTTCTCTTGCTACCAGTCTTACTAATTCTTGTCCTCCTTTGTAGGGTCATTCTTCATGTCACTCTCACAAGTGAGTGGAACCCAGGAATCTGTTGTGAGTTCTCTTTTTTCTATACATTGATTGTGATGTTTCTAGCTTTCATGGATTCAGTTATCATCTGAATGCAGATGATTCCCAAATGTCATTCAGGAGCAAGGAATCTTTTGTTTTTCTTTATATCCTTAGTGCTTAGAATTTGTGTGTGGCATATAATAAATGCTTACTGATTTATTGGTTCATTTTTAATGCTTATCCCTCCCTTAGGTCCAATCCCACATCACCACCTAGATATACTGTAAGCATTTGAAACTCAACATGTCAAAAACAGAACTCTTTCCTTCTAAATTCACCACTCATTGTAATTTATATACTTATGCCAAGGGCATCACTCTCCTTTCAGTCACCTTGGTTCACATATCAACTTTCTCTTTTTACAGACAAGGAAACTAAGGCCCAGAGATATTAAGTGACTTAGCTAAGGTCACATAGTTAGTAAGTGTTTGATATGGGATAAGACCTTATTTCTTCCACTCTCCCAGGTCCAGAATGCTATCTACTACACCATACTGTCTCCTTAGGGTTATCAATTCTACCTCTACAAAATCGCTTTCATCTCCTTTCCATTCATACCACCAATCTAATTCAGACTCTCATTGCTTCTGGCCCATACTATGACAATCATTTCCTAGCAATCTTTCCTTCTAGTCTACCTAGCTGCCAAATCAAAATTCTTAAAGTATAGATCATATCATGTCACTCATATGCTGAAGAAACTCTGTTGGCTCCATCAACTCTAAAAAAGACAAAAATTCTGCTATTTTACATTTAAAGCCCTTCACAATCTACTCTAGCCAATATTCCTAAATCAATTACACACTATCTCTCACATCATCTACATTTCTATTATTAAAATGTCCTACTTGATGTTCATTGTACCCAGCTTTCCCACTCTTGTCTCTGTTCCTTCACTTGTCTCCATGGCCATGCCTAGGATGCTCTTTTTCCTCTTCCGTGCCTCTTAAAATCACTATGGCAATTCCCCTTTCTTGAGACGCTTTTCCTTATTTCCCCAGTTGTTTACTAGTACTGCCCCCAACAAAAATAACTTTGCATGTATTTTGCATTTGTCTTTGTCAAAACAACAAAAAGTATGATTTTTCAAAATTCAACTGTGATTGATTAAGCCCCTACTTACTTTGAGTGAGGCATTAATGCTCCTTTTGGTATATGAAACAATGATATTAATATCAGTTCTATCTAGTTTTACCACTGTTGGGTTTGTACCCCAAAGAGATAATAGGGAAACTATATGTAGAAAAATATTCATAGCTGTGCTCTTTGTGGTGCAAAAAATTGGAAAATGAGGGGGTGTCCATCGATTAGTGAATGGTTGAAGAAATTGTGGTATCTGTTGGTGATGTAATACTATTGTTCTAAAAGGAATAATGAACTGGAAGAATTCCATGTGGAAAGAACAGAACCAGGAAAACCTTATACACAGATACTCTTACACTGTGGCACAATTGAACATAATGGACATCTCTACTAGCAGCAATGCAATGATTCAGGACAATTCTGAGGGACTTATGAGAAAGAACACTACCCACATCCAGAGAAAGAACTGTGGTAGTAGAAATAAAGGAGAAAAAATACGTGATTGATCACATGGGTCGATGGGGATATGATTGGGGATGTTGAATTTAAATGATCATTATATTACAAATATTGATAATACAGAAATAGGTTTTGAACAATGATACATGTAAAACTCATTGGAATTGCTCATCAGCTCTGGGAGGGGGGAGAGAGTAGGGGAAGGAAAGAAAATGAATCATGTAACCATGGAAAAATATCCTAAATTAATTAATTAAATTAAAAAGTTTAAAACATATATCTGCTCTGTTGCCTCTCTAATAGTAGTGAGGGGCAGTACTGACTCCCTCATGCTTTCACTCAGGTTCCGTTGGGGAAGAAAGTATTCATCTATAGGATTCGGACTGGGGAGGGGAGGGATGCAGCCTATAGTTGGTTCTTTTCCTACTTAAATCTAGTGGTCCTACATAGAGACTGAACTCCACACTAGACAAGACCCACAATCCCATAACACAATGCTTTAACTCAGTGGCCTGGTCTATAGGCTGAGCAGCAATGAGAAAGATTTCAGCCTGTGTCACAGTCAGATTAAATTAAACATTCTGGCACCAGTACTGAAGTTAGATTAAAGAAACTCAAAGCAGACTGTGGAGCACTAGGACTAGGAAAACTGTACACCATGAATGCCATATGACATCTTTGAGTGATTATACCTGGAAATCCTGGAGCAGCTGCAGAGACCCTTTGCTACTCCAATCACAACAAAGGTGTCATATTGCTGTCCCCACAGAAGACAATCCTTGGCTGAAGATTTCAACAGATTCAGCCTCCTTTTGGGATCTTCCACATTTGCTGGAGCAATTTGAGTTACAAGCCCAGGTTTCAATTATTATTTGATGCCAAAAGTTTGGATATTTGTGGACTGGGTGTGGGGAAACCTAAGGAGTTTTGGAATCCTGAGAGACAAACAGATTTACTTCTTGAGATGACAATGGCAGCAACTCAGCCAGAGGAGGCAAAAAGTAGTCCTGCTGATGGCTGGATTTATTATGTCCCCTTTCCTGTGGGAGGAAATATATTTATGTGATAAATAACATCAATCCCAAGATCACATCAAAAAAAATCAGACAGCCAGGCCAGTATACACTCACCACCATTTCACTTGTCATAATGTCCCTTCCTCTCATCAGGACAGAAATATTTCTGTATCTCTTCCTCCTTTCTGTCCCCATCAAGAACCTAAAATTGGACTGTGTCATTTGGTTATCTGTCCTAAGAGCTTGGCAATGAGATTCTCCTCAAGCCACCAGTTGGCTCACAGTAGCACAATTGACAACACCAGTTATTAGTGGTGTGTGTGAAGCCTGCTGCCTGTAGTTAGCTTCCTTTTCCCAGTGGGTTCAACTCCTTTCAGTCCCAGTGTAATTACATGTTTTCTTATATGGCTAAAGTAAAAATATGTAAGTGATAAAATCTCCTGAAGACCACAATGCACACTAGGAGATGGAAGTGCCAAAAATACTGTGAAAGGGTTCCTAGAACCATAGTCTAAGAGTTGGAAGGGATATTAGAAGTCATATAATTTAATCCCCTTATTTTACAGATGATGAAACTTTGGCTAAGAAATTAAGTGACTTTCCCACGGTCACAGTGAGATCAAGTAGCAGGTTTGGAATTCAAATCAAGTTTCTCTAAATCCAAATACAGGGCCCTTGATATGTGTAGCAGAAGGAATACAGTGATCTAAGAGTATTTGAGAATAGGAAAGAAGAAAAAAGCATGTATTGAGCATCTACTATATGCTAAACATGGGCAACGAGGTGGTACAATGGATAGAGTGCCAGGCCTGGAGTCAGGAAGATTTCTCTTTCCTGAATTCAAATTTGAACTCAAAGACTTTTTAGATGTGTGATCCTAGACAAGTAACTTAACCCTGTTTGCTTCAGTTTCCTCATCTATAAAATGAGCTGGAAAAGGAAATGGCAAACTATATAATCTCTGCCAGGAAAAGGAAATGGCAGACTCCAGAATCTCTGCCAGGAAAATCCCAAATGGGGTCACAAAGTGTGAGACATGACTGAAAAATGACTGATATGCTGCCAAACTCTGGACTAAGTACTATACAAATCTTATTTTCACAACAACTCTGGAAGATTGGAACTATTCTGATTCCCACTTTGCAGTTGAAGAAATGGGACAGACAGAGGTTTAAATGGTTTGCCCAGGGTCACATAATTAGGGAGTATCTGAGGACATATTTGGACTGACTCAGGTCTTTGTGACCCTTAAGCCCTGTGCTCTATCTACCACACTGCCTAGTTGCCTTTAGGTGAGCATAGTAGAGAGAGAAACAGAGAGATAAAGGAAGAACATTTTCAATTCAATTCAACAAATATATTTTAAGGGCTGACTATGTTCAAGGCACTAGAGATATGCTGATTTTTTAAAAATGAAATCATTCTTGGCCTCAGGGGAGTTGCACACTAGTGGTGAGGATAGAGATATTAGGAGTCTGAGGTCTGTCTTGGATCTTTACTCTCTGTGTGTCTTGAGACGTATCACTTGAACAACTAGTTGGCATAGTGGACAAGGTAGGACTTGTTCAGAAGTTGAGAAGTTGACTTTGATTAGGACACTTAAGAGTTGGTGACCTTGGGTAAGTCACTTAGCATTTCCTCATTTATAGAATGAAGAGGTAGGACTAAAAGGCTTCCTTCCACTCTAAATCTGTCATCCTTTAACTAGATATCCCTTGAGTTCCTTCGAGATCTACATCTATACTTCTATGACATGAACAGCTATAGCTATAGATACCACCTATGTACATATATATATATATATACATACACAAATACCTATTTTAACTCTAAAGGGAAGGTTTTGCCTTATTCTGATTACTTTTCATCTTATTGGGTTCAGTCCAATGTTCTGGTTTGTTAAGATCTGTTTGTATACTGGCAGGAGTCTTTTCCAGGTATGGCTTGTTCTAGCTGGCTACTGAGGTCCTTTTCAACTCTGATATTCATATATTTTTGTGAATTATCATATAAGACTTCACAATAGTCCCCCTTTGCCTCCCACAAAAACTTTGGCTTCCCAACCCCAAACCCTGGGATCTGACAGGTGAGATTTTACCCAATCTTGTCCAGATCTCATCTTACTCTAGCCCCAACTCTTTCCAATTCTATCTCCCTCTACGCATTGTCTTCCCCTTAAGCATGGAAGCTCCTTGAGGGCAGGGCATGCTTACCTGTATGTGTATGACTAGTGTTTAGCACAGTGCCTGGCTTGTGATTAAATGCTTACTTGGCTCTTTTTAATTCGTTCATTCACAAGCTAAGTTTTTACAAGGTAGAAACTGGACAAAGGACTCTTGGAAATCTTGAGGACAGAGCCAAAGGGTACAGCAGGGGAAAAGAGAAAACTTCCCAAAGAAAGTGATGCCTAAGCTGAGACATAAGGGAAAAGAAACTTCCTAAAAGATAGTGATGAGTAAGGAGGGTAATTTGATTTACTTGAATAAATAGGTATTAAGGATCAACTATGTGGTAGGCATGGTTTTGTGCTCAGAGAGTTTACAGGCTCATGACAGGGCAAGCCATATATACAGATAGAGATAATACAAAAACTAATGTATGTGACAAGGGGAAAGGAAGGGTCAACAAAAAATACTATAGGAAACACTAATAAATGTAGGAATTAAGTATGCGTAGCTCACTTTTATACAGGACTTGGCAAAAACCTTTCCTGAAAAAGATCTTTTGAGGTAGATAGTGCATGTCCCCATTTTATGGATGAGAAAACAGGAAAAAGAGTAATAAGAAGAAGGCTTATGCTTGGGTCCTGTCTGATCAATTCCCTTCTCTATGTCTCTTTTAGTCCTAACATTCTGAGATCCTGTGGGCTCAGAAACACTCATGGCTTTACCACTGGTACACAGCCAAGAATTGTAAGAGCAGACCAAAAATCACTCTTCTGACTATGTTGACTTTGAAAAACAGTCAAGAGCAGCCTGAACCAATTGTATCAAAACTCCATACCAAGCAAAGCTTAATTCCCTTATTTCATGGTCACAGCCTTTTGCATAAGTATTATAAGCTTGTTCTAAGTGTTATTTAAAAGAAGGTGAGTATCTCTTGATCCTTGGAAGAAGGATAGACAGGAAGGTTCTTCTATAAGCTGAGCTGATAAACTAGCCTCAGGTGGTAAAGGGATCTAGGCTGAGTGGAACAGTGATGCCTGTGTGGCCACCAAGGTGTGCTGGTAACCACCAGGGCTTATGGATGATCAACTCAGCTAAGCACCTTGATCCCACTAACAGTGCCCAAATCAAAGTTATTGAGGGAGAAGCTGTAAATGTTGTTCAACAGCCCCTCTGGTTCCTTGGCTTGGGGTTAGGTTAGATGATAAAATTTGGTAATAGGTTAGTTGTTGGAATTTGAATGGATAACTCGAACTGACTTCAATTTTGGTAAATCCTTTTCCCCTCTGTCCGTAGCTATTCACTTGCTGTTGGAATGAATGCCAGCCTTCACTTATATCAAGTTTGAAACAGGGTTTAATGCTTTGACTCAAGGGGGAAGGAATCAGGATAAGGAAAGAGGTGTTGGGAATGGCTATGCTGTATCTATAGAGAGTTAAAGAAATCTAAACCAATGATCATCTAGTTGGTATTTGGCTGGAGATTCTTCTCCCCCTCATGGACCCTGGTCAGACCCGGCCATGGTCTAGACCAAAGGAAAGGAAGGGATAGTGATGATCTTCTTGGCAGCTCCGCTGTTTTCTCTCAGCTCTGTTTGGTAATAGATGAATGAACCTCTAGTGGCAATAGGTATGGATGCTGGATCAGCAGGTCTACTGGTCTACCCACTCCTCACCTCTGGCTGCTCCCAGAAATTCCCTTCTCCAGAATGAGACCAAGAATGGCTGAGCCCCTGGGCTTTTATAGAGGTGGTCCCAACTGTCTTTTGTCCTTAGCTCATGCCATTTGAGTAAATTCCAAGTTCTATAAGAGACTATTTGTCACTCAAACTGTTCTCTATCTTTTTCCAGAAGTTATCTATAACATAAGTAAAGGAAATCCTTTCCTCCAAGAGTCTCAAAGTTTTCATTTTTTTTACATTTTTATGCCTTTTGGGGTTTTTTCAACTATATGTAGAAACAATTTTTAAACAATTGCTTTCTGACATTTTGCCATCCAAATTTTCTCTCTTCCTCCTTTTCTCTGACCCCTCTCCAGATGATAAACAATCTGATATTGGTTTTTGCAGTGTTGTCATGCAATATAAATGTCCATACTCCTCATGTACTGAAAGAAGACAATAATGAACATGTAAAAAAAAAGCTCATGGAGGAAATAAGGCATGACATGATATGGTTCAACTTGCATTTATGCTCTGGCAGTTCTTTATGTGGCTGTGGATAGAATTTTTCATTGTCCCTTGGAGTTGTCTTGGATCCTTCCATTGCTGACAATAATTTAGTCCTTCACAGTAAATCATTGTACAATATTTCTGTTACTGTATACAGTGTTCTCCTGGTTCTAATCACTTCACTGCATCAGTTTATAGAAGTCTTTCCAAGTTTTGCTGAAATCTATCTGTTCATTTCTTATGGCACAATAGTATTATGGCACAATAGTATTGCATTGTAACCATATACCATAACTTGTTCAGCCATTCCCCAATTGATGGATTCCAATTTTTGGCCACCACAAAGAGAGTGGTTATAAATATTTTTGTACATGCTGGTCCTTTTCCCTTATCTATGATCACTTTGGGATACAGATCTATTAATACTATTGCTGGGCCAAAGGGTATGCATAGTTTTTTAACCCTTTGGGCATGGTTCCAGATTACTATCCAGAATGGCTTTATTAGTTCACAGCTCCACCAACAGTGTGCATGGTTTCAAAAGTATTTTGCAACTGTTGATTTAATCTTCAAACTCTTGGAGGTAAAACCAAGGAGACATTTTGTAATAGCCATTTGCTTGCTGGTAAATAAATAGGATGGGGAAGCTATGTGGCACAGTGGATAAAGTTCCAGGCCCAATGACAGTAAGATTCATCTTCATGAGTTCAAATCTTCCATAAGACACTTAATAACTATGTCATCGTGAGCAAGTGACTTAACCTTGTTTGCCTCAGTTTGCCTTATCTGAAAAATGAACTAGAAAAGGAAAATACAAATCAGTCTAGTATTTTTGCCTAGAAAACCTGAAATGGGGTCATAGAGAGTTATACATGACTGACATGATTGACCAACAGGAACAATAACAAAAATAAACAGGCTAAAGAGAGATGCAACTCAGAGGAGTTTGTGGGGTGGAGTTATGAAAAAAAGTTATACAAATAAATTCCAGAATTGAAGTACTGGCTTTTTCAAAATGCCTTGTACTTAAATATTTCCCCTTTTCTCTCTTCTAGAGACATTTTGAAGAATATTAGAGAACTCTGAGAATCTTGTCTGGGCTGGGAAAGACAATAATTACCACCTGTACCCTGCACATGTGGGTAAGCATCCACTGAAATAAACCATTCACATCCATGACAAATATCAAAATTGGAGACATAAGGAGCAGAGCAGTAAATTGTAGTATGACAAAATAGCCACATTTAATTATGTCAAATTACATAGAATTTAGACTCCTTTCAACATGTGTTATTTAAAGTCATGTCTAAAGGTCTTCTCTTGACTAATGCAAGTTTTACTGCAAGTCACGAAGCTGACAAAAAGAACATTCATTAAGTTTTTTTTTCAAGTGTTTTGTAGCATTTTCCCTTGATGAGCGTGTCTTTCAAAACCTTGGACATGCTCCTACCCACCTACCCAAAAGTGTGACTCGTGCTATTCCTCCTACTTGGAATCCCTTCTCTTCGTCTATTATCTATCTCCTGCTTCAAAATACAATTTCAAAATTCTCACTTAAAGCATTATTAATGATTTTCATTTTGTGCTCTTTTTTAAATTCAATTTTATTTTTTTGGAACCAAATTCTTTCTTTCTGAACTTTCCCTCTCCCAATCATTGAAGCAGGGAAAGGGTGGGAGGAGCGACATTATAAATATGTTTAGTCAAGCAAAACAAATTCCCACACTAACCATATCAAAAACAATATGCTTCAACTTGCAATCTAAATGCATTACTTCTCCCTTTGGAGGTGGATAACAAGTTTGTTCATGAGTCCTCCAGAAGGGTGTTTAGTTATTGTACAGATTAGAGTTCCCAAGTCACTCAAAATCCTTTGTCTACTTTATTGTCCTTAAATAAATTGTTCTCCTGGTCCTGCTCACTTTAATCTGAATCAGTTCACATAAGTTTTCCCAGCTTTCTATGAAATCATGCCTTTCATCATTGCTTTACAGCACTGCCTGTATACACCATAACTTGTTAATATAACATAACTTGTTTATTTGCCCAGTTGATGGGTACCCCGTCAATCCTCAATTCTTTGCCACAATGAAAGGGGTTGCTGTAAATATCTGTGTACATATGGGACCTTTTCTTCTTTCTTTGGTCTCATCAAGCTATAGATCTAGTAACAGTGTCACTGTGTCAAAGAATGTGCACAGCTTAGTAACTTTTTTGGGCATAGTTCCAAATTGTTCTCCAGAATGGCTGGACCAGTTCCCAATTCTACTAAAAGCATTAGTATGCCTATTCTTCCACCTCCAGTATCTGTCATTTTCATTTTTTGTCATCTTTGACAATCTGAGGGAATATGTGTTTTAATATGCATTTCCCTAATTGTTAGTGATTTGGATCATTTTTTCATGTGGATTGATACCTTGAACTGCTGAAAACTGCTTGCTAATATCCTTTGAATATTTATTAAATAGAGAATATACCTTTTATTTTTATGGCTGTTTTCTGCAAATGCTCCCTGTAACAAACAAAACAGCAAAGTGGAACCAACTGCCTATAGCAACTTCATCAAATACTGTTTGTTGCATTACATACCCCAGTGGTCCCCAACTTCTCTAATGATGGGAAGGATGTCTCATCATATGTCATCTGGATTCAAAATTTATTATCATAACTAATCAGAGTTCAGATTGCTTTTTGGCGTTCTGTTTATTGTTGTTTTTGTGCGTGCTGCCTTGCTAGTTCCATTTTTTCCTCTTTTGTATATGCTCATCTAAGCCTAATTATCAAAGCTTCCTTTTCTCTAAAGCCTTCTCACAACACAAAGATATGGCTTCATTCTTGTCCCTTTAGTCTCTCTATCAAGCTTAGAGCATTCTTCAATTTATGTCTCCAAAAAGTGTGTAATACTAAAAGAAGGGACTCAGGAACTTGAACTTTATGTCAGAGAACTTAGGTTCCAATATTGGGTCTGTCATCTACCCTCTTAATATCATGAGCAAGTCACTTAACTTCTTGGAAACTATTTCTTCTTTGATAAAAATGAGTATTAGACTAGGTGATCCATAAGGTATCTTCCAGGTCTAAATCTATGATCTGATGACTTTATTTAATATCACCTGCTGATGATAATACTAATAACTCACATTTATATAACTCTTTAAGGCTGCTAAGTTACTGTCCCTATAGCAACTAGGTGAGAATTATGTAATGTATATATTATTTTCCCATTTTTAAGATGGCAAATCTGAGCCTAAAAAAATTAAGGGGTTTGATGTGCTGTTACAGTGAGCTCAAATCAGCTTGTGAATGCCAGTTGTTGAATTTTGATTATAAACATTTACATCTTGGAAATCAGAAAATGCTACAAACCAGGATTTGATATATTGTTTTGTTTTGACTGCCTAGATTTAAGGGATAAAAATGTTAATAATGTAGATTAAAATGGAAAAATGTTTTATATGATTGCATATATATATGCATGGGAGGGAATAAGGGGGGAAAAATTTGAACTGAATTTTTTAAATGAACATTAAAAAATTGGTTTTACATGTAATTGGGTGGAAAACAAAATATTTTTCTTTAATGTAGACTACACTTAAAAGTTTGTCCTGGGCATATTTACCCCCTTGAGAGCCAGTTTATTAAAACTTTACCAGCATGCCCCAAATTAAGGGTTTTACCCACAGTCAGGTAGCCAAGCAGTATCATAGATAAAATTCATAATGAAGTTCTTGATTCTTTTCAAGTCCATTCCCATTATACCATGCCATATGACTTTACCCTCTCCCTCAACCCCACAGCAAAAATCTATATCCCTTTTTTGACAGCTTCATAGATCTAGAAAAGAGA
The DNA here is from genome assembly GCF_016433145.1 of Gracilinanus agilis. Taxonomy (NCBI): domain Eukaryota; kingdom Metazoa; phylum Chordata; class Mammalia; order Didelphimorphia; family Didelphidae; genus Gracilinanus; species Gracilinanus agilis. Next base: position 322,387,375 of record NC_058133.1, on the reverse strand, counting down.
GGAATTTCCAAAGGCATCCAGCCCAACTTCATCATTTTACAGATGAGGATACTGAAGGTTAGGGAGTTTAATTGATTCACAAAAGGTCACCAAGGAGGTATGCCAAAAACACAAAGTGAACCCATTCCTTTTTCTTTTTATAAAATTTTATTTTATTTTTCCCCAATTACTTGTAAAAATGCTTCTAACATTTTTCAAGGAATTTTGAGTCTCTATCTCTCTCCTCTAACACGTTGAGATGGAAAGCAGTCTCATAGATTTTTACATGTACAATCATGTAAAACATTTTCCCCTATTTACCCTTTTGCTCAAGGAAACTCAAACAAAAAAACAAAAAAACTAAGAAAGATAAAAAAGATTGATTTTGTCTGGATTCAGACCCCATCAGTTCCTTCTCTGGAAGCAGATGGCATTTTTTATCAAGAGCCCTTTGGGATAGTTTTGGATCATTGATTTTGTGAGAATAGCTAAATTATTCACAGTTGTTCATTGCACAATATTCCTGTCACTTAGGACAATGTTCTGCTTCTGTTTATTTCACTCTGTTCAGTTCATATAAGTCTTTCCAGGTTTTTCTGAGCTCCTTCTGTTCATCATTTCTTACAGCATAATAGTATTTCATTACAATCATATAGTATAATTTCCCCATTTGATAAGTATCCCTACACTTTCTAATTATTTTCTCCTACAAAAAGAGCTACTTTACTTTTTTTGTATATGAAGATCCTTCCCCTTTTAGTTTTTTGGCTCTTTGGGATACAAACCTAGTAATGGTATTGCTAGGTCAAAGGATATGTATTATTTTATAGCCCTGGAGATAGGTCCAAATTCTTCTCCAGAATTGTTAAATCAGTTCACAACTAACCCAATAATGCACTAGTGTCTCAATTTTCCCAAATTCCTCTGAAGTTTTGTCATTTTTCTTTTCTGTCATAATAGCCAATCAGATAGGTGTGGAGTGGTGCCCTAGAGTTTTAATTGCTTCTCTCTAACAGTGATTGAGAACATTTTTTTTGCATGACTACAGAAAGCTTTAGTTACTTTGAGAACTGCTTATTCATATCCTAAAGACCATTTATCAGTTGAGGAATGTTTATATTCTTATATATTCAACTAATTTTTCTTTTTGAGAAATAAAGCCTTTTACCAGAGACTTATATTACTGTCCATTCTATTTCCCCTTGTTTAGTTTCTGATCACCACATCCCCCAGTTTCCATTCTTTTCTTTTCCATAAGCCACTCTCCACTTTTTTTGTCCCTTTCCTCTCCTACTTTCCTATAGATTTCTTTACCCAATTGATTGTATATATTTTCTCATTTAGCCAATTCCATTGATAGTAAGGTTCACATCATCCTCTCCATTCTATTTTCCATTCCCCCACTTCTCCCAATGCATTCTTCTTTCTCCTGCCTTTATTTTTATTTTTAACTATCATCCCATCACATTCAAATGGTTATTTTTTATATTATTTTCACATCACAAATTTTTAAGAAGGTGTAGTGCCAAGCTTTAGGTGCTACTGTTTTCAGAGTTAGTTACAAGAGTCAGTAAGTTTTTGGTGCTTCCAAGGTATTATGTTTTAGGGAGAGAGTTTACTCTGATATTTACCAATGAAAGGTTCCTGCTCTTCCATAGTCACAAAAGAGAGCACTCCTCTTGACCCTAAAACTATGACTAAGTTTGATTTGCTGCAGTCACAAGTGCTAGCATTCTTCTTAGTCTTAAATTGTGACCAGGTGCCCAAATTTTGTTGCAGTCACAAGCACTAGTCCTTCTCTCCACCCTGGGACGACAATTTTTTTTTTACAAAAACAGGTCAGGGAAAAAATTGGAAAATTTGAGTCAGCCTTTTTCAAATAGAGTTATACTCATTCTCAATTCTATTCCTTAGTTTCTTAGTACTAATGGCTGGGAACAAGCTATTTATCTGTACAGAAATGTCTTAGAGCTACCACACAACAAATCACACTATCACTGTCTCTTTAAGTAATCTTTTAGTAATCTTTCTTGGATATAAGTTTATCAGTACTCTTTTTTTATTGCTTCTCCCTTCAATCTATAAACTTAGTCTATCTTATCACTATCTATTATAGCATTTAGATAAACAGTCCCCTTTGTGTGTGCCCTCTACAGTTAGGTCAAATTAGTTCATTAGAGGTTTTTGCTAAAAAAAGGTATATCCTATATAAAAGTCAAGACTTGATGAATTTTCAGATTGTTTCAGTTCCAACACAGAAAGGTTATCATTTCCTGTGTGGTCACACAGATCCAATGACAGCAGCAAGATCATCCCTCTGGAGAACCTACCAATCCTACTTCTGTGTGTTGGGGAGGGGCATACTGCTACATAACTGTTGATAAAGAGATGAAACTATCCATAGCTCTCTATTTAATCCTTCATCTAAGAAATATTCATAGTAAGATGTTTTATTTATTGGAATGGAAATAAAACTTTTCTAGGCAGGATGTACCATTCACATGAATTATTTTGTTTATTTAAGAATAAATATTGAGTTTGAAGAACTAACAATTATATAAATAAGTCATAGCAATAACAATATTATTCATATTCAATATTATTCATAATAACAATTATTCATAGTAATTCTTATAATCATTAATAAAGTTATTCTAAAATTTTTATTAAATATGTTTATGTTAAATATATCACCATTGATTTAATTAGTTAGTTTATATATTTAATACTAATACTATACACAATAGTAAACATAAACTGGACCATAACATATTTGGAAAGTGTTCTATCAAAAATACTTATAATATTATTGAAATAAAATTGTGGTAGTGAGGTGGCACAATGGATAAAGTATTAGACCTGAACTAAGAAAAATCTTAGTTTAACACTCATCAGACCCTTACTAGTTACATGACCATGGACAAATCACAAATCATAAATCCCCAAAACCTAATAAGGGCTCTTGCCTCCTAGTATTGCTCTGAAAATAAAATGAGATAATATTGGTAAATTGCCTAGCAAGCCTGAAAGTGCTATATAAATGCAAGCTTTAATACTGAATTCCCTTTCTAAAACTGCAAAAGAAGAGATATATTCTCTCATTGAAAAGTAGGAAGCACATTGACAGACATTCTTAGAGCACATGACAAATTTCAAAGTCTATAGAAATACTTCAGGAAAAGGGAACCTCCCTTTACTGAGTAACAACAGTGGTAACATGTACAGGCTACTAAATTTGTGAAATATAAGCAAAAATAATTTGCCTCCAATGAAATGGCTAAGAACCAAGAATGGATTCGAGGGGCCCTTCATGGGTGACAACCACATGAACTCAACCACAAATATGTTGACAGAAAGGCATCCAATTAATGATTAAATCCTAGATTTGTTTATGGAATTAGAGAGGTTTATGAAAGTAATTCAAGACTAAAAATTACAGAAGTTTTATCCTTAAGCTCTTACACAGAAATCAATGTATATTACAATAGGAAATAGGATAGATTGCCCAACACATTGCTGCAGGTTGTTAAAATCGAGTAACTACCAAATATCTTGCAAAACAGGAATGGTCTTAATATGAATGGTTTTCTAACTAAAATCATTCAAACAATACAGTTTTATACATACATATCTTTGTGTGTTTATACATAAATAAGAACTTCATTGTTATAATATTTAGTAGAGAATCTGTTTACTTGCTTCTAATAATTGCTAGTAAATAAACTATTTCTCTAAGCAACAGGAGCTTATAGACCTGCTTTGCATATGCTTTGAGTTAAACTGGTTTAACTAAGAAATTATTCTGAGAGATTATTAAATGAGGTTATGACAAGAGATAGAATGATATAGTGGATAGTGAATATCTGAGATGTCTCAAATACTAGCTGTGTGAGCCTGGGGAAGCCATTTAACTTTTATTTACCTCAGTTTCCTTATCTGTGAGGAGGTTGGACTCAGTGGTATCTAAGATTCTTTCCAACTCTAAATCTCTGATAGTATAAACAGAAAATCAAAGAAGATTCCCTTTTAACAAAAGCAACAACAAAACTTAGCCAGTGTAAAGGTTAAGTTCATTCTCAGCTGGGGAGGGGAGGAGAATAATTTGTGCATTGCTCAACAGAAGTGGCAAAATTAAAGAAAAATTGGCTAATATTCTTAAAATGTGTTTTATATTGTTCCTTATTATATAATATGCAACATAATACATGTTTCATGTACACACATGTGTATACATACATATCTTGTATACTGGTTTTGCCTGACCATAAGGAGAAATGGACAACAACATTATTTGATTTATAAAAGTTGTGTTATCTTTTATTAATTACGAGCAAATATTCCTGTTTGATTCTTACTGAAAAATAACATTTAAACTTACAAACAATGGGATAGTGCCTTATTTATTGAGTAGAAGATCACAATCTCTCCCTCAAGTAATTATTTCAAAGGAGAAGGTAAAAAATAACTCAGAGTTTAATATTACAAAGAAGATTAGAATAGCCCTAATGAATCCAATTGGTTGAAAATCCAATGACAGAGAACAAAAAAAAGTTTTGAAATACTTGCTCATTTGTCTAAATGTCTTAATAGTGGGTTAATTTAAGGAGATAAAAAAATAATCCTCGACTACATGTGCTTTTCACTACTATTTTTAAGAAAAGGATGATAACAACAGGTAGAATCTGAAGAATCTAGAGTAGAAAGAAGAAGGTGACACTGGAAAAGTCATTTAAACTCAGGCCTTAGGTTACACTTATCACAGAGAAGCCACTGCCTGCCTTGATAAAGGGAAATTCTCCATTAGATTCTTTAATTCAACATACACACATTAAAAACTTATTCTATACCCAATATAGAATTTTCCTTTGTCTGTATCTTCACTGCCATCAATAGCATTGGGTATAGAATAAGTTTTTAATGTGTGTATGTTGAATTGAAGAATTGAAATGGAAAGGACTTATTGTTAATGCATAGGCAATTGCCAATTCGGAAAATGATCCGTTCAGGGAACTCTTGCTATATAGTAGTAAATACCTATTGATTTTGACCAAAAAATGGTAATACACATCTCTCCATGTAGATTCTAGTACTTAAATTGGAATTAAAAAACTCAAAACAATGCTATTTTACCTTAAGAATCATTTTAATACTTTATAGATTTTTATAAAATGATAATCTGATAATTATTATAAATATATAATAATGATATAATATTAAATAATAAATAAATAATCACTTGGTATCTGAAAGCTAGAGAAGTTAACAACTTTGACCAATAACTTCAGTGTATTAATTTCAGAAAATAGCATATATGTGTACATATATATAAGTTCATACAGATAGAACAGAATTCAACTATGTATCATCCTGAAAGATGTGTTAACTCATTTGAGTATATTTACTTGATTAACTGATATCTTTTTTTAAATGACATTTTAAAGCAAAGTTACCAAGTAATCTCCCTTCAATAAATTCCAATGATTTGCTGATTACCTCAAAGATCAAATATAAAATGCTTTGTTTCTATTTTAAAGTCTCTGATACATTGACCACCACTTACCTTGTCTTCTTATCCTCTGCTCCCCATTCCTCATGTACTACTACCCAGTGATGCTGACACTCTTACAGTTCATCACAAGTCGTATCCTACATCATTGATCTTGCTAAAGGAGGTATGGTTAGGATGTAGGGCAACAGAAGAGCTAGGACTACAGAATGGATTTCATTGGATCTTAAACAGTCAATCAGGAAGCTAAAACTAAATGGAATGAACTAATTGAAGGTCATATAGTCAAAGATTTTGAGCTGATAAGAACCATAAAAATCATCTAGACCAGTGATGGGCAAACTTTTTAAAGAGGGGCCCAAAGGAAAGGAAATGCTCATCTGTTTCTAAGGTAACTCTTTCGAAGTCTGAAGTTTCATTGAATTGTATCCTACTCATTGTATTCATCAGATTAGGAATAACGTCCAGTAGATAAAACATTTCAGGGCCCCCACCCCTATCTGGCCCCCCAGGCTGTAGTTTGCCCATCACTGATCTAGACCAATCGTGTCAAACTCAGCTGTAAGCAGGGACCACTGAGTTGTACCAGTATTCTATACCACTAGTGATCATCCAGGAACTCTTTGTCAGGATAAGCAAGGAAAGTGTTCACTTTTATATGTTAGGCATTGATAAATTTTCTATGCACAAAAGGTGTTTTTTAACAATTGCCTTGATATCAAATTTAAGTTTCCTTCTATTAATCTGTTGTCTTCTTGTGAGGGACTAAAAAGATTATGTGTGTTATATATATATGTAAATATATATATATGTATATATAATATGCATCCATATGTGTTTTCCCCAAAGGGATATTTTTTCCAGTAGACTACAAAGAAGGACATTAAACATTCAAAAAAGACCTCCAAGTACACATATAAATTTGTATTTATTTATAATATATATTTATATATCAGTTATACGTATAAATTTAACAAATCTTATGAACCAAAAAATATTATATGTCAATTCCAAAGACTGACACTAAAAAGAAATTGATACTATGGAGTTGCTCATTTTTAGACCCTTGAAATAATGCCAGTTGTCAATAACTTCCCAGTCTGGAATTCAGTATTTTCTTACTTGGCAGTGTGAGGTAAGGTGATTAACCCATATTACATTACCTGAAGATACTTCTTGTCACCTCTGAGAAACATAGAATTCTGAGCATAGAATCTAGACTTTATTTTTTTATAAAATAGGCAGTTTTTAAAAAATTTAACTAGATGAAAAATACATTACTTTCAAAAAGGTAAATTTATATAATGAGAACACTTGACATAGTTTGAAGAGAGACAAGTTCAAAATTATGTCTCCAGAATATACTACTTGTATATTGACTCTCAAAATCTGTTTCCTCATCAGTAAGTGGAAATGATATTAACTATTGTTAACTATATTATGTGGTTATTGTGAGGTAATTAGGTGGCCCAGTGGATAGAGCACTGGGTTTGGAATCAAGAAAACTCATTTTGAATAGTTCAAATCTGGCCTTAGACATTTACTAGCTATGTGACCTTGGGCAAGTCACTTAATCCTGTTTGTTTCAGTTCCTCAACTGTAAAATGAGCTAGAGATAGGAACAGAAAACCATTCCAGTATTTTTGCCAAGAAAATCCAAAATTGGGATTATGGAGAGTCAGACATGATTGAAACAAATGAAAATAGCAAAAAAGTGGTCATTATTATAGAATGAAGATGAAACAGTGCTCAGTAAACTTTACAGCACAATATAATGTCTGTAGACAGCTCTATCTTTTTTGGGCATTGTAACTAGCAGCTTTTTCTGCATTTCTTGATAGAAACAGGTGATATAAACATGTGATTAAAAGCATTATGATGTCTTTCTAGGCTGTACCAGTCTCATATTCCTTGATAAGAATCCAAGTGGTTTGCAATGAATAACTTTGGCTCTAATACTATAGTCTTTTTGTTAAGATTCTGTTTATAAGGGGACAGCTGGGTAGCTCAGTGGATTGAGAGCCAGGCCTAGAGATGGTGGGTCCTAGGTTCAAATCTGGCCTCAGACACTTCCCAGCCGTGTGACCCTGGGCAAGTCACTTGACCCCCATTGCCTACTCTTACCACTCTTCTGCCTTGGAGCCAATGGCTCCAAGACAGAAGGTAAGGGATTTAAAAAATTTTTTTGTTTATAATTTTAAAATAAATATTTGATAATGAAAGTAATCTAGAACTCTCCTTTATCATTTTTAGCTTCAAAATAATTGTATCATAAAAGGAACTTGACTATGTTTTCTTTCTCTATTTTTGAGACTTCTTTGTGTTGGTACAAATTACTTTAAAAGATTTTTATAACTTTTGCTTACATTTAATCTTAGTTTCTTAATTTATTCCCTCCTCAGTATGTTATGTTCCACACATATAGTCATCCACTTTTGAAAAGAAGGAAAAGAGAGGTACATTAATTGCTCCTTTAGCCTTTGATAGTATTCACTTGGAAAGCCAACTAGGGCAAGTTTTTGGTTTTTTCCAATCATCCTTGGCTTTCTGATGAGATAGTAGTAGCCAGGGAATGCTAAAGACATATCTCAATGCTATTGTTCTCATTACTGATGTCAAAGAATCTTTTTTGGGATGTTCTCACAAATCCCCTTGGTGCTATTGATGAAGACTATGTTTTATGTTAAATGTTGTCTTTGCTGAGGTTTTTATGAAGATAAGTTCATGGCTGGAGCAAAAGCTTCCCCTTTTTTTCTTTACTTCTGGTCTGGACTCCAGAATACTTTTGCTGCCAGTCAGCATATTGACTAAAATGGAATGGGAATGCTGATGGACATCTTGCAGTCAGGTAGTCATAAGCTTAATCTTCTCAATCTTTTCAAAGAACTGGCATTAACTTTTAGTGTTCTTAAAGTCCCCATTTTATCTATTCTCTAATTTTTATGATTTTTTAAGATGCTTATTTTGAGTTATTTGATTTTTGTTTTGAAATTTTTATTTTTAGTTCACTAATTATTTTTTCTATTTTGTTAATGTTTTCAGAAATATTTTTTCCTCAGAAACCTAGTACTAAACAGATATTTGGGCATGTTTCATTATCATGCTTTTTCATAGTTATTTTTCTATTATGTTTTCTAACCACTTACTGAGAATATTATAAGTTTTCACTTAAGACTGCAAGTTTTGACACTTTTTTTGTAGTGGCAAAAATTTAGAAAATGAGGGGGTGTTCCTCAGTTGGGGAATGGTTGAATAAATTGTGGTATATGATGTTAATGGAATACTATTGTGTTATAAGGAATGATGAATTGCTTAAATTTCTATATGAACTGAAAAGACCTCCATGAACTCATGTGGAATGAAATGAGCAGAATCAGAACATTGTACACAGTAACTGAAACACTGTGGGACAATCAAATGTAATAGACTTTGCTACTAATAGCAGTGCAATGATCCAGGACAGTCCTGAGAAGCCTGTGAGGAAGAACACTATCCACATCAAGAGAAAGAACTGTGGGAGTAGAAATGCAGAAGAAAAACATATGATTTGTCACTTGTTTATATGGGTATATTATTTGGGGTTTTGGTTTTAAAAGATTACTCTGTTACAAAAATAAATACTATGGAAATAAGTATCAAGTGATAATACATATATAACCCAGTGGAATATGCTTATTAGCTCTGGGGAGATGGAGGTTACAGGGGAGGGAGAGAACATGAATCACATAACCATGGAAAAATATTTTAAAATAAATATATATACATTTTTTAAAAGACTGCATGCTTTGGTTGTATTTTCTATATTATTTTATTGAATTAATGATCTGTAAAGAATAGGTTTAGTACTTCTGCTTTTTATTACTTGTTTATAACTTTTCTGTGACTTAGCATGATCTATTTCTATAAAGAAGGCACAAAGTACTAATAAATATGCATAATCTTTAATGTTTCCATTAATAGAATAACAAATCTTTCTATTGTATTTTCAACAGTTTATTTCATTTTATATTTTTATCTGCCAAATTTGCCTCACCATGAGAGAATTGGAACAATGATTACGTATTTTTTATGTCAGTAAACTTTTGCTCTATGAATGTAGATGTTATCCCATATGATGATGAATATATACTTAATTATTTCATTATCTATGATTCCTATGATGTAATTTTATTTCTTATCAATTTTAACATCATGAATTGATTAAAGGGGAGAGGGTGTACGCAAGAGGTCCTTACAGGTTGTTCCTGAATCACAATCCTGTGAATTTGCTTATACTCAGACCCTGGCATATGTTTTAGGGTTTGGGAGGAGGGTGAAATGGGAAGTTGAATAAAGTTTTCTCTTGTTATTTCATGAAGGCTTGGTTTGTTTTTCTAAAACCTTGTGAGGCATTTCTGTCTTGTTTAAAGGATTTAGCTTCAGTTATTCTGTATCTTATATGTGACTTTTCTCCCCTCAGGTTTTGAATTTACTAAAGATTGTTGAAAATAACCTCACCATCTTGTAGGTTACAGGTTCCTAGAGATCACTGATGGTATTTCAATAATCACATCTGCAGAATCTTTCAGTACAATGCAAGGTACATCAGGACCAAGTGGCTTGAACTCAACAGCAGGGAGCCATTATTACTCTTTTGTCTTTGGATATTAGACATTATTATTAATTAGACATTTTTGTCTTAAACCAAATATTATTCTCCTTGGCAGAGAAAACAGAAACAAAGAGATGAGTAGGTCTCTCTCCTTTCCATTGTCAGTTATTTTCCTACAAAGCCAAATCATTGTGATCATTTGCTTTCCCAGGAATTTGACCATTAATAATTCTAATACTATTCTAATAGGAATAACCTGCATTTTGCATTCATCCTGTTAACTACCTTTGCTTCCTGGGTATATGTATTTTATAGATTCCTTGGGTATATGTATTTTATAGATAAAATTTGTTAGTGAATCCCCTTTATTTCCATAAGCATCTATCTCTTTTAGATAATTCCCCCTTTTCATCATCAAAATTCCCTTTGTTCTTATTTCTTATTCCTCTTGGATTGACTCCTCTCAAATAATTTTGATCAATGGGAAACTATTTTTCCTTTGAATCCTTTGTAAAAAGTTTTTCTTAAAATAAGGATTCATAGTGAATAATTTCCAGATTTCTTTTCCATCAGTAAGATAGGGTGGTCACTTCCTCCCAATTATCATTTCATTTTTATCCCAACAACCAGTCCCCTCCTTGTAGGTGAAAATAAGATTCAGCACAAAATTTCCCTTATAGGTGCATTATATTTTGAAGGACAAAATTATCATTAAGGAAAATTAAGAAAATATTAAGTGGTCTTCCTTTGGTGAAAATAAATCCAATAGGTGCCTATTGTGAGAATGGAGGCAAGGGATGGAAGGAACTCTTGAAGGGGGAACAGAATTTCAGAAGAGGAGCAGGAGACCAAATGACAGTTGGAAGAGCAGAGACTTCTGGGAGTTTGGATCTAAGAAAGGGGTCTTTGGGGGTTAAGAGCTTGTGGAGGGGAGACATAGGGTTTGAGCTCTGTGTTACCCAAAGACATCCTCATGGTTCCTGACCTATAGAGAAGACCTGCAATCATTGATTCAGTAAACATATTGATATTTCCTGATTACAAGAAGTGCCATTCAGCGTTTAGGGATTCTGGACTCCTTGGGGAGTAGTTTCCTGAACCCCTGATTCCTTGAACCTTGCCTCATAGTGTCCCTCATCTAACTTAACAAAATAAATAGATACATAGGCAGTAGGATAAGCAGGGAAGGGCAGGTGAAGCTCTGGATTGAGACAGACTTAGTCAATCCAGGGTGAAAGACCTGGGAAAGGGAAAATCCGTAGGGTTACCTGCACCCATTATCCTCCACCATTATCCTGCCCCCATTCCCTCAACCTTGTTATCTACAATAAATACCAGAAAAAGTCAGATTACATTCAGGTTCATTTGGGAGACTGTTAGAGGAGGGAGTGCAGTAGTCAAGTCAGACTGTGTTCAATCTTTAAGCCTGACCACCTGTGGTGCATAGGGGGAGGCTTCTGTGAACCCCAGCTCTTAACAGCATTGAATCGGGTCATCACACACCCCACCTTGTGGAGTAACCTTTCCTTCAGGTCCCCAGGGGTGACACGCCCTCCTAAGGTCCCCAATTTCCAAGGGGACCCCACAAAGTCTCACAGTGTTAGGGGTTAGCTGAGAGTGAGTAGGGGATTGCTACAGACTCCACCCTGATTCCTAGCTACAAGCCCCTCCTCATTAGCACCCCCTAATTGTAATTTAATTTAATGTTAATTTAATTGTAATGTGTAATTTAAATTTCCCTTTATTATTATATTATCCTTCTGTACTTTTTAATATACTCTTAGGACAACATAGGTTTTCCTATTGATCTTCACCAAAATTCTTTCCACCACTACCCAGATTTCCTGACATCAGAATATTTTCTCAATAGACAATATTGCTCTTCCCCCACCTCTAACTCCTTTTACCTATCTTGTTTTCTTTGAATAAAGTAACCTGACTCACAATATGGCTTTTATTTGCCAACTCTCCATGATACATACAAGATCAAATTAGGTTCCTTGCATTAGAATCTTTAGTTTGCTTGTTAATTCATATTTTACCCACTTCTGTATAAATGTCTGAAACTTTAGTTGGAGTGACATGCCCTCTAAAAAGTACTTACACAAAACCTTTTCCTCCCACTCTATATTATTTCATGATGCACTGGAAAACTGTAATGGAAAGAGGAGTCCAGGGGCAACAAAGATTCCTCCATTAGCTTCTTTCAGGTAGACACTGTGATTCATGTCTAAGTCCATGTTGCCTAGACAAGAATTACAGACGAGAGGGAAAAAAAAAAACCTTTCTCTAAAAAGAAAGGCCATTGCACTGATATTCCAAATGGATTTCCTCCAAAAAATCACTGTTAAAGACAGTTTGTCCATCCAAACCACCAAGTAATTTTGCACTAGATAATCACTGAATCCAGTGAGGATCTGTGGCTAATAAATTACTCTGAACCAAATGATCATTCATAAAGATGCCTGACCACCTTAATGGCCTATCTTGATAGTGACAGTAACCTTTCCTTCGGAAATTGGTTATTAGGGTTTAGGGCTATTAAGTTATTGCCAAATATTTTCCTCCCAACGAAACATATATTTGTTCTGTAAAACTTTTGCTAGTGGGAATACAATTATTAGGGGTTTCCTCAACTGCAGTTTTTATAATTACATGTAAATGTATACTAGTACATAGCTTGGCAGCATGTCTCTCTACAATATTAAAAAAGAAAAAAATTGGTTAGCTTTCAATTACAAGTTAATTTGTCTGGAGTTATACTTTGTAACTGTAAAATAGCAAATCCACTGATATTTATGACAAAGTTTTCATTTTTAATGTTTATATGGACAGAAAAAAAAAACATGGCCAACTGGTTCTCTCTGTTTTGTAGAAGAAGCTCTGAGCTGTGTTCTTTATGCATCTTAGGATAGGAAAAGTGTGTCGTTTGAGAGTTGAGTAGTTCTAGTTGGCTGCTTTGTGCAGTATTCTAGTGGATAGAATGTTGAACTTGAAGCCACAAAGATATGAGTTTGAAATCTGCCTTTGCCACTTTCTTTTTTTTTTTTTTTTTGTAATGCCAGGCAAGGCACTTGACTTTTGAGAATCTGTTTCCTTAACTGTAAATAGGAATAATAATAGAACCTGCATTACTAGGTTGTCAAAGGAATAAAGTGATACTTTCTATTGTACTTTGAAAATCTTAAAATGACAAACAAATGTGAATTATTATTACATTGGGCTACATATACTTATGCAGAGACAAAATTCTTGCATGAAGTATAAAAGCAAAAAAATAAAATAAAAACTATTGTAGCCCTGGAAATTTTACTAATCTCAGTCCTCCTTCTAATCAAAGCTAGATTTAATTTTTATTTTTTCCATACTAATTTTTAAACAACACATGAAGAAAAGGTTATGTGGTCACAAAATAGATAAAAATTGGAATGAATTCTTTAAAGACTATTATGCTTATTCTGTCCATCTTTATTTGAAGATTTATTGCATACTTTTCTTGACTATTTATTTAAATTTGTTAAGTATATTAAGTTTATAATGGTTTTTCAAGAGTAATGTGGTGCAACATATAGAGTAGTGGACTTTGAGACAATATGATCTAGATTCAAATCCCAGTTTCTAATCCCTAATAGCTACATGTTGCTGGACTTAATCTCTTAATGTCTTAAGTTTTTCCTTAGGATTTATGCACTATGATAGGTTACAATCTATGTCAGAAGAGAGAGTTCCTTTGGCTAAAGCAATCACAGAACCTTTCTAATTTTTTATTAATTTTTAAAAAAGGAAAACCAAAGAGAGGTATGTAATGAGAGGGGTTTATTTACTAAGCTACTCATGTCCATGTGTATGTGTGCCTGTGAGAGACAGACAAGAAAGAAAGATGAGGACAGGGACCAAGGAGGAGACATTGCTGTGGCATCCTACTGGGGCAGCAGAGGAGAATTGGGCCAGATATTAAAAAACTCTTAATAAGAGAACATTACACTGGCCAAAAAGAAATAACCCTGCTATAGAAGTCTAAAGTCAGAAGGCCCAAACCAATCACTATTTCATTTTTATTATGGCTTAACCAAAAACCTATTTATGCTTTAAAATTTGGGGGATATACAAGTAAGTACATATTTCACTAGAAATAAGAGAGGGGAGAAACCTGACAATCTGAAAAAGGTTTATTGAATATAATCCCACATCCCCTATTTACAAAGAAGTAACTGAAAGATGTAACTGAGCAAGGTTATACAAGCTTAATAGTGTTTAAACCCACAGTATTTGGAAAATTTTATAAAGTCCATCTTAAACTATTCACTACTTGAAATCTTCTTTTTAATAAACTAATAGAGTGGATTCTGACTTTTTGCTTCTTTTTGACCAATATCCAGGATGAATGGTTTCGTTTGAAGTCCATGTGAAGAAAAGACAAGTTTGAGTAAATATCAGTCCACCAAAAGACTTCTACGGCTTTTTCTATTCTTCTAATCTCTGCAAAAAAAGTCAATAACGAATTATATAGATTAAGATCAATTAGGCATAATAATGAATAATTATATATGCATACTTCCTATTCCCATAATTTTTATACATAATTTGATTTATTGAGCAGAAAAGCTATTTTTATTGTTTTTAGTATAAATAGTATTTAAACATGTAAATGTTTCAATCATTTTGTTCCAATATACCTAAGTTCACATATGATTTAAGTAATTTTCTCACACTTATGGTAGAAGAAATGCATTCATGTGAATATGAAAATGGACCCCAAGAGATAAGATGCTTAACTCTATATGTAAATACATAGGTAAAGCATAAAGTAGCTCGCTATCCCTTTTATTTATCCCTGATAATCTCCATAATACTTAACATCACAACCTTCATAGCTAGGGAAATAATGGTTTCCTTCCTGGTCCCTTTTCAAAGATCAATTTTAAGCTAAGAAAGTCTTAGAATTGATACTGGCCTAGCAGCAACTTTTATAGTCACTAAAAAGGCTTCTCAGCAGACATTGTACCTGTGTGTCTGAGAAAGTACATATGAACTACTAACCAGACCTAATATGTATTCCTAACCATGTCTCAGAATGAAACTACTGCACTCAGTAACACATGCATTGAGTAGAGGAGGAGTTATTATCCTCTTCCCTTCGTGTGTTGTTTCCTTATGCTCCAGAAAATTCTCCTGATGGGCTCAGGTAAGCTTACTTTTTGAATCGAAGAATTAGAGGAACAGGCTAACAATTTTTCATCATGATTTCTAACTTGCTTTCAAAAAGCTGTACTGTGTTGAATGCATGTCAATCATTTATACATGGAATCTTGATATTATATTGCATACATAACCTAATACATTTTAACAACTAACAAGAATTAAGAAAATTTATTAAGTCTGGACAAACAGCTTATAGCATGAAAGCTTGCTAATTTACAATGAATTATTTCTTCCTCTAAGAAAACACTTAACATTACTATTATTCACAGGTAATACTACAGATAGAAGGGAGGAGTCATGCTATATGTCTCAGAGAATATTATAAAAATGCAAATAAATTAATTTTTATTTAAAACATTTCATGTGAACATAGTTCCTAAATAGAAATAATAGTTGTATTTTACCTTTAAGTTAAATTGTCTTTGTTTATACAGTCAATTTCAAATAACTAGTTTTAAAGTTCACAAATTCTAAATCCATTATTTTTTGAAAATGTGCTTTTAAAAAATAAAAAAATTACACTATCATGATCAGTTTAAAGATATAGCAAATTATAATGAAGTATAGATTTAACGAAATGGAAGCCAGTCATTCTAAATCACTACAATTCTTATAAAATGTTTCAACTCAGAGTTAAGATACAAGGTATATTTTGCAGGCCAAAAGTTAGAATGTGAGAGTTATTCAATGAAAATTTTTTATTTTTTTCAATTTAAGTAGATACTATTCAGATGCTATTTCTTTTTTCTCATATGCTTATTAATGAGTTATTATAGACTATCAGCATTTTTCTAGAAATTATTTCTTTACTATTAAACTTCATTCCATTTCATTAAATTCAACTTTAAAACTTGGCATTCACCAGAACTTTCATTTATTCATAAAAAATCTTCCTTTTACAAATATCTGAGTTACAATAACTTAATGCTTGCTTTTTAAAAAAACTGATAACATACTAACCTAGTTGATCAATAATTGATCATTTTTCGAAGGGCATCATAACATTTCCATTTGTCTGGGATGTAGAATGTTTCAAAGATGTGAGGAAATGGTGTATCATATCCACATACTCTTGAAATTGGCGCCTCAAGATTCAAGAAACACTCTTCCTATAAACAAAAACTAAAGTTAATTTCAATAATTTATTTTTTAAACTTAAAGATCATAAATCACAACCTTAAAATTAGTGAGTTTTGGCAAACAACTAAATAAGAAAAGTCTCACAGCTGGCTTAACTCATTCAATATGTCTTTGGTTCATTTAAAACAAAATTAAACAGTATTCTAGTGTTAAAATTTTCAATTTTGTCTCCAGATAGTATACATCCTGATCCAATTTTAAGTATTTCTACCATAAACCAACTCTATGCCAGAAATAATACTCAACATCTACACTAAATAGTACTTTCTACTTTCAAAGTGACTTCCAAGCATTACCTAATTCTCCCTATATCTGACCAAATATCCATTTTTCAACAATAATTAAGTAAGATATTTTTCTTATGATACTATTAAATAAGTAGCAGGGGAAATCAAATCATTTGCAAATGGTTACCATTTATTCAAAATGTAAAACAAGTACAGTGGCTCTCAACTCCAGGAAGACTAAAGAGAGAAAGTTTTCAGAAATAAACTTTAAACAAATGGGAAATCTAGATTTTGAGTAAAATTCTAAAATCTTAAGAGCATTATATTAAATATAGAGACAAGTTTATAAGTTAAACTATAAGCAAAAGAGTAATGCCAATTTGTAGTAATATTTTGATAAAGAAAACTTTTTTTTCATTCACACAACATTTTTTATAGGAATCCTCATCAGCCATGGTCTGTTCTCAATTTCTATCCTCTCTGCATATTCTTTTAGTTCTAAGTCTGGAATGAACATGAATACAGAATCCAAACTACATATTTCGTAGAGAATAATCACTGTAACTTACTAATACCTGATAAATAGGTAGATAATTTTTTCTTTCTTTTTTCAGTGCTACAGAAAAATAATTATGATTTTGGCACATTTCGTATCCTGTTATATTTGTCACTCAGTTGTGTCCCAACTTTTGTGGCCACATTTGGGGCTTTCTTGGCAAAGATACTGGAGCGGTTTGCCATTTCCTTCTCCAGGTCATTTTGCACATGAGAAAGCTAAAGGAAGATGGTTTAAGTGACTTGCCCAAGTCACACAGCTATTAAGTGTATGAGGTCAGATTTGAATTCAGGAAGGTGAGTCTTCCTGACTGCAGGTCCAGAGCTTCTATAAGCTGCACCACCTAGCCATCCCATCCTATTACAAAACTGAAGTTATTAATCATCTCAACTAAATCTTTTTGCAGATTCTCTGGGTTTCTCTAGGTTTATCATAAGATGTCAGTAAATAGTGATAATTTTATCTTCTCTTTGCTGATGTTCTTTTGTCTTATTGTAATAGCTGCAAATTGTAGGAATATGTTAAATAAGAGTAGGGAAAGGAGGGGTTTTTGCTTTCCCTCTTGGTACTTGGCAAGCTTCTAGTGTCTCTTAGTTTCAGGTATGTGTAAGTACCTGACTATTTTTAAAAAGGGCTTTTCCTTGCCTTTTTTTCTTTGGGTTTTTCAGTATGAATACATACTATACGTTGTCTTAGGTTTTTTTCTGAATCTATTAAAATAGTATTAGTGGTTTTTTTTATTCCTTTTGCTTAGATAATTGTTCAAATTGCTTTCCTGATGTTGAACCATCATTGCTTCACCAGAACGAATTAAAATATTGTCATAGTAAATCATTTCTTGATATATTACAATAGTTTCTCCATATGGAGATTTTAAAAGAAGAAGTAAATGACAGAAGTGTGACAAGTGGAGTTTGGGGCAAAGAAACAGAGAACTGGGTCAGGACTGACAGCCAGGAAGAAGAAACAAGGAGAATCAGGGCTTGACTTGTGAAATTAAGAGGTTCATTAGGAAATGGAAAAAACCTGATCGAAAACTAGAGTCAAGAGATTAGAGTGTCTAAGTTAAGGATGGCAGGGAAATGAGGGCAAGATCTGGGAGATGGAAAGGTAAACAAAAAGTCAAAGTTATAGCAAAGATAGCACTTAGGTGGAGGGGTAGGCATATGGTAATCCAAAGCAAAAGAAATTCCTCAACAGGACCACTTTATATATTTGACATATCAGTGGCCATCAAGTAAAAAATGGACCCGATAGGGGGCACAGAGGATCCAGCACACCTCAACCTGAAACATACTGAGAAAATAAGTGCTTTCCAAGTAGAATCCCAAATGAAGCATGATCATCCCACTTGGTTGTTGTTTTTTTTTTTCCCCACACATCATTTTTCTCTTAAAAACTTAAAAAATACTTATCCTAGGCATAAATACTCTTCAGCTCACATGTAAATAATCCTGAATCTCTCTTCTCTAAATGATAGAAAATAAGACACATTAGACTGTGTAACTATGAGCTACCTTGCAATGGGATCCCTGAGAGAAAGGTTTAAAGTGGGGCTGGGGAAAAGAATCAAAAATTTATTTTTTGCTTTCAGTTAATGTACTTCTTTTCCCATTTCCTTACAGTTTAAAAAAGGATAGCACATCCATCTTGGAATGCAGGTATCATAAATGCAGTGGGGTTTAAAGAAAAACACACTGTGAGCAAAAATAGATACATACTGTTTACTGGGGCATTTAATAAAATCATAAGTCTGAGTTTTCTTATCTGTGCAAAGATGAAAATGAACATCTCAAAGTTAAGTTGGAAGCAATAACAGATATGTAATTTTAAAATTTCTTTGATAATATGGAGGGTCGTGTAAATAAATATTACTGTTAACACTATGTGAAATATCAAAACATTAATATGAGTCTGGAAAACAATTTAGCTACAGGGGATAATTGCAAATATAAATCAGGTTACAGAGTTCACAGAGACTCTTCTTTTGCAAGGGATAATCATCCAAACAAAATTATCTGAAATGATCTATGAAAATGGGATATATCAATAGCCATCATTATCTTTATTAATATCAATAGTTTGCATTAAGGTAACAATTTGCAATTTAAAATGAAGTTTCCTGGGGGCAGCTGGGTAGCTCAGTGGAGTGAGAGTCAGGCCTAGAGACAGGAGGTCCTAGGTTCAAACCTGGCCTCAGCCACTTCCCAGCTGTGTGACCCTGGGCAAGTCACTTGACCCCCATTGCTCACCCTTACCAATCTTCCACCTATGAGACAATACACAGAAGTACAAGGGTTTAAAAAAAAATGAAGTTTCCTCACACATGAAAAAAAAAACACTTTATGAAGTGTTCTCATTTAACAAATGAAGTCTCTGAGGTTCACAGAGATAAAATGAGGTACCCAAGTGGTGAAAGCTGAATAGGACCAAGCACATGACTAAGATCTTCTGACCTCTCAGCTCAATACTCTACAATACCAAATATTTACCTTTCATTAATGTTTTAGTGTGGAATAAGAATATATAGAAAATATTTTGCAACTATATGTAATTAAACTGGTAAATACCCTAATTAGAAGCACAAGAATCAAACTTTTGTTGCTATCATAGTGTGGTTTCAGTTGTATCTAACTCATCATGATCCCACCTGAGGTTTTCTTCACAAGGATACTGGAGTGGTTTGCCATTGCTTTCTCCAGATCACTTTACAGATTAGGAAACTGAGAGAAATAGGGAAATACCTAAGAACACAAAGCTAGTAAATGTCTGAGGTTGGTTTGGAACTCAGGTCCTTCTGACTCCAGGCCTTGCACTATTTCCACTGTACCACCTAGTTGTCTATGAATTAAATTTTATACAAATCTATAAGACACAAATAATCTTTGATATACTTATTAATTTCCACACTGAAGTACTTTAGTTCCTATTATGTAAGTTCAAAACTTTGACTGGTGTGGAATCAATTTACAAACTCAGGGCTATACATAAGTGTGGCATGTTTTTTCAAATTTGTCAAGAAAGTTTGCCAGTGGTCAGAAGAGCCAGCAGATGAGGAAATAGATTGTTATGCTTCTTCAACAAATGAGTCATAGAAACCTGTGAAGGAACTATCCTGAAAAAGGGGGATGGAGATGGGCACAGAGGTCAATATTGTTGTTTTATTAAGACTCCAGCAATGTTTATTTTTTAAAAATAATCTTTCCTGATGGAAAAACTATTGTATTTATTTTAATTTTTTAAATTATTGATAGTTTTTTTGTTTTTAATCTCCTATATTTTTACAGCATATCCCACTCTTTCCCACCTTTCTAAGGAGCTATAATAAAGAATTAAAAGGTGGGGTTCAGCAAAACTTACTGAAGGACTGATACAGTGTTCCACACCCCTGGTCATCTATGTCCACAAAGATGCAGAAGTGATATTATTTCCTAGCTCTTCATTATTCAGTTTTGATTGTTTTTGTTGTTGTTCTTTCCACTCAGATATTTTAAATAAATGTTCCAAATATCACTAACATAATTCATGCTTTGAACCATTACTACTTTAAAATGCCTATTTTGGTGGTCATAATACTTAAAAACAAAATTTCTACATCTGACCACCAAATTCCTTACAATATGTGGACTCCCCATCTTGCTCCCCCAAATCAATTGCAAATGCAAAATTTGTCTCCAACTAAAGAGTGCCACCAAGAGATATAAAATATAACTCAGATGTTCTAATACACTCAATAAATATTGCTGAAATCATAAACATGTACTAGTGAAGATAATGAAAACAAAATCAAGAATATTAAAATCATCATTACATAACACTTTAAAAACTATTGAAATGAATATATTCTTGCTGAAATTTTCTTCTGAAATTAAAATCTTAATGCAAGTTGAGCAATGTTATTTAAGATAACTAAGAAATTTTCACTCTCACTATTTTTAAATTTCCCCCTCTTTTTTCTCATATGGAAAATTAGTAGCAATCTGGCTTTACTGTAATTTTATTCTCAAAAACTTATTTCTAGTAGTTGAGCATAACAAGCACATTATTTTACAGTTATAATTTCTGACGTAAATAGTCAAGGCAAGATGCATTCTGGCTAAGTAACTTTGTTAAGTAAGAAACTAGTAGTGATAAGTATGTCAGAATATAAACATTTTCAAAGAAAGCTCTCATTTTTTCCAGGAATTACTTCTATAGACATAAAATCAGAATAAACCTAAATCAAAATTTAAAATAAGAAGGCCACTTATAATTTGGTAGAACTTTTTATGTACTACTAATTGTTGCATTTTCAATTAATATATTACTAAGTCAATTCTTTAAGGTTGGAGAAAAACAGAAGGAAACAAAGTAGAAAGTAAATGCTACGATCTATAATCTCATTTTAAAACACTTCTTTTATGACAATTATAAATCACAAAGGTTCAAATCAGCCAAACAAACCTAATTTATTTTGATATTTTATAATTATGAAAGTATAGGGTTATAGATTCTAATTCTGTTCATAAACTTTATCACCTATCAGTCTACTTCTCCCTTAGGATCAAGGCAACTTAGTAACCTAACAAAAACATAAACATTTCCATTTAGAGATCTTGGAGAGGGGAATAATAGCCAAAAACAAACAAAAAAGTCAATCCTCACTAAAAAAAATTTCCTGACCCTGACCAAATACTATGGATTTGAAACAAGTTCCTACCAAAGGAATTTTTAACTGGAAAAAAATGTGTTGTATTTAATACAATGTATTTTGACATTTAAAATTTACTTGTATTAAAAAGTGCTTTTATTAAAATAATTTGTATACATAAATGGAAAATACTCAAAAATTTCCAAGGAAACTAAAGTGTCTCAAATTTTAGATTTCATAATTGTTCCTGATAGATTAAAAAATCAACATAAGCAAAATTTTACAATGAATTTAGAGAACAGAAGTGTATGTGTATGCATGCATTATACATACACACATATGTAATATGTATATTGCAAAATAAAAAGTATATAGTCTCAGGAAAGACTACTCAGCAATAGGTCACATTGAGATTAAGTCATTTCCTAAAAGGTAGGAGCTTATTTAGTCTATTTTTCCTCTATTTTGGTTTATTCAGTAGTAAGTACCTTAAAACATTTTTATAAAGCTACTTTTTACAGTGCTACAAGGTATATGATTTCCATGCTTGTTTTTTCACTTTTTCAGTGTTTATATAGTATTCTAACACCACCACATGGTGTTGTACTTTCTAAACCAGAGTAGCACCTATAGCTCACAAAGACTAATGAAATAAATGTTACTATCCTTATGTGCTCTATAATATCAGACGTATTCTGAGTCCTTTTAAGTTTTTGAAAAAAACTGTTTAAAAAGCTTTCACTAAGGATTTCACCTTGCTTTCCTACCTTTGACCATATTTACATTTTTTCTTACAGATCAATTTCAAACTGATAGTAATAAGAGAACGCTTTTTTCTGGACTTTGCACCATCTCTCTGCTAAAATTGAGAGATTATTTTAAAAAACTAAATCCATGGATAAAATATAATATTTATAATACATTTATTCTTCTATACAATCATTTTTACTACTTTTATTTTCATTTACATAATCACAGCACCAAAACTGGGGGCTATGGACTCTATTTAATGAGCTTCAAAGTAATAAGTTTTTATTGTACCCCTATAATGTGCAAAGGCCCTTGCTAGGTATTGAGATGAGCAAGGAAATTCCTCAGACCAAGGCACCCATAGCCTAGTAGCCAAAATTTCAAATCAACTGGGAATGTTCTAGCTATATAATTCCAAATATATTTTATTTTTTCCCAATGAACTGACTGGTTATTTCAAACTTGGTCTAAGTGGATAGGTTCAGCCACATAACCTTAGTTTTTCTGAATAAATGACAAACCCAATTATTTATTTAGAATTTAATTTGCACAAATTAATCTGTTGCTATTTGGTCACAATGAAAAGCTGAAATGAAGTATAAAGTTTTGTGCTTTTAGTAAAGATTGTTTAAAATAATCTACTTGGAATACAAATAAATAAATAGAATAATTTGATCTGGAATGGCTTAAAGTTTTATTTTCCATAATCAACAGAGAAAGGCTATGTGAGACCATCTAAAAATAAAAACAAATATTCAAGAGAAACAGCTGACCTACTTGAGAACAAAAATAGTTTACAAATTCTTTATCTTTAAGAGATAGCTATTACTAACAGGTTCATTACAAGAAAAGATTTTTCTGTTTATTAAAACAGATCTGATAGGACCTCTATTTGCAAATGTTTATTTATAATAATAATTATTATGTATACCTAAATATGATAAAGCATCACTAAAATTATCCTAATTTAGAAATAGATTTTCCATAAATTAATGTGGTTTAGTACTTACTATGTATTAGGTATTGTGTGCAGCAACTGGAGATCCAAAAAAAAAAAAAAAAAAGGAAACAACACAGTCCTTGAGTTTCAAGAAGTTTACAAATAAAGATGGAGAATACAGCACATATATATAAATAAACATAAAAGAGTAATGTGACAAAAGCAAAAGGAGAGAAAAGGGAAAGAACTATAGGAAAATTAGAGAAATCAGAAAGCATTTTGAAATGAGGGAAGGGAGGATCAGCGAAAGTTTCATGGAAGTAGTTGGCAGCTGCTCCTTAGAGGAAAAAAGAAATATTTCAGAATTCTGAGATATATGTATATGTATATATACACATATATAAGATATCTCTGATGACTGAACAGAGATGGAAGAGTAAAAGATGATATTAGGGAACATCTTGTGGTCAAAAGGAATAGTATGATATAAAGATAGAAAGGTAAATTTGAACTAAATTATAAAATGTTTTAAATGCCACATGGTTTAAATGTCTTACTTCTAAGTATAGGTTTAAGTGCTGACAGGAGCCAACAAAATTTTCTTTATTTTCTTTAAGGATATGGAAGCCTGAGTAAGAAATAGTTGAGGCAGAGAAAATGATGGGAGGATGAAAGAAGAGAATAATAAGAGAGAAAAAAAGAAAAAAGGTATAAGGAAGGATTGTAGTGGGTGAAGAGAAGACAGAGGAAGAAAAGAAAAGGGAAGGGGGAAGAAAGGAATGGGGGGAATTAAAAGAGGCTATCTGAGATACATAGTCAGAATAAATGAGAATGCTTAATGGAGCAAAGTACTAAAGGACAAGGCTAAGTAGTGGCTGAATGGCACAAAGTTTAGGCAGAATATTGGAGGCAGCATAGTTTACAGGACAGTAAAAGCAGTGGACTGATGAATTGAGAAGTTAGTGTATTATAGGAAATTTAATATTTGAAATGTTAAAAGAGAATATACACATTGGAGAAATAAAAATCAGCATCTGTGCTTTTCCAGAGTAACATAGTATGTTGAAAAGAGCACTAAACTGTTCAGAACCAGATTACAAAGCAGGTTTTGTCACCAATTCCCTGGATAACCTTAGGCAAGACATTTTATGACCCTACACTTTCCCCTTTTGAAAAATAAGCAGCAGGTGATTTTTCACTTCCCTTATCACTTTGTATTTGTGGAATTTATAAAATATTTCTGAGAAATGAAAAGTTGAGAACACATTTTAAGGAGAAGGGTTACAAATATTTTAGTCAATATAAAATTGTCTGCTATTTGGCAGTATTTGCTGTCACAATTTAGTGTGTTTTATAAGCCATTTAGACATAACTGCAAAGCTACATTCCAAGCTGTACTTCCAAAGGAAAGACTGGGAAATGGGAAATGGGTTCCAGACAATTCTGCAGTTAGAGGTAAAGTAAGTGATATACTTTATTAATGTATTTATAAGGGACAATAATATCCACATCTGTTTTTATAAAGCATATAGAAACATTTAACCAATGGAACTGTCTACCCTTTCCTGAAGTTAAATATGTGAACTTAATTAAGAACAAGGTGCAAAGCAAAATGGCAGTATTCCCCCCAAATCATAAGAATTTATTTATTTTTCATATGTAGAAGTAAAGAAAAAGAATTCATGCCTATTTAAAGAGAGTCTTCGTAGTTTGCAATTAAATGTTTCTGCTTACAAATGGGCAGAAGTTGCCCTACAAATAAAATTTTTACTACACAATATAAAATGTGAATCACAGAACTGTAACTGTAGAATTCCTTTTCTGAGTATTTTGTGATATTAGTTAACAACAGAGGCAGAGTGATTACAAAAATTATTTAGCATTTTCCTTCTCTTAAGAGTTTTGGGGCACAAAAGGGGATTGATTGATGAATGCTTTAAAAAAGAGAAAGCAGGTGTGTTATATATTAGAAAATTCTATTTGATGACAGCTTGCAGAGCTGTACCCAGGATTGATGACAGGATGCTGCCTCAGGGTAGTGGAATTCAAAGGGCAAAAAATGTTTAAATAATTTTTTAAAAGAATAAGCAATTAAATTTTTTTTTGTTTAGATTGTATTTTGACAGTATTTGCACTTGTTTCTAGTAATCTAGAAACAATTGGGCTTACTTAGCATGAATAATTAGTTAAAATAGGAAACTACCAGATAATATGCCTTCTCCCTTTCATTAACTCAGCCTCTGCTGCTACCCCAAGCCCAAACCTCAATCCCCACCCCCTCCTCACCTAGCAGCAGGTGAATGCCTTCCAGACCTGGACTTCAGCTCTCTTTTACTACCTAGTGATACTCCACCCTCATCTGATAGAAAGGCTGGGACAATGTCCACTCCCCTGAACTTATCTTAGTTATTTTTTGTATTATTTTCACATCACAAATTTTTAAGTTGATTCTAAGAGTGTTTTGTTATGCCTGCTCTCATTACAAATCTGGGCTGCTCATTTGGGTGCAGAGATTCTATTTGAATTTTGTTTATTAAAAAAGAACCCTACAAATAACCTAATAAAATATGGTAAATTTTATAATCTGCATTGTTTTTTTTTTAAAAAAACATAGTATTCTCAAAATGCTAAGATTTTCTATTGAGTTCGGAAAGTCTGTAATGTTTATGTTTATGTCTAATTCCAGTTAACAACTCACACATTACAACAAATTTTAGGTACAAATATAAAGATGTTTTATTTTTTAAATGTGGTATCAGTATAGAATGAATATATACATACATATATATATAATTCACACACAACTTCTTTTGTTTAACTATTCATGAAGATCTTCCTAAATTTACATCATTCCTATAAAACTTACCATTAATATAACTATTCTTATCATATTCATTATTTACTCATATTTCAAGTAAGAGTATTTTTTGACTAATGACAAATTCTGAATCAAAAGAATCACAAAATGGGAGCATTTGAATGTTACCATGTAGTCCAAACTGGACTATACATGAATAGGAATCCTGTCTACCACAAACCCCCCAAAATAGTGATATAGCCTTTGCCTCACAATTTTTCTTAGTGATTTAAACTTTTAAAGCTCTTTTTTTAAATGAAAATTTGTATAGTAAATTCATGTGTGATATACTAAAAAATGTTCCTGAGTTTTCAGGAAAAAAAATTTGTTGAGTACTTCAACTCTAATTCAAAAAATATATATTAAGGCACTGTTATTATCTACTGTGCAAATATGCACCCCAAAGTATACAAGGCAAAAAATAGTTTCTGATTGCAAGGAGCTCACATTCTAATGAAATACAAAATAATGTACAAAGTCAAAATTCTTGTTTAAATCAGTATAGAATTCAGAAAACATTTTGGTAAATTAAACTGAATCACAATAAATTTGGTAGATCAAAAATAAAGACTGTAATTAGAAATAAACTTGGGTCTTGAGTTATTTTATATCCATGATTCGGGCTGTGTATATAGAATTATAAAATTTTAGAGCAGGAAGGAACCTCAGAGATTACTGGATGCATCTTCCTCATTTTATACATGAGAGAACTGAGACCAGGACCGTAAAACAACATTCTCAAGATCAGAAAGGGACTCCCAGGGACCATTAGTAGTCAAGTTGAAACTAATTAGAACCCGAATTTCTTCACTATAACTTTGCTGGTATTACCGAGTTTTGTGTAATGCATTTTTCTTCCTATCCTCATATTAAATATTTTCCTTTGGAATCTCTTTGTAACTAATTTGTTTCACAGAACCAGAATAATGTACAAGGAAAATGAGGGGAAAATTTTAAATTTATAAAATGAGACACTTTGATACAGTTAAAAATGGTAGGAAATTAGAACAAGATTATAATCTCAATTACTTTAAAAACTGAACTGTACTTACAAAGGTAGTTTTTCCCAAAGGTTAGGCACAAGCCATAGGCATCTGATCATCTCAATATGCAGTCACAGGATCCATTTGGTGATCATTAGCACAATTCTTATTCATTTTCAAACTGGCATTTAGGTGTTAAATAGCTCTAGGCTGTCATTATAGGTGTAAAGCTGGTTATACAGATTTAAGTGCCACCATCTGAACATAAGTGTATGCAGATGTGCCCGTGTATATAAATATATGCTCACTTAGGCTGAGGAGTCCTCAACTCAGGCATATTGTTATGAAGATTTAGTTCTAAAAGTTGTTGGAAATAGATCTCACATACTTGGGGGTACGATGTTTTAAAGTTCCATCATTTTTACTTTCCAGTCCTTTGAATGGGAACATTTGCATTTTGAAATACAGAATCATCATTCCCCCAAAGGATTTTTCTCAGATTTCCTCAAATGCTAATTATGTAACCAGCATAATTAAATTCATATGATCGACTTCAGCAATTGGTACTTCAGTTACACTGGAGCTGCCAAAAGGCTCGGAAGTCTCCATTCATACTCCAAAGTAATCATGTGGTGTGCCAAACTGATAACCATTAAGCACAGCTGCAGAGCAAATTTGTGGCTCCGGACCTGTAAATACCGTGTTCACACATCAGGCAGAGCAATTTCAAACTCACAACTACTGATCTTAGAATGGTATTCTTTTGATGGGCGCTATGCTTGGGAAAATTAAATCATGTATTACTATCCATGCAGCCTGAATATATTTCAAATGCAATGAGAGTTTCCTCTACCCAAGTGCATACATGCTGGAAATTTTAAAACCTCAAAATCTGATTAGCATGTTCTACCAGCAACTTAAATGATTTTGTTTTTAAGATTTTCTGCTATGATAAAATAGGCAGTTTTATCTGAGTGGAAAAAGAGAGAAATAACTACTGAGCAAACACTGATATGCAACAGATGCCATAAATTCCGTTTAGGATTTTTTGAATTATCAATGCTTTTAAGCAGTGGAACTGATATTAAAAAGTACATGTTAAAGGTTAAGTTTCATAAATGTTAAGTAAATGCAGGGGGGAGAAAAATGATGTAGTTATATTCTTTTCTTTTTAATTATTAAAATGACTCCATTGTAAATCCTGTTTGTTTTTTCTTAAGATTGATCAGAATTTTAGATTCTTAGGACTATGATTGCATTCCCATAAGAGGCTGTTAGATCTCTATGGCAACTACTCTCATTACACATCAGCAATAGCTCTGAAAAGTAATACTCTTTTCTCAACACCTCCCACGACCTGATTCTACAGAACACGCTTTTTATATGAAAAGTTAGCAACATCTTTGCCAAATGAATTCACTGGATCTTAGAATAAATGCATAGATACCTGAAATTGGCCACTTATCTCCAAATAGAAAAAGGTGACAGATATGTCACAAGGTTTCACAGGATGTTGTGATGTGTACAAGTTAAGTTCTTTGTGGTTCAGCTATGGCCAAGACCAATCAAAATAGGTCTTTACAAAGCAAGGGAAACTTCAGGAGCAGCAAGAGAAAAATATTTCATTGTTCTTATAACTGAAGCATAAGCAGTAAGCTTTTTTCCTATACTGTGTGTGTGGTTTTGGGGGGATTTTGATTTTTTTTAAGGCAAGAGTATGGAAGTGGGGGATAACACTGATTTAAAGTGCCAAATTCCTTAATTGTTGTATTTTAAATACTAAGTTTTATTTTTCCCAGTTCTAAGTCATTTCTACAAACATAAAAACTCCCTTTCTGACTCTCTTGTCTTTATCTGTCTCGCTCTCTTTACATACACTTAACTGTTAATTTTTTGGAGATAAAACATCTTCCCTATAAGAATAAACATATACTATAAAATGTGTATGGCAGTTAGAACTTTCTATATGAGTTTAGGCAAATAACCTAAACTCATTTGGCTCATTTTCTTTACAAATAAGGTAAAAAAAACTTTTAAATGTCCCTACTTCTATGATAAACCATAAGTCTCGAGCTTTTCAGCAGGTACACGTTGAAATTCTGGCCAGTCCCAAATATGCAACAAAACCCAAAATGAACACTAGGTATACAGACTCAGCATCAGAAAAAAATTAGGTTTATGGATTGCCTCTCACGCATTCTAGATCTGTGGCATTGGACAAGTCATTTAACCTCTCACTGCCAAGGCAACTCTCTAAAACTATAAATTGTATAGCAGCAGCCAGTCTGTTCTGGTAAAGAGAATTTCCTTACTAAGATTTTCCTATACAATTGAAATCACAGGTTCCAATCAAAAATCCTTCCCCTCAGAATACTGTCTCTGTAATCTTGGGAAACAAAAAACAAACTTTCCTAAACATTTAACATATATATTGGGGATATAAGCAAATGGCATATAAGTTAACATATGAGAGTCAAGATGGTGAAATAGTATCTTGAAAGGTAATATGGTTTTCCATGGTATTAAGAGGTGTGTAATTAGAATCTGTTACCCTAAAAACTACAATTCTAAGCACCCCACTCTCCTCACCTTATGCACTGATGTAGGGAGGATATAAATTTAGTGTAGCCCTGCCTCTCCCGCTCTTGTCTTCCTGTTTGGGCTTTGGTGGAGCAGGCTTTTTAAACAGGCAAGGAGAACTTAGTCACATGGTCAATTTTATAAATATTTAGGTTTGTTTTTTTTTTTACTTCTATTTCCTTTTTATTCCTTCTACTTCAAATGATTATTAATAAACCTTATAAAATTAAAACTTAGAATTGCTAGACATTAGTTGAAATCCTACAGAGGCATAGTTTCCTGGACTAAGAAAATCATAGTCTTGCTGTATGAATTGGATTAATGCTAGGTGCCGGATTTTGGAAAGAGCATTGTGCTTGTTGCCTTTGGAGGTGGGAGCTTTCTCTAGTAAGTGATTTGTGAACTCTCTTAATGGTTAGCTAAGTACTAAGTAGGGGTATTTTAAGTTCTTGATTTGATTACATTAAAAATAAACTAAGAGGGGGCAGCTGGGTAGTTCAGTGGAGTGAGAGCCAGGCCTAGAGACAGGAGGTCCTAGGTTCAAACCCGGCCTCAGCCACTTCCCAGCTGTGTGACCCTGGGCAAGTCACTTGACCCCCATTGCCCACCCTTACCACTCTTCCACCTATGAGACAATACACCGAAGTACAAGGGTTTAAAAAAAATAAAATAAACTAAGAGTCTAGTTCTCTCTTCACAAAAATTTTATTGCTGCTAGAGATGTTAATATAAATTTCATTAACTATTCTTTGCTTGAGTTAGACATAAAATAGTAATAAACATATTGACAACCATCACAGGTTACAAAAACATGAAAATTACTACTTTTTAAATTCATGATTTAAAATAAGTTAAATTTTCTATAAATTTTACAAGTAATTTTATTTTACTTTTAAAAGATTTTAAAAGTACTACCTAAAATCATACATTTTGGGGTCACTATGAAAGTTTAAAAAAATAAGAGATTTTAGAATGGAAAGTACTTCTAAGTCAAGTATGATCTTATAATAGGATATGTGTTTACATAGTTTCTTGGAATCCTTACTTGGCTAGTAATCAAATATATTTTCTTTTCTAGTGATCTAACATTCTACCACTATACCCTCTGACTTGATGACTATCCCATTTATTCTCAATGGTGGTTTCCTAATTTTCTTTCCCTCTCATGAAGTAGTTTTGTTACCTACCACATGAAGAAAAAGGTACTTTCTTTAGTCACCTTGCAACATATGCACAGGTGAAAACGCATTAATACGTTGCACTCATTCTTCCTCCTGAGTCAAGGTAAATTAATCTACTGCAAGAAAATTATACTTGCTAGGCCTTCAAAAGGCTCTGTTTTAGGGACACTACAGAAGTCTTCTCTCTCACTGGCATGTTTCCCTTTTGGTTAAAGTACTTCTAAAAAGCTGAATAATTGAATTTTAAAACATGTATTAAGCTAATATCAGAGAAATATGGTACTATTCCAATATTCAGTCTCTATGATATGGTCTTAATAAAGAAGATAGAAATATATAAAAAGTAAAAAGATTTACTCCATTTAAGTAAGGAGATGAGGTAAAACTATAACAATTTCAATGAGGAAACTGTGACATGATCATGTAAATAATCTGCTTCTGTGTACTGCTGTGCTGATATTCAGTTTAGGATATCACTGATGCTTATTATTTTATCATAGATTTAGAGCTGGAAGGGTCCTGAGAGGTAATATAATCCAATATCTTCATTTTACAGTTAAAACTCAGTGAGGTTAGCAACTTCTCAAGATTGAAAAATAAAGGTAATAAGTAGTAGAATGAAGATATGGACTCAGATCCAATGACTGCAAATGTATTGCTCTTTCAGTACAAAGAGCATCTAGCTGATCAATTCAAATGTTATGTTTCTGAAATATTATGCAATTTTCAAAGAGCCTTGATGAGAGGTTTTCAAAAGTTTAAATGATAGATACAATCTTTCTATTTCATTATTCCAGGTCAAGAGTAGTTTAAGATTCCTTCAATGGCAAAAGGCTACACACACCAAGTACCTAATTGTCCTGTTTATTACACACACACACACACACACACACACACACACACACACACACACACACANGTCCTGTTTAACACACACACACACACACACACACACACACACACACACACACACACATCATAGCACCTGGCACATAGTAAGTGCTTAATAAATGCTTGATGGACTGACTGAAGATTTTACTTCATTGGAAAGTTGATCACTTGTTAAATATGCTACACTGGGCTTTCCTTCCAGTATGGATTCAATGAGATGACCACTGAGGTACAAACCAACTCTAGAATGTGGAGATTATGTAAATGAAAAGACTGATCCATCTTTTAGTAAAGAACAAAAACAAAAAACAAAGTGGCCATATCAGCTGCCTGATGAAACAGTAGAATGGTACATTGTTCCTGCCTACCAACTTTGGTAAAACCCTAAAGCTACCAACAGAAAAAAATGACCAAGAAACTCTGTGAGAAACTACATTAAGAGACTTCTTCTAACCAACAAAGTCAGAAGCCCAAGAGCAATAATCTCCTTACCTGACTCCATCTCCCCAGAGCAAAGGAACTGCTCAGAGATGAGACTTGTGTGGCTTGCCAGGCTCTGTGTCAGGAATCAGCAATAGCATAGAGCTCCCCTGAGAAAGTCCCAGGATATGGACCTTGCAAACATCAGGAAACAATAACTGGAAAAAATGATGCTAGTGCCACTATGCAAAAACCATGATAACCTGGACCCAGGGACAGTGAGGGAAAGAATTGGAAGAAGAATAAGTAGCTTAGAAATGAAAGTAGTAAATCTAACCCAAGAAATTAAATCTCTCAAACTAAGAAACTATAGAACTCAAACCCCAGAAATCAATAATTCCACAATACAATAAAAATATTAGAACTGAATCATCAGATTGAATATAGATAGATAAGTTATATATATGTATGCATATATGTTTTATATGTATGTGTGTATATACATATATATATAACAGATATCTATATAAATGGAAGATAACTGATATATTGAAAAAAATAGCTAAGTATTTAAGCACACATCCTTATCTGAATTTCCAGAAGAGCTGATCAATCTCATAATCTTAAAATTTTGTTTACAGTGGGGCTGTGCTTTTCAGGTTCCCATACCAATTTTGACATTAATATGGTGAGTTCTATAGAAGGGGCATGAAGTGAGAGTGGAGAGGGACCTAGCTGCCTAAGAATAGGCAAACTGGCCAAGTTAGAAATGGGGCAAGTTAGAGCTTCTATGCTTATAGTAGGATCAGGCCAGTGAGGAGCTGCTGCCCTTCCAGAATGGGCAAGATAGTGAAGCCTAGTCTAAAACAAAAGCTTAGAAACAATGTACTGAGAAATCATAAATGAAAACTGTCAAGATCTATTTGAACAAGAGGGGAAGATAAAGGTAGAAAGAACCTACTGTTCATCCGCTGAAAGGAACTACAAATGGAAAAGTCAAGGAAATGTTACAACCAAAATCCAAATAGCACAAAAAATACTGCCAGTGTCCTAAAAGAAATAATTCAGATACCAAGGAAAAGTCAAGAATACACAAGACCTGGCAGATTCTAATTTTTTTAAAAGGGAAATCCTGAAACATAATATTTCTAAAGGTAAAAAATGACTTGACAGATAAAAATCTTACCTTGTAAAACAATATAATCCTATGGGCAAAACACTGAATTTTTTATTTCTTTTTTTGATGAAAAGAAAATAACTGAGTAGAAACTTCAAATATGAGTCCAAAGAATCTAGAAAGGTAATTTTATTTGGACAAATGGAATAAGCTGTATGGTGATACAGAACAATTCTAATAGAGGAAGGAGAAACAAGTACCATATTATTAAAGGGTTTTGAGGGAGATCAATAAGAAAAAGAAGTCCTAAGAATGGACTGATTCTGTTGAGGATTTTATGATGGACAAAAGGAGGGAAAATGAAAGGAACAATACACCAGGGAAAAAAGGAGAAAGAAGAGCAAAAGATCTTCTCTCTTCCTGACCTCAGATAGTATGCTATCTTTTTTAAACAACCTGGTGCCCTCTCTACTCCTCAGGAATTCATAATTGAAATGTGAGAAAAGAATGAAATATAAAGGAAAGGGTTGGAGTTCTGGGCATCAGATAAACTTCACTCATCTGAAATGGGGTTGGTAGTTAATGGTGGGGGGACCATGATAAGGAAAAAAAATTCCTAATTCTCAAAACAGAACTAACAATAAGAAAAAAACTACTATAATCTACAGGAGTACCTTACATTACTACTCAGAGAGCTAATTGTGCCATATAAATATAATGGAATATTATTACACCATAAGATAACCAAAAAAGGCAATTTCAGATGACCTTGGTTAATATTAATTGAACAAATTAGGAGAACAATTCATATAATTATTACATTATTTTTAAAAAGCAACTTTGAAAGACATATGGGGATGCCTAGATAGCACATTGGATAGAGAGCCAGGTTGGCAGTTGGGAGAAGGGGTTGAAATGGGACCTCAGATACTTCCTAGCTATGTGACCCTGGGCAAATCTTTTAACCCCAAATGTCTATTTTGTATGAATTCTAAGACAAAAAAGGGAAGGAGGGAAGGAGGGAGAGAGGAAGTGTATGGGAAAAAAAATCATGACAAGTGCCTTTCTCAAAAATAAGCACAAGTGCCCCACTCACTCAAATCAACAAAACTTAAAATCAGAAGGTAGGAGCAAAAAAGAGGCAGTTGTTTATCCCCTTCATGAAAGAAAGCACTTCAATGAAGCAGTAAGGAGTGCCAACTGACCAGGCAGCAAAGGGGCAATATATACAAGATCCCAACATAAGGCTCCTCCCCAGTCTCCTGTCAGGCCCTCACATTGGGTCCTGACCTAAAATCCAAAACTCCTGTGACTGGGTTGTAGATTCTTCCAACCCACTTTAGGTGAGGTAAAGGGGAGCAACTGAATTGTTCATTGCCCTTTTTGTCTTCAATCAGTCTCCCTCCTGAGCTTATTCCAAAGTCCTCAATTGACAAAGGGTAACAAACTAACCTTTGTAAGCTGAATGCTCATTCTGAGAATAGCATACTCAATTCTGCCATTGAAGGAAGGGAGAAAGGGAAGAACTGAAAGAAAGAAGTGGGGAGGAAGGAAGGAAGGAAAATGAACTCTAACTAAAGCAATAACCAACCAGATTTCTAGAGGACTTATGATACAGCATGTTACCCACCTCTACATGGGCAGGTGATAGATATCAGACATTTTTGGATGTTCTGAGATATTTAAACCATCACTTGAAGAAAGTTGGTATTAAAATATAGCATGTTTCGCAAAGAAGCCTCAGGGAACTAAAAGAACTTTGTATTTTTCCAAAGACAATCCAATGCACTGTCTTTATGTTCAACCATCTCATTGTGTACTTGTATTATTAATTCAAGATAGATATACCTCCTTACCAACAAGACATGTGATCAGATGGCTAATGTAACACTTTTAATGCTCTGCCAGATCTGGATGGCTCCAGAAAAGGGAGGCAAAACCAACCAGTGGGCTCAAAATGTTTCTTTAGTGACTATTTTGACTGAATAATGGTAGCAGGCCAATTGCCTAAGAGCCAGACACCAAAATTCTGGAACCTTGGCATATTGGTAAGAATATCCTCACCACCATAACCAAAGGTGCCTTCTCAATTGACATGATACAAGACTAGTCCAAGTAGAATTCTTTTTTAGGCTTTATTTATTCATAATGCAAATTCAATTACATTTTTAAAAATAGTTGTTGAGAACTTACATTGAAAGCCGTAGGGTAAACCTGGGAGGGTTAGGGATACCATGGAGAAGAAATTAAAGCTTTTCTGAGAAGCTTATAACCTAGCAAAAAAAAATAATCAAAAGAACCTTGGGCAGGGAGTCAAAAGAAGTGTGTCACCAATTGGGATCTTGGACTTGATAGAATCTCCCTTTATATCAGTTTCCATATCTGTAAAATGAAATGGCCAAAGGGAGGCTTGGACTATATAAATCTCTATGATGCTCTCTGTCTCTAGGGGCTAAGACTTTTATAGCTACCTATAATAGTAGAAGCAGACAACGGAATCTTGAGAATGAGGAGTTTGTTTTTCATAGTTGACTGCTCACTGTATTACAAAAGCAAAAGTTTTTTATCTAGTCATTTGAAAATATTTTAGGTAGTGGTCACAGGGTAACTGGGCAGGAGGCATGATGTATTTCAACATTAATTGTAGCTGTGCTGAGAGGTCTAAGAGCAATAATACTTTTAAGATGGGAAGAAGTTCAGTGAATATAGATTATCTTATAAAAATAAGTTATTATTTTTTATTACAAGACCATGATTCATTTTGCCACCAGTTTTTCCCTTTCCTTCACAATCAAACCTAATTAGCATATAAATCTCCTAACAGGTGCCAGGAAACTTGGTATGTGAAGCATCCAAGTATCTTTTAAGAGCAAAGTATTATACCCAGTTTTAAACAGACTTTTAAAATCATTGGACAAAACTAGGACATAAGCTAGAAGTCTGCTAATTGATTCACCCCATTCCTTCCCCATTTGCATATTTAGGAGTTATTGAGTAGAAATTTGAAAATTTATTAGTATTTGCTTTTTCTCTTGTATTTTAGAACAAGATCTAGAGCCAAAAAAGTAAAAATAACCTTATTTTACTGAATCCTGAGTCTAAGAAAGGGAGAGGTATAACAACATTGCTGTTATTACTAAATTTACTGTCTCAGGGTGATGACTGAACTGTCATCACTGTACGAGGCCCACTGGTGACAACTATAATCGGTTGCTGTGCTATCATTGGTTGTTCTGATACTGAGAGATCAGTCACCATTGACAAGGGATTAGGAAATAATGTTGTATTATAGTGACTTCGGCCAGGAAATTCCCCATGGTATTCTGCAATTCAATTGGTAAGAAAGGATCCCTTAGCAGCAATCATTCTTGCAAAACAAGTTTGAGTTTTGTATATAGTAGTTCCTCCCCTTTATCCCAGGTTTTGCTTTTCATGGTTTGTTATCTGGGTCAAACACAAATTCCAAGAGAAGTGAAATAGGGGGGCCCTGTCCCCAGATGAGAGAAGGAGTCTGAACATGGTTCAAGGACAATTGGAGGTCACATGGAAGCAGGAACTGGGCGGGCAAGTAGGCTGCTGGGTAGTGGGTGGAGTAGGGCAAAGTTCTCCATATTTTTCCCAGAGGTCTTCCCATGGTCTCCCCATAGGAGTGTCTCCTCATATTAGTTCTGCTTTTACTTTCATTTTGATTTTCACTTTTGGGGGTTTCAGGGGTGAGGTCAGAAGGATTGGGAGCCTGCAGAACACTAAGTAGATGGGCAGGAGTAAAGAGAGAGAACAAATATATGGGGCAAACAGATGTCGCTTATATCCACAGTTTCAGCCACCTTATAGTAGGTTTTATAATGTATTGATATGAGGTTCCTGTTATGCTAAAAATATCAATTATGATTTTACAAAGAGGAGGTAGAGAATAAAGCTGTACAATTTTATGTTTAGAAATTAAACTCAACTAATACCACTAATAATTAAACAAAAAAAAATGAACAAAAAAATGTACTGCCTGTTATATTCACATCCTGGGAAATGATGGATGCCACCACAAGGGAGGCAGTTTAAGAGATTGGAATGTTCCCAGATGCGGTGAGGCAGGGGCAAAAGTCGGTTGGCCAGGGAGTATAAATAACCTTAATAGCCACCTGGAAGGGGTCTTTGGCTTTTGGTCTTTGGTCCGGAACTTTGATCTTTGGGCTTGGGTCCCTGGTTGCTGAAAGGAGGCAGGGAGGTCTATGAAGAAGAGGGAAGTCTATGAAGAAAAGGGTTGGTAGTATCTGAATATTTCCTGAAGAGTATGAGGGCTAGTACATCACCAAACACTGTTAGTGAAAAGCTGAGAGAATAAAATCACCAACACAACTGCATCAAGAGCAGTCACTTTCTCTGCCTTGGCAGTGACCAGGCTGGGCCAGAGGGGTTGTGAAGAACAAAACTCCCACTTCTATTAAATCAATAGCCTCCAGTCCTAAGTGTTAATTAATTATAGATATTAGATTAACAAGGTCTTCAATCCCCAATCCTTATCCTGATTATCCTTTCACTGATTATAGATTATAGATAAAGAGTGTTTAATAAGTACCTTCCTGAGTGGTCTTTATATCAGGACCCTTGGGGAAGGAGCTAACGCAGTCAGATAATAAATGTGATCCAAGGCTAATCAGAGCCCTATATTAATAATTTATCCAACCCCAGGTTGGACCTGAAAGGGTTACCCATCCACCTAACTTTTCGGGGTCCTCCTTGGGCAACTGTTATTGAAAGGGGAAATTATAACAACTAGCAAGGGTAATTGGGGTTGGTGTTCCCCCATCATTTGCACCTAGGGAGAAGACAGAGATATATCCACATCACTGTGTACCTTATTTCTCCCTAGGACCCTCTTTCTTTATAACATGCCTCATATGGTCATAGCAAGCATTCAATGAAATCCAAATCCATAGTTTTGTTACAGGATCTCTAGCAAAAGGAGGCTCTCAGTATATCTAAGGGATAATAGGACATCCTACCTCTATGTTTCGGCACACAAGCTTATCCATAATAACAGGACTGATGAAAATTTCTCACTTTCATAAAATCACTTACTAAGTAATCTTGTTCTCAAATAGTTGGTGGGACCATGAACATTTTAAATTCCAATGAAATCAATAATTGGCTCTCCAATAAGGGTTCCCCTAAACTGAGGTGTCAAATGTAGCCTGAACTGGATTAAAATGTAACTGGGAAATTTTTAGCAAAATAAATTAAAATGTAATAAAACATGAATAATATTACATTTTAAAACTGTCAATATGTGTCCTGTAGGGATCCTTATGTATGGATTACAGGACCCTATTTCCTTTTTGAATTTGACACCAGTAATCTAGAAGACCTAAGAACCTCTTTGAAGGATACAGTTTGACTTAGTCCTGCTTCTTTTTAAAAATATATATCATTAATGTAGAGGCATCAGAAAAACCATCACTCCAACTTTGCAAATTGCAAAAAATAAAATGAAGAGATAATGAGCATCTACCAGTGGTAAAGACAAGAAGGTTAGCATGGTTCTATATCCACAAAGATCATATAGGTCATCCATTTAAACCTCTTCATTTGCAGAGGAAGAAACTGAGGCCCAGAGTTTCAGCGATTTATCCAAAGTCACATAGGTAAGAGGAAGCAGAAATGACATTTGAACCCAAGGACCTAGCTGAAAGGTTTAGAGGTTCATAGTTTTACAATTAGAAGGGACCTCTGAGGCCATTTAATCCTATCTCTTTGTTTTGCTGATATGGAAACTGAGGCCCAGGGGTGATAAAACTACAAAAAATATTTGCAAATTTAACAACTTATCAATAGCTTAGCAAAAATTAAACAGATAGCAAATGTTAATGGTAGTATATGAAAACTGGTCCTCTGACCCTATACCAAGGGATCTGCCCAGTATTGATTAGGAGGATCAAGAAATTTTTCTGGAGAAAATAATTTATGAGTTGGAATTTAAGTGTCATGATGGAATTTGACAAGAGAAAGGGGGTTCCAGCCTTTTGCTTGGGCAAAAGCACAGCATATGTTAGGGTGAAGAGAATACCCTTATTTTGGTGGAAGGCTCAATGTATGGCAGACCATCTAAGCAAATGAGCCTGATGATAAAAAGCCATTAAAGTTTGTGTTTTTTTAGCAAGAGCAATGATACCTCTAGATATAAGTATAAGAAAGATTATAGTAGCCATAGTTTGAAGGGCAAATTGCAGGAAGGACAGGACTTAGAGTGGAAATACTTATAAGATGGCCATAGCCTAGACTGGTGATAATGAGGGCACAAACTTGAGTGGCAGCAAAGAGAACAGAGAAAAAGGGATATAATACAAAAGAATTTTTCAGAGTTGATTACTCTAGATATGAGAATTGGAAAAAGAAGAATCAAAGTGTTATGATTATAATAACAGATAGTTTGGAGAAGCAGATAAATGTTTCAGGGCCAAATATAGCTTTAAGTCAAGAGCCCTAGATTGACAGACTACAGTGAGGAAAGGAGGGGGTAAAACACTCCTGGCTCTCAAGCCCCTCCCCCTCTAACTGCTTCTGCTTCAGTTGGTAATGAAGACAGCAATAGGATTCTTCTGGTAAGTTTCTCTTATGGCTGAAACCCCAATAATGTTCCTTTCTTAAATATATATTCCTCTCAGGTCAGTTAGAGGAGATATATAGAAATTATTTATCTAACTGTTGAGGACAGAGGAGATCTTAAACTGGCAGCCAACAGGATTCAATCAAGAAGTTCAGACTGAATTGTAAGTATCTTCCAAATGATTATCAGGCACAGATTTGAAGGTAAAAAGTTACATTAGAAATTAACAAGGAAAATTATATAAATCAGTGAAGGGTTTAGGATAAATGAAAGGTGACCCTAAACTGTTAAATTGATGCCCCCTTCCCCTCCTCACTGGAGGAGATGAAGCACTTAACTAAAACTGGCTCTCTTGCTATAGATAAATATCTTACTCTCTAATTACTAAATAATTATATAATTATATTAATGAAGAATAGAAATAACAAATAGGCTAACTCTATGAGTAGAAACTACTGGCTTAAGCTACAATGGTTTCTCAGGAGAAACCCCAAGTCAGGAGAAACAAGCAGAATCTGTCTGCTCACATCCAATCCCATCAATTAACTGTCTTCAACCCTTCTCAACTGCCCCTCACCCAAAGTTCTCCAGGGGGGTCCCCTGGAATTCTGGGTGAGGCTCTCCCTGTACCTTTGCAGGGATTCCATGCTTTGCATCTGCACACAACACAAAGATAACTCTTAAATTACTTGCATGAGAGGCAGAATATCTACAGAAAAAGTGATATAAGAAAAAAGAACAGATTCAGGACAGGAGACAAAGAAAGGACTGATGAACTTGGTTAAAGATTTGTTGTGTATGACTATATGCTGACTCCAGGTAGAAACAATCTTCACATAGTTTGAGATGTGTCTGGAGTCCAGAGGAGGTCAGGAATGTCAGTTTTGGAACCATTTGCATAAAGATGGTAGTTAAAGCCATAGGAGTGAATGAATGAGAGAGAAGGTTTCAAGAATAGAAGGTCAAGACCAGACACATGAGGAACACCCATATTAAAGGGTAATAAAGAAGATGAAGAGCTCACACAACTCTGATTAATCACAAAGCAATTTTAAGATTAGCATAAAATTAGATTTTTAAATTAACTTTATTGACAGCTTTGACCTTGTTCAAATTTCCTTCTGTACTCCCAATTCAGAGAAACTATTCCTTATGTCATTTTTAATAAAGAAAGTAGGAAAAGAAGGAAGAGAAAAAAAATAAAGGAAACCAATCAATGCAATGAAAAAAAAATCTGATAATATATGTGATAGTCCACAACTATGAACCCACCGTTTCTGCAAAGCCAGGTGGGATTAGATATGATTTTTAAAACAGTCTTCAGACCTAGTACTGGACACCTACTTGTATTTCAACTGCTTGTTCTATTTTGTAGCATACTGTCACTATATTTAATAATTTTCCCTGGCTTTGGATATATTTTCTAGTCAAATGATCTCCAGATTCATGAAACTGACACTCTCCCCCGCCTGCCCACCCACCCCACCACCGCATTTTCTTATAAAATACCAACCAGAAAAAAGATGGCAAAGCATTTGCCTGAAAACCTCCAAAATAACATTAATGGAAGGGTCTGGTTGTACTGCATAGCATCTTTGCAAGCCAGAAAAATAGGATTGACAAAATATGAAGTCAGATGTTGAACTGAACAGAAAGGAAAGAAGCTCATGACAACAAAACACTATTTTACAGGAATCCCACCATATTCTGATTAAAAGCGAAATTTCACAGCAGCATTCTTGCTCTCTTTGGAAAATTTCTTTTACTCAGATTATTTTGAAAATCACTGATTTACAGTC
The DNA here is from genome assembly GCF_016433145.1 of Gracilinanus agilis. Classification (NCBI taxonomy): domain Eukaryota; kingdom Metazoa; phylum Chordata; class Mammalia; order Didelphimorphia; family Didelphidae; genus Gracilinanus; species Gracilinanus agilis. Next base: position 322,345,422 of record NC_058133.1, on the reverse strand, counting down.
TTGGAAGAATATTCACTGTAGTATTTCCCTACAGGATATTCAAAACCTTAGTTCCCATTAAAAGAGAATAAAAAAAGATTTTGCATATATACAATGTATATAGTGAATGTATATATATATATAATCATCACTATGCTATTATTCTTATGAAGTTATGCCATATAATCTGTATGTATACACATATACATGTAAAATATATACACATTAGTATATACATATATGTGTGTTGAGAGTCCAAAGCGAGGCATGGTCTTCTCCACCTTTCACACGTGGGAAATGGAATTTGGTTTAGGGCCTCCAAATCTTCATAATATTCAGAATATATATACTTACATTAAACTTCAGGAAAAAAAATTAACAATTTGGAAATGATTTTGAGTAGTTCAGGCTTGAGTTAGAACCTTCTTAGGTTACAAATACTTATTTTACAGTTATTTAAATATTGGTCTCATAGGGTCAGTCTTGGCTTACATACATACATATACATATATATATATATATAAAATTTTATTTTCACCTGGAATTATGAGCTATTATAATTGAAAGAACTCTTAGAGATGGACCAGTTTCACTCTTTCCATGTGAGGGATGCTTAAGAAAACATGATTAAGTGATTGACATAAGATTAACCAGGTAGTTAAGTATTATAGCCAAGACCAGAACTCAAAAAGAGAATTTTTATTTAATACACTTCACTCCCTCCTCTTATTTGCTTTGTACCCATATAGACTCTTCTCTAGAGAACAGTCAGCCCTGGGGCCCTGCTCTCCATTGGTGAATGCCTCTCACAAATGATGATTTCAGGAAAAATCTGAGCACCATATTTCACTTTATTTCCTCTATAAATAGCCTTGTTAATTGACTTGTTACTACTTTCCAGATTCCCTTCAGTTCTGCAACCCTGAATCATGAGGAAATCAATCTGATCATTATTCCTAAATAAAGTGTATTAATCTACTCTCTCTATTGTTATACTCGTTAACCCTCTAAATTTTCAGTCCAAAGTACTTCTCCACTCTCCCACTTTTGTTACAATAAAATATAAGCTCCATAAGGGTAGAAACTGTCTTTGCTTTGTTAACTGTATCCTTAGTGCTTGGCACACAATAAGTTTTAATTTTTCATTCGTAGTTTAAAATCAATATATCTATATGAAATGATAACTTTAATTTGTTCTATGAAAGATATCATCACGAAATCAGGATTACAACCTCCTCTTCTATACTAAATAAATGATATAATCATTTGGTCTTTTAAGGAAAAAGTTCATAAATTGGCAAGTGGAGAGAGAGATTAACTCATTTGTCTTACATAGTGATAGGACATTAAATACCTTCAGACATCTAGAAAAAGTACAAATCACCCCAAAAAGCCTCAGAACACAAGCATCTAAAAGAATGACCAAAAAGAGGAAGAGATATGAAAATCATAACTATCATGACAATCATAAGCTAACACTTGAGGGAGCATTTTTAGAGCATTCATTTCTGAGCAGAGTCTATGCCTGAAAAGTTTTGCAAAACAAAATGAAAGCAGTCTATTTGAGCAACGTTTGGTTGATCTGGCAGATGCTTGGTGAATCAAAACTCCTTGCTAATACTTGAGGGAAGATTTTCAGAACATTAATTTCTGAGCATAATCTATGCCTGAACAGTTTTATGATAGTAAATGAAAGCAGTCTATTTGAGCAATGATGTGGCAGGCACTTCTTAAATCAAGTCTCCTTTGGCTTAATAAAGATACAAATAGGCTGATTATTCTAATGCTCTAGTAGAGAGAGCTAACAAACTAAGAGCTAAACTATAAAACAATCCATGTTGAGTTCCAGAGAATGGTACAAATGAAGCATTATGTGAGATCTCAATGGAGAAAATTCCTTCCAGGTGGAAGAATCTATATGGAGCCTAGCACAAAGATACATCATATCCAAGAACAGTTTAATGAACAACCTTTTGAAGAGAAGAAAGGGACATCCAACAACCAGGAGCTATGTGTGACTAAACATTATCTGACTTCCTCCAGGACTCTGTATTTATTTGTGAAGATGTCACCCCAGTTTGAGGTGATGTTTGTATGAAATGTTCTTACTATATATCACCTTAGTAAATTTATTTCTAATGGCTAATTAAGTCTATTCAGCTAACAAATATCAACTGAATGGGGAGGGAAGAAGACTAATGGATGCTTTTGAGGTATGCTACTAAGAGAAATGAGCCTAATGTTCAAGGTTACTCCTAGAACTATGAGAGGAGAAGTAGCCATTTGTCCTTTGGGACTCTGACCTGATTGTCCAAGTAGAGGTTGGGAGAGTGAACTCAAGAGATTGTGTCACATACATAAAATGTTTTATAACTTACAAGCATTACATAATTTTCAGCAATTGTAATCTCTTGGCAGGCAAGGACTATGTCTTTTACTTAAATAAATCTTTGTCTATCATATTGATGGACATATAGTACTCCTAAAAATCACTGATTTAATCCTTTTCATCTTTTTTTTTAACCTTTAGCTTCTGTCTTAGAATTAATACTGAGGCAACTAGGTGGCTCACTAGATTGAGAGCGAGGCCTAGAGATGAGAGACCCTGGGTTCAAATCTGGCCTCAGATACTACCTATGTGACCCTGGGCAAGGCATCTGACCCCCATTGCCTAGCCCTTACCAATTTTTTTGCCTTGGAAACAATATATAGTATTGATCCTTGGACAGAAGGTAAGAGGTTTTATTTTTATTTTTTTATTAATTAATTTACTTAGAATTATTTTATGGTTACGTGATTTATGTTCTTTCCTTCTCCTCTTCCCTCCCCCCTTCCTGAGCTGACAAGAAGTTCCACTGGGTTATATATGTATCACTGTTCAAAACCTATTTCCATATTATTCATATTTGCAATAGAGTGATCTTTTAAAGTCAACATCCCCAATCATATCCCCCATTGAACCACATAATCGATTATCTGTTTTTCTTCTCCATTTCTACTCCTACAGTTCTTTCTCATAAGTCCCAGGGGATTGTCCTGAGTCACTGAATTGCTACTAGTTGAGAAGTCTGTTACATTTGATTGTGCCACAGTATATCCGTCTCTCTGTACAATGTTCTCCTGGTTATCCTTTCACTCTGCATCAATTCCTGGAGGTCTTTCCAGTTCACATGGAATTCCTCCAGTTCATTATCCTTTCAGCACAATAGCATTCCATCACCAACAGATACCACAACTTGTTCAGACATTCCCCATTCGAGGGACACCCTCTCATTTCCAATTTTTTGCCACCACAAAGAGTGTGGCTATAAATATTTTTGTACAAGTCTTTTTCCTTATTATCTCTTCAGGATACAAACACAGCAGTGCTATGGCTGGGTTAAAGGGCAGGCATTCTTTTAAAGCCCTTTGTGCATAGTTCCAAATTGCTCTCCAGACGGGTTGTATTAATTCACAACTCCACCAGCAGTGCACTACTGTCCCAATTTTGCCACATCCCCTCCAACATTTATCACTTTTCTTTGCTACCATATTGGCCATTCTGTTAGGTGTAAGGTGGTACCTCAGACTTGTTTTAATTTGCATTTCTGTAATAAGGAGGAATTTAGAACACTTTTTCATGTGCTTATTGATTATTTTGATTTCATCATGTGAAAACTACCTATTCATGTCCCTTGACAATTTGTCAATTGGGGAATTTGCCTCAGACATTTACTAGCAATGTGATGCTGGTCAAGATACTTAACCTTTTTCTGCCTCAGGTTCTTCATCTATAAAATGGAAATAAAAATAGCTTCCAGGGTTCTTGTGAGCATAGGGTAAGTGTCTTGTCTATAATCACACTTTCATAGGTAGGACTTGAACTGAGATATACAAGGCTAGCATTATATCCTTTTTCTCCTCAAAAATAATAGGTATCTGTAGCTGCTTGAACAAACATGCCTGTTGATTAATGAATATATAAATTTGAAAAAAATATTTAATGGTGTGCCACAGAGTACTCCTTTCACTTTTACAGTCTTTCATGTTATCCTAGCTGGCATTTTACCAACAATTTGGGAAAAGGCTTAAAAGGCATGCTTGTCAAATGACAATAAATAACACACAGTTGGATAGGCTAGCTAATATATTGGTTGGCAGACTCAGTTAAAAAACTTGACAATCTCAATCATAGCAAATAAGATGAAATTAATAAAAATTTAAAATGTTAAAGTTTTTTAAAAGAACTAATTGCACATGATAAAGAAGGACCTGTTGAAGTAGTAACAACAAGCATTTATTAAGTGCAAATATTTTCTAGACAATGTGCTAAGCACAAAGAAAGGAAGAAATATAGTCCCAACTCCCAAGAAACTCACATTCTAAAAGAGACAGCATGAAATAAATAGTTTCATATATAAAATTACAGTGTAAATAAAAGGTAACCCTAGAGAGAAGAGGGATAGGAGGGTTGCAGGAAAGACTTCTTATAGTATATGTTTGTTTTAGCCTTTCCTTGATGGGGGGGGGTGGTGGAGGGAATGTTAGGGTTTAAATAGGATAAATAGAGGATGAGTAGAATGTCCTCAAATGAGTTTCATTTGGTGCAGGCTCTTTAAATAGCTTAAAATCACAGAGGTGAGTCAGGTTTCTTACTTTTGACTATTCTTTTATCATAACAGAAAAAGCCATTTATAACCATGAAGAATTGTGAGCCAAGATAACAATAATAATGATAACAATAGAAGATTCAGGGAATCAGAACTTTGGGTTTCTTCATTTTGTTTTGCCTTAATTTGTTGGTTTTTTCCTTTTTGATAAACTCACTACCATTATAAGAATAATTCTTCTAATACAAAAAAGTCAGTATTTTTCATACTTAAAAGATTTAACATAGAATAATTAAAATTATTTTCTTATGCATAAAATACAAGATGAAACAAAACATAAAAACCCTTCCCATTTTAGGGAATGCCCTCCTTGGCTGATGAAAGAGTTTTACTTCACCCACTCAAGTGATTTGTTGGTAGTGTTTCTCAACAAGTGAAGAAAATTCAGTAGTAATATCAAGATTCCTAAAACTATTGAAAAAAGTATTGAGAAAGAAGAATTTATGTAATACCTAAAGTTCAGAGAAATCAAATTAAGACAATTAGCAAATTAAACCCTCTAAAAGAAACTTACAACAAGTACTTGGGCAGAAAGGAGTTTGCCCTCAGGATATTTCTGGATTGAAAATTTCAAATTCAACAAATGATTTATTTTCAAATTCGCTTTTTCTTATATTCTATAATTATAAAAATATATCATTATAAAAAATGAATCCTATGTGCCAGGAGGGAGATAAAGCTAAAAGCTTAGTAGAAAAAAAAACCTTTTCATTTATTATGAATATTTAATGTAGCAGCACCTTCAATAACATGTTTTATTATTTAATGTTAGGACTGGGTTAAATATACATTTTTGTCAGTTCAAATTACAAGGATTTATATACTTCACCTTATCTAGACTTGCCAACTTCCTTGAATTTGAAGGGAGTGCCCCAAAAATTATCTGAGAAACTCCCAACTCTTGCACAAATATTTTTCTCCTGACATATCAAGGAGTGGAGCAAAATACTTCTATTTCTCAATGTACTGCATTTCTATCCAAGAAGATTTATAAAATCAGAAAGATTATGGTCACCTGGTTATATAACTCAAGCCTGCATCATGTATATAACATTACAGTGAATGCCCAGTGTATCTGACCTTACCTCTGGTTCTTCACTTCTTCAGCCCATTCTTATATGGCTGCCTTGGCTACTCATACTCGTGGGATAGAAAGGGGAGTCACCAACAAACCATCATTCCAATAAGATGGAGGCCCACCAGATCTTACCACCTGCCCTCTAAACTCCTAGGAATAGTCTCTTTACTTGGGAAATGCACTCTAGGACTTCTCTACTGTGCCATCTGCCCTTATAGGTGCATCCTGAGAACTACTGAATCTTTTCAACAGTCCTGTTGCTGAAGCCTTCAATGTGAGCTCTTTGGCATTAGCAGCTATCTTGCTCTTGTACTATGTCCATAGAATAATTAGAACAAAATATGCACTTAACAAATGCTTTTTAATTCATTCATTTTTGCCTGTCTTTCTATAACTTCTCTTATTTCTCTCATTAATTAAAACATACCTTCTCTGTCTCCTTTATTTTTTCTCTCCTATATATTTTCCCACGCTATCCTGGACTTTTCTTCCTATTCTTTCATCAATATATATACTTCTGATTTAATGAATTGTGGTAATACTCTATTGCCAAATGATCCAAGACTATTCTGAGGGACTTAATGGAAAAAATGTGATCCACCTCTAGAGAAAGGACTGTTGGAGTTAGAATGCAGAGGAAAGCATATGATTTTAAGGTGTTTATTTGGATATATGTTTGGGGATTTGGGTTTTGTAAGATTAATCACTTACCAAAATAAACAATATGGAAATGTTTTACATGATAATTCATGTATAACACAGATTGAATTGCCTGCCAGCACCAGGATGGGGAAGGGAAGGGAGGGAGGGAGACAAGTTCTACTATAAAACTTGGGAAAATCTGTATGGAAATTTATCACATGTAATTGGTTACAAAATAAAAAATGAGTAATGTTTTACCAATATTGTTTTGGATAAATCATTAGGGTTTTTTCTCACTTTGATCAGAAAGAGTGGTAGTAGTAACGATGATGTTGATGATGATGCTATATTATTTGTTTAGCTCTTGAGTTTTGCAAAATGCTTTACAAATATTTTTCATTTGATTCTCACGACATGATTATGTTGGTGCTAATTGTTATCTCCTTTTTACAGATGAGGAAATCAAAGCTGAGAATGAATAAGTAACTTACCTACAGTCACACAACTATCAGGTATCTGAGGGAGAATTTGATTTCAAGTCTGGCACTCAATCCATAATGGTAGAAAAAGGAAGATTGTTCATGTGTGTCAAGCAATCAACAAACATTTACTATGTACTTACTAGGCACCAGATACTGTGCCGATGTGTCTTGAAAAGAAAACTGATAGCTGAATCATCTTTCTATTACTTCTAATATCCCAGGTTTTTCCTAGCAAATTCAGAAGTAGATCATGGAAGTAAAAAGGCTGGAAAATATTATTCTAATTCTAAATTCTAGAAGATTTTTTCCAGATGAACCTGGCTCAAGATATTGTATGAGTCCTTTATTTTACTTTTTAAAGAACACATGCAGAAACATTGATTCAGAATTCTCAAAATGTCTTCTACTTTTATACATTATCAAAAATCAGAGTAATCTGAACAAGGAATAATATTTAGTCACTATCTGGAGACATGATCTACTAGGGGTAAAAACTCCCTATTTGACAAAAACTGAGGGCAAAACTAGAAAGCAGTCTTTCAGATATTAGACTAAGAGGAATATCTTCTACCACATAACACAAAAAAATTACAACGATACATGACCTAAATATAGGACATAATATCATTAAAAACAATTTGGTACACTACTTTGAATTGGTCTAACCAATCTGGAAAAAAAAACAGAACCATATGCCAAAAGACACCAAATTGTATATACTCTTAGATATAGAAATACCACTACTAGTAATTCACCCCACAGAAGTCAAAAACAGAAAGTATTTAAATGCACACACAAAAAAGCTTAAAGCAATATTTCATGTTGCAGCAGAATACTATATACCAGATGAGTGTCCATGAATTGGAAAATGATTTTATATATTGTGCATAATAAAGAAACAATAATAATAGCATATTTATATAGGAAACAGAGGTTGAGTAGTTAAGTGTCTTGTCCAAGGTTATACAGCTAGTAAGTGTCTGAGGCTAGATTTAAGCTCAGGCTACCTGACTCCAAAATCCAGCACTCAAGAAATGCCATATGGGGGGAGGGGAGCAACCAAGTAGCTCAGTGGATTGAGAGCCAGGCCTTGTTAAATCTGGCCTCAGACACTTCCTAGCTGTATGACTCATCATGTCACTTAATCCCCATCGCCTAGCCCTTACCACTCTTCTGTCTTGGAACTAATATACACCATTGATTCTAAGACAAAAGGCAAAGGTTTAAGGGGAAAAAAATGCTTAGTAGGATAAATTCAAGAACACTTGGACAGACTAGTATAAAATGATGCAAAATTAAATAAATAGAAATGGGAGATTATTTTACAAATGACTAAAAATAAAAAATAATTTCAAAAGACTTCAAATTTCTGATAAAAAACAAAACCTATCTTAACTTCAGGTGATGGATATTGAAGTGTATTTCCCAACCTCTTTTCACAGATATGATATACTATAGAGCAGAATAAGAAATATATTTCAAGACATGGCTAATATATTGATTTGTTTTTCTTGATTTATATGTTGCAAGGAAACTTTTTTGAGAGGAATGAGGAAAATCTGAGTTACTAGGTAGTGATAATACTAAAAGAAAAAAACAAAAAATTAATAGAAGAAAAATGCACAAAATGGAACACAAGTAGAGATATTTTGTTACCACTTTCTTAAACATAATACTTTAAAATGTCACAGTTCACATTTTCTTATGCAACTTTCTTTTTTCATACTAAAATAATTTTTTGATGATTACGTTAATAGTAAAAGAATTTATTTTTTAAAAGAGGCAGCTCTTTGAGGTTCCGGGTTAAGATGGCTGCAGAGTAAGAAGCAGCTCTTAACCTCTCCTGACCAAAACACACAAAACTCCTCAAGGGGACATAAAAACAAGTCCAGACGAACAGAGGAACCCCACAACAGGGCACAGCGTGGAAGGTACATGGAATTGAGGCATTTCCATGTTATAAAGGGGTGAAACAGCGCTCACCAAATCGCAGGCTGAGCAACCACCCCACCCCCTCCACACACAACATCTAAAGCGCTGAAGCCAGCTAAAAAGAAATAGAGCAAGTTTGGGGCACCCATCGAGTCACTGGCAGCTCCGGGGCCTGTTCCTGAGAGCAGCAAGATTTAGGACCCCAGTAAGCCAAAAAATGCATGCGAAATCTGAGCTCGGGAGCAGAGAGGGGATGCAGAGCACAGACTGAGAGCGCAGGCACAGCGGAGTCATGGGTGGAGGCAGACACAGCCAGGAACTAAAGCCTAAGTGGGGAATCAGTGTGGACGGGTATACGACTGTGGAAGCAGCGCCCTGAGACTTGTAAAGGAACCTCCTGCAGAGGATCAAGCAAGGGGGTCCACCAGGGGGCTTGACCTTGGAAAAAACCAGAACTCAGACCTCAGGAGCCAATAGACCGCGGACAGACACTGAGCGTGAGGATAAATCTGAGAAGCTATCGGGCTAACAATGGCTACTCAGTCTCAGGAAGTTCAGAAGAGAAAGAATAACAACAAGAAAAAGAAGTCTTTAACACTGGACAGCTTTTACACAGAGAAAATCCAGACAACCGAGCAAACAGAGGAGGAGAACAAACAAGCATCTGGACCCTCCTCAAATAAGGAAAACTCCTCACAAGCTATGGAAGAGTTCAAAACTGAGATTTTGAGGAAAATGGAAGAGATCTGGCAAGAAAATAACTGTTTAAAAGGTAGAATCATGCAATTGGAAAGT